>NW_028258412.1:11355625-11710000 GCF_053883595.1 Heterocephalus glaber
AATTTCCGTAGCATTGCCATGGTATTAGGTCCCATAAGTAATCTAGAAATGATGTAAATATACACAGGGATGTGTGTCTGTTATATGCAAATGTTACACCATTGTACATAAGGATCATGAGCATCAATGGATTTTGGTTTCCTTAGGGGTCCTGGAACCCAGAGGCTGTTTTGCAGCTATTACTGCTAATGACAATAATTGCCATTTTTTGAGCCCCTACTTCATGGCAGTCACTATTCCTATTGCTTTTCACAAAATGATATATGTAAAGTGCTTATCACACCTTCTATTTTATTATAGATCATTGAAGAGTTGCTGTCATTAGTAGTAGTAGTTAATGGCTACTGAATGGTCATCATGGACTATGCCATGTTATAAGTGTTTCATTGCTTCGATAGTTAGAGACTCTTTTTATCCCATTTCACAAGTAGTAAAACTGAAACTCAGGGATAATTCACTTACCCAGAATTAGACATGTAGATAGTAGAAAAACAGGTTTAAAATAAGATCTGTTTAATTCCGAAGCTTGTGATCCTTCTTTTATACCACTCTAATCCCCCCTACTCCCAGACCTGCAATCACATTTTATGAAATGGAAAGAGAAAAGACAGAGAACATAATAAAGTAGCCCTGACTCAGGGCTCTCAGTTGGCAGCCTTTGGAGTCAGGGATTGTTATTAAGAAGACACAAATACAGCCTGTCCTTGATGAACTTATTCAAGAGTTCAGCGAGGAAAGACAACATATTACATTAACACTAATAAAAATGAAATGCTTCTCTGACTTGATGCTAAATACGTTTGGCTTTCTCCTAAGCCTGCAAGGGCTCTGCTGTATGTGTTGATGTAAGCTGCAGAAAATTCAGAGCCCATCACAGGCTAGGAGCGGGAGGGAAGGGCTGGGTTGGCACTGGGCAGGAAGTCTGAATCCCCAGGTGCAAACGAACCTACGAATGTGCCAGACACCTCACCCACCCTTGTAAGAGCCTTGCTGAGCAGCCAAATCAGGTTCAAATCCCAGTCCTACAATTTGCTGCCTGTGCAGCCTGGGACAGGTCCATTCCTCTCTGAGAGTCTCCTCTTAGGCATAGAGAGTATTTAACATCAGATGGCTGTTATGATGCTCATGCAGATAAATTCTTGAAGTGGCAGGCACTTTTCAGAGCACTGTGCATTGATGACTTCTTGAATCTCCATAGAAGTCTAATGCAGTAAACTGATAGTAACTCCATCTGATGGGGGGGTGGGGGCAGGGAACTTAGGTACAGAGAGGTTTAGCAGTTTGCCCAGGGCTCTCCAGCTGGGGAACCTGGGTGGTCTGAGTCTACACCACATCACCTGCTTGTTGCTCAGACTCTGGCCCACACTAAACACTGAATATATGCCAGCTGTACTGCTAACACTTTCATCTCACAGGGGAAACAGGGATGCACTGAAGTGATGTGATTTACCTGACATCACACAACTTGTCTGGGGCGGGGCCAGGGCAGGGCCAGGAACCAAACCCAGGTTGATTTCAAAGCCTGCGCTGTCTCCATGTCCCTCAGATTACAGAGGGTCTGCTCTGAGTTGGGGACTGTGCACCCCTACCCTCTCTTCAGCCCCATAACATGTAAGAATTATTGAGCCTCATTTCAAAGATGAAGAAACAGAGGCTCAGAGAGGTTAAATTACTTGCCCAATGTCACACAGCTTGGAGGCAAAACAGACTCCAACCCAGCTCTGTCTAAGTTCAAAGCTCTTATTCTTAACCACTGAGCTATAGAGTCTCTTCTTAAGAATATACAATCCCTGGCTCCTTTCATTCGCTTAGTCATTCATTCATCCCTGTTTGTCACCCACTTATAATGATTCAAGCCCAGTTTTCCTTCTGAGGTTTATTCTCAGTCCTGGCGTGGGGGAGGGGGAGATAAGTAAGTAAGAAGATAAATTGTATTTTCAAAATATCTTCTTTTCCTAATGAGCAAAGTCATATATGTGTGCACAGCATAGAAAAAATAGAGTGACAGAAACAAGATGGTACACAATCCTACCATCCATCCACAGGCATGGCCATGCTACCGGCGTATCACCTGTCTGCCCTTCTCCTCTGTGTGGGATCTCCAGGGCATATATTTTGTATATAGTGTTTCCTGGTTTCTCCATTACTTCCCCGTTTTATTTTATTAACACGTCTTCTACACTGAGTCACAATTATATCTAATTTGAAAAAAGAGTAGTGGACAGTCCTGGGAAAGCCATTGAGAAGAGAGTTATGATGGGAGAAACTTCTGGAGTGCCCAGGGAGGGCCCCATCATCCCCTGCTGGCTTCCTGGGGAGCATCATGAGGCTCAGCCTGTAGGACCCCTAGCCTTGACCAGAGTGAATGGGGTGTCCCTCTGCCCCAGGGACACCTGCATATGGGCAGAAACGCTACCACCTGCACAAGGAAACCCAGACAGCACCAGTGGTCATCTTGAGGGACCCCTTCCAGGATGATGGGGAATCTCCACAGTAGAATAAGTATTTCCTGAGTTTCTAAACTGAGCCAGGATCTGTGTTTGGCTCAGTATATAGATCCACCTCACTTGATGGCACTCTTAACAATAGCCTTATATATGTTTTCTACAGTTGCTGCAACAAAGTTCCACAGACTAGAGGGCCTAAAGCACAGAGGCTTCCCCTGTCATGCTTCTGAAGGCTGGAATTCCAAAATCAAGGCATCAGTGGGGCCCCTCACTGTAGGAGGCTCTAAAGGGGAATCTGTTCAGTGCCTACCTCCTGATAATTAGTGTCACAGCAAACCTTGGCATTCCTGGGCTTGCAGCTGCCCTGCTCCTGTCTCTGCTTCCTTTTTTGCAAGGTGGCCTCTTGCACCTCTGTCTCAGCATGTGGCCATCCTCTGACAGAGCTACCAGTAATAATGAATGGATTGGGGCCCATTCTGCTCCAGTTTGGCCTCATGACCTAGTTACATGTACAGTGACTCTATTTCACCTAAGACAAAATTCTGAAATTCTGGAGCTTAGGACTTCAACATATCTTTTCTTGGGATAGGGGGAGGATGATTCAACTTATAATCCCCCTAGTCCAATTTTTTGTTTTCACTTCTCAGGTGGGAAAATCATGTTTCCTAGAGCTTGAATAAACCAGGCACGGTGGCATGGGCATTCTGGGAGACTGAGTCAGGAGGGGTACAAGGTTGAGCTCAGCCTGTGAAACTACCCTGTCTCAAAATAAAAAATAAAAAGAGGCTGGGAAGGAGCTCAGTGCGAAGGCCCTGGGTTCAATCTCCAGTACTAAAAAAAAAGAGAGAGAGAGAGAAGAGCTTGAGTCATATTTTGAGACCACTACAGTGCCATACTTAGGATTTGAACCCAGCTCTGGTGGCTTCCTCCAATACCAAAGGGATGCCTCTTGCTGTAAATCTAGTCACAAACAATAAGTCAGTGACATACAAATTAGTTTGTGTTAAGCTGCCTTTTTAACAAATGGCCTCTATCAGAGACAGCAAAATTTCACAAAAAGATTAATTGAGGCAAAAGGAAAAAGGAGAAAAACCCACACCACCAGGAAGGTGCTTTGTATGCTGGTTTCTGGGCTTTAGATAAATAGCTGAGCCTAGGCGACTTTGCTATTTCAGCAGTCTCTGGGTCGCCGTGGAGACGAGCTGATAGATTGTGTGAACTTGGCTATTAATCCGCCCTCGAGTGGCCTGTGGTTCTGTCCCTGCTTTACGTAGTTGACTTCTCACTGTCTTCAAGACATTCTGCGACCGCAGCAGGATTTGGAGATCAAGCCCCTAGGAAGGGCAGAAGAGGGTGGTAGTGGACTGGCCATACCCACACCGATGAGCTCAGCAAGATGCTAAAACTAGCACCGGGTTGCTGCTGCTGTGTGGGTTGCAGCCTGCACTAAAGGCCAGCAGGGAAGGGGTCACCAGGGCTTTCCTGGGACAAGTAGGAAACATGCTCAATATTTATATTCTGACTGCAGAGCTCAGCCCATTCATCAGGTTGTGATGTGTCAAATGCCCATGTTGCTCAAAGCATTAATGAAGGACTGTGTGTCATCCTATCCCTCCTGCTGACAGGTAAGGAAACTGAGAGTCACTTGTTCATTCACGTCTCTGGGCACCTGTTGTGTGGGACATCTCAGCCTGGTGGAGGGTAAGGATGGAAGTAGTACAGCATTTAAAATCCCAGGCACTGGGGAAGATAGACCTATGGCTAAATCCTGGCTCTTCTCCCAAGGGTCCCTGCAGGGTGAGTCTGTGGAAGGTGGAGACACTGCCTCCTGAGCCATGGCTTGGTATGGTACAGGGGAAGCAGTAGCTCTGGAACAGACAGTCCTCAGTGTGGATTTGATCTCAGACTCTCACTCCTGGGTGGACTCTGTTACTTCACTTGAGTCCCATATTGGTCAGTGCCTTCCTGGTGGCAAGGGATATAAAAACCAACTTGAGCTACCTTCAGCTAAAAAGGAGACTTTATGACATCTCCCCCAGCCCATCTCTGCTTGTCTTTGCCTTAGCTTGCTCTCCTACACAGAGTGATGTTGGTGCCAGGGATTGTGGCTGCTGGTAGCTCTGGGATTTTAGAATCCAGCATCATCACCCAGGAGATGCAGATGTCTTTCTCCTGCTTCAATCCTAAGAACCCAATGAATGGGTCATGTGCCCTTCCCTGGAGCAAGTGTTGTGGTGGGTGGAGTGATTGACCCTCCCTGCCAAAGTCAGTGTATCTTATGGTCAGGCAGGTAAGGTCTGCTGGTAGAAAAACAGGGAGAGGGGTACTTGGAGCAGAAGTAAGTACCTACCACAGTCCACCTCTTATGCCACAGAGACCATTCCAGTGTACCTACCTGCACGTAAGTGTGCTTATTCCCATAACTATATTATAAAAATCTTAACTTTTAGCATCATTGCTCCACAGGCAGCCAAATGCACCTACTCTCCTCCTAAGGTGAGACTGCCCAAAGTCGTGTTGCATCCAGCTACAGGCCCAGTGTGACGGGGGCAGGAGCATCCCTTCTTACAGGTCTTACAGTAGCTCTTTATGATCTTCAAACCTGTGGGTTTGAAAGGAGAAAAACTTTCCAAGTGTGAAATGATTGGACAACAGACTTTGGCTTAAACTTGAAGTGAGATACTTGCAAGACCTCAGAACTTGGGAAAATTACATGGCTTCTCATGTCATTTAGAAAAGGGAACATAGAAGTAACGTGAGTAATTACCAATCCAAGCACACACCACAGACTCAAACTAAGATTCACTGTTAAGGCTGACAGTTGGAAGAGTCATGACAATCAGTTTCTTCATCTATAAAACGGGTTTATAAGAAGCTAGTGAAGACTAAAATTTTTTAATGGGGTAGGGCTGGGGGTGTGAGTCAGTGTCAGAGCACTTGCTTATCATGCACAGGACCCTGGGTTCAATCTGCAGTACTGCAAACAAAACAAAACAGGGACATGGCCCGTCCTAAAATAGATAGCACGTGGTAGATCCCCAATACACAATAGTTTTGTTCTCTCTTTCTCTCTCATGCAATGTGTTGATTTGATGACAAATATCTCAGGTTGGCAAAATAAACCAGCCTCTCTCCCCTCTGTCTTTTCCTCCCTTCTCCACTCTCCCTCCCTCTATTTTTCCCTCTCTCCCATGCCTTTCTCCTCCAGCCCCTCCCACCATGCACCTTGGGCTCTTTGTCCTCTAGTGAGCGCCTGAGCTAATGTGAGTGTGAAGCCCTCCCTGACATGCCTGTGAAGCTCTCTCTCCCAGCTCAGCTTGGGTGGACCAGCACCCACCCGAATCAAGGGCTGGGATCTGGGCTAGTTGAGGCATGTGTCGTAGAGCAAGCACAAAGCTAATTCACAGCCCACCAGCCCCAGAGCTGTCACTGTCTGATGAGCCTGCTCCAGGGGTGCAAAGTTCCCTGTAAAGATGGACAGTTCTCAGTGAAGGAAATCACTGCCATCTTTTGAAAGAAACCTAAGGTAGCCAGGTCAAGACCAGTCTCCAGCAGGGCGGATGACCCCCATACGTAGCAGGGCAGTGCCAAGGGGCACAATGTTTCAGCCATGAGGTTGCCTCCTCTGCAGGATCCTGCTCCCTACGAAAGGAAATGGGCAGCAGCAGGTGACTGGCAGCGTGTAGTATTTTCCTCAGTCATTCTCTATGAGGTCCATTTGAATCTAAGGGCTGGCTGGATCCACAACCAACCCCCCATTACTTCTAGTGGAGTAGTGGGAAGAGCTGGGTGAGGGTCCTACAAACCTGAATTAAAGTGTGCTCACCCACCAATGAGCTGCATGTCTCAGGCAGGCCACTCCACCTTTCTGGCCCTCTAAGTAAAGAACATGAAGGTGCCAGTGTTCCTGCTTCACATGGCGCTTTACAAACGTCTCCTGGTTCAAGAAACAAGCTGTTTAGAACATGCCCTCTGGACCCAGATTGCTTGGGTCCAGTTCTACCTTCCCGTGTAAAGCTGTGACCCTTGTGCAAGGGACTTAACCCCTCTGGGTCTTAGTTTCTCCTTCTGGACAGAAGGGGAGTAATATTCTCATAGGGTCATTATGACGATTCCATGAGCCATTGTGTATAAAGTACTTGCTAAAGTGTATAACCAGATAATAATAAGGGTTTAAAGAATAAATGGGAAAAGACTTTACACAAACTGTAAGGTGTTATCTTGTGTATTTACCAGGAAGTACTTTAAGAAAACTAAGTGTATGGTTTGTGACTGGATTTGTATTTGAAACCCATTGGCTTGGGTTCCTGGGTACTCACTTGTCACAAGAAAACCCCTAGTGGTTGGGTGGAGCCCTGTCCACAGAAGGGTGGGCCACAGACTCTGTAGACTGACCAGGAGTGGGAAGGACCCTCCTGTGGACAGGGCTCCACCTTGCCAATGCCCATAACCTTCGGTCTCCCATTCTTCCCAGAGGCAGAAATTGGTACCGGAAGCTCAACAAGGCCACTGGCCAACAGCCAGAGCACACAGAGGCTTCCTCCTGTAACCCTGTCAGCTTTGTCCCCAGCCACATCTGACTTTTCTCCTTTCCCCAAAGCCAAGTACATCGGCTGCTACCTGGATGACACCCAGAGTCGGGCCCTGAGAGGTGTATCCTTTTTTGACTACAAAAAGATGACCATCTTCCGTTGCCAGGACAACTGTGCAGAAAGGTAGGGCCCTGATACCCCCTGACTGGTCCATCCAACCCCTTCCTCCTCAGGGTCCTACCACGATGTTCTCCGTCTTGCTGTGGGGGGCTGTGTCAGAGGATGACCCCTGACCATGAGGAAATGGTGATGCAAGGGTGTGTGTGTGTGTGTGTGTGTGTGTGTGTAAATTTACTTACATTTGCTTGAGCAAGATTGTTCAAGAATTGGTCGGTGGGAGTTTGTGATAGTGCAACTATGTGAAATTTGTGTGTGTGTATGCACACGCGGGCCTGGGAGTGAGTTTGTGGTATACAGTGTGTAGGACAGCTGGTTATGTTTGTGAGCCTAACACCAATCCTTGATGATCTTTCAGTAATTGTGGTGGTGTGCGGAGGAGTCTTTGTGAATATGTGTGTGAGGTTCCAGAATTGTGCTTGTACGTGCAGGTAGCTGATTGCATTGCTGAATGTGCAGCACTGCACTGACAATGTGCAGAGTTATCAGCAACTGCACACAACTTGCAAAGGCATGATCGAGTGTGCATGTGTCTCCTGGGCAAGTGTAAACATGAGACTTGTGGGACGTCTGTGTGGAGGAAGAAACAGGGGCTTGGGTGTAGCGAATATCTCATGGTCTCTGAGCACAGAGAGCCCTTGATTTTCTCCCAAAGAGAAACACTCTCTTATACAGACAGGGTTTCCAGTCTAAGAGGATATGGTTTTGAATAGAACATGCTCTGGTGCAGGTGGGATGGAGTTGACTTCTCAAGAGTGGATGAGTCCCCAAAGGGTTGGTGATCAGGGTCCCTGGGGTGCTGTGGGGCTGAGCTGACCTCCTCTATTTACCTCCGGGGTCCTTTGACCTATGGCAGCTCTTGAAGAGGCTTCTGATTGCAGACTCCAGCCAGCTGGCTCTGGTGGTCGCAAGCTCTGCTGACCTCAGCTGCATGGCTGGTGTGGAAATGGGCAAGCGAGTGGCCACTGAGGAACGTTTCCTCCTGTCTCTGATTAGGAAACACTCACTGATCAGCTGCCTGAGGAGCCCACCACTGAGGTCCTGAGCCCAGGACCCTCTCCAACTAGGGAAGGACCACAAGTCCTTGATGATGTGGATTTATTAATTAATTTGCCAAATCATGGGGAGACAGAGATGGATTCCACACAGCCCCTCTCCTCATGGAGCTTACAGCCTGAAAGGGAAGACAGACAAGTGATCAGAAAGGACCATAGGGGAGAGAAGAGTGGATACAAGATTCTCACAGAGATGGTAATGCAGAAGAGGTCTCACCTGTTGAGTGCTGGAAAGGACTTCTCAGAAGTGGTAGCAATGAAGTGTTGGAAGCAGGGCACGGGGACACATACTTGTAATCCAGCACTCCTGGAGGCTGAGACAGGAGGATAGCAAGTTCAAGCCAGCCTGGGCAACTTAGCAAGACCCTGCCTCAAAATTTAAAAAGAAAAGAAAAAACGGGGGGCTGGGAATGTAGCTCAGTGCAAAGGCCCTAAATTCAATTCCTTGTGCTGGAAAAAAGAAGAAGGAAGGAAGAAAGGGTTGGAGCTACTCAAGCAGTTCCACTCAGTTCAGCAAGTACTGATTGGCTGTCCAAGTATCCTGGAGATGAAGGGGTGAGGGAGCCGCAGCCCTGCCCTCGGGTATGAGCAGGCTTGGGCCAGAGAACAGTAACAGCTTACACTTTGGCAGCACTTGCTGTGTGTGAGCTCTGTTCTAAGCACTCTGCAAATATCAAGTCTTTAATCTCACAAGGCCCCTATGAGGCAGGAATAGTATAAACCACACTCCACAGCTGAGGAAACTGGGGCATGGAGACATTTGGCTCGATGGGTGCACTGAGCAGAAAATGCGATACAGAAGCAGGGGAGTCATGAAGGTGGAAGAAATACAGGGCTCCCCATGGAGGGTTCAGGACAAATTACAAAAGTGAGGCTGAGCTGGGTTTTGAAGAATGAATAGGAGTTTTATAGGTAGTCACAGCAGGATGTGTGGAAGGAAACATCGCATCTTGAAGCAGGAATCAGAATGGGGGGTGCCTAGGCCTGCTCCTTTTATTTTTTGGATACCCGGGATCAAATTCTGGTACCTTCCATTTTTGAGGCAGGTGGCGGAACCACTGAGCTAAATCCTTGGCCCCTCGGCCTGCTCCTTTTATAACAGTCCTCTCACAGGAAGCACCAAGGGTTGCATGGGCAGTACCGTAATCTCTTTCACTGTCTTGCCTCCCAGTGACCCAAGGGCTTTCTACTAGGCTCACCTCTTAAAGGTTTCACACTACCCTGAGACCCAGCTTTTAACATGTGGGCCCTTGGGGAACACTCAAAGCCTATCCAAACCATAGCACCTCAGTAAGTACAAACCATCTGTGTTAGTCAGTTTTCCATAACTATAATAAAATACCCAAGGCTCATAGACACCAAAGGTTTATTTGGCTCACAGGTTCAGAGTTTCCACAATGGATTTTCCCCATTGTTTGGGCCCATGGTGAGGCAGTGCATCATGGTGGGAGCATGTGGTAGAGCAAAATTTCTTACCTGTGGGCCAAGGAACAAGAGAAAAAGAGAAAGGGGCTAGGGTCCCCCAGGCCCTTCAATCTCACACTCCCCCAGTTGCCTAAGGATGGCCCTGCAGCTTCCACCTTTTTTTTTTTTTTTCTTTTGAGACAGGGTCTTGCTATGTAGTTCAGGCTGGCCTTGAACTCACTGTGTACCCCAGGCTGTCCCCAAACTCACAGCAATCCTCCTGCCTCAGCCTCCCGAGTTGTGGGATAACAGGCATGCACCACCACACCCAGCTGGTCCCACCTTTTAAAGGTTCTACCACTTCTAGGTAGCAACACTCTGAGGACCAAGCTCCAAGACTCCAGTATGAGCCTTTGAGAGACACTCAAGATACAAACTACAGCACCTTTCTTCTATCTTCTATTCATCAGCAGTCACTAAGTTCAGCCCAATCTCAAAGCAGAGGAGTGATGTAAATTCCACTCCTTCCAGGAAGGGGTGCCCACGATTTGGTGAACACATTTTGGAAGCACCGTCCTCCTGATCCACGACATCTTCCAGCCTGCTTGCTCTTTCCCTGGCCCAGAAACTGTCAAACCCTGTCCTGCATGGGTTTCCCTGCCTCTGCTCTCCACCTCCGAGAACCAGGGGTGAAAGAGAAAGAGAGACTGCGGCAGGCAGGTGGAGGAGCCTGGCTGAGCCCCAGGATTTTGCTGGGAGTCAGATACCAAGATGCTCAGATCGCCTGTGCTTCCCTGGCTGCATGTTCCTGGGGGAGCAGGTAGGTAGGTAGAACAATGTCACCTGCCACCCCACGGCATGTAGAGGCTGAGTCAGCCCCTCCAGCCAGCACACTGCCATCCAGAGTGAGATGCAAGCTGACAGTCCCCACTGGGGGCTTCATGGGACCTGTGGTTTGCAGGCTGCTCCCTGAAGAGTCCTCTGGAGAATGTCCCAGAGGCTGCGCTGGATGAAAGAACCCTGCGGGGTTTGCCTTATCCTCTCTCTCCATCCTCACCCAGTGCCTGAGCAAGCAGAGCTCTCCATTTGTTTACAGACCGAGTATCTACTGAGAGCCTTTTTAGGAAATGATTCCATGACTATGAAAAAAATAGCTGATAACCTTACAGTCCTGGATTTTTGTGTTTTAGAGGAAGGAATTTCTTACTTGGCTGCCTAGGTGAGCTCAGCCGGCCATCCCCCACAGGGCCAGGAGAGTTCCTCCCTCCTCCCCTTCTCCAAGGACCTGGAGGCATCATTCCTGGGTGATGTTTCCTGGAATAAAGAGGCTGGGCCTTGTCTCATGTCTCCTATAGGGAGCAGCCGAGGGGCCAGTGGGATGGGGGTCCACGGGATCTGGTGTGTGTGTGTGTGCGTGTGTGTGCGTGCGCGCGTGTGTGCTGGGTGTTGGGGCATGTGCGGGCGGGTACGAATGTGGCCGTGGTGTGCCCCTGTGGGTCGGCTGTAGGGTGTGTGACCCCTCAGGCAGAGGTGAGGGCAGGTGGCTGGTCCCTGGGGTGTTCTGCTCCCCCCGGGTCTCCCTGTCTCCACCCAGGGCCGGTCTCTTGGCCTGCCGCCCCCGTCTGTGGTCTCTGCTCAGCGCGTCTCCCCATCCCCTTGGGCTCCAAGCCGGCACCTGCCCTGCCTGACAGCGGCCTCCCCCAGGGGTTACCTGTACGCCGGGCTGGAGTTCGGTGCGGAGTGCTACTGCGGCCACAAGATCCAGGCGTCCAACGCGAGCGAGGCGGAGTGCGACATGGAGTGCAAGGGCGAGCGTGGCGGTGTGTGCGGCGGGGCCAGGCGCCTGTCCGTTTACCGGCTGCAGCTGGCCCAGGAGGCGGCCCGCAGGTGTACGTGAGTTGGCCCTGGCCCCACCGCAGTGGCTCTCAGCCCCAGTCTCTGCCCTGCGCCTTCCCTGGCTTCTGTCCCTCCAAGGCCCCACTGTCCCTCTCCAGCCTTGTCCCCAAGGCCAACCTCGGCCCCAGCAACTTCCACGCCCACTGCCCTGTTCCCTCTTGCCTCCTACACCAGCTGCACCCCACTTTCTCACCCATCTTCTGGCTTCTGAAGCTGGGTTGGAGCCTGAACTGTGCCTGTTCGTCCTACTTTTCCCAGAGCAGACGGTCTCTAATGACAAGGACAGTGATGACATTGGCAGCTATGACACTGACAGGACAACCCTGTCCTACGGACTAGCGTGTCTGATCTTCACAGTGGTCCTCAAAATGGGCACTAGTCTTTACTCGTTCCCATTTTACAGATGGGGAAAGTGAGTCTCAGGGACAACTCTTCAGGGCTTTGTTGGGCTTCTTGGTTTGAGCCTTATAAAAACTCTCTGGTTTCCATACTCAGGAAAGGAGGAGGTGGAAGGAGAGGACAGGGATCATTGTCCCGTCATTGTCCCCTTCCTGAAGTGGGGGAGGCTTGGGGTACAGCTCAGTGGCAGAGCAGTAGCCTAGTATGCAAGAAGCCCTGGGTTCCTCCTCCAGCACAGGATAGATAGATAGATAGATCCAACAGCTCCGAGAGGAGACGGGTGTTTAATAACAGCTTGTGACAGACAGTCCGTCAAGACTCTGCTGTATGCCATATATTGTATGAAGCCAAGCACATGCCCAATTTCACTTACATTCCCTACTCCTTTTCAGGTAATTGCCATTGTTAGTCATCCCCATTTACAATGAGGAGACTGAGGGTTAATAAATTTAAGTCAATTTGCCAAAGGTCACACAGTCTAATTTTGTGCACTGACAATCCCCGTGCTGGCTTTATATTACCATCTTCAGAGGGGGATTTCTTGGTTGTCACCCAGTGTGATTCCAGGTGACTTTCTGACCTATGAGAAGAACCAGTGAGCTGGTAAGGGCTGGAGACCTGGGCTTTCTGGAGATCACCCCACCTTCAACCACTGCGGTCAGTGGGAGGCAATAACAGACATCAGAATACTTCTCTAACCCTCTGGCCAGTGATTCTCCAATTTGTGTGTGCCTGGCATTCCCCAGAGGAGTCTTGCTTGAGTGTAGTCTGGCTCAACAAGTCCATGAGAGTCTGCATTTCTAAAGAGTTCCCAGATGATTCCAGCTGCTGACCCATGGACCCTACTTTGAATAATGAGACTAAATCCCTATGTTCTCTTGCCTAGAATATAGTTCTGTCCACATAGGTCAATTTGCAGAAAGTTAACACCTGTTTGCGGAGCAAGGGTTCTTCTGTGTGAATTTCATTATTTATAAAAATTCATTGCTTGATACTATATGCAATGTTTTCAATCCCACATTTCTGAAGCCCTATCTAAACTTTGCTCTGCAGTAAATAGAGTGGAGTATGCAATTAATTTGCAAGCTTGCCAGTTTCTAAAAACAGAAGTACCATCTACCTCCCCCATGGTCACCTCAGTTCAGGTCTTAAGGCCTGGCTGGCTGAGGGCAGAGGCAGTGTGTGAATCCAGGCTGGAGAGTGTCCACACAGTGGGTTTCTGGTTCAGCTATTAGTGTAATGAGTTTTTAACTTGATGCCAGATTTATCATCCTCACAACCAATCCCCTTTGTGCCAATATTCAAGTTATTTTAAGGGTGACTCTTTGACCTTCTGAAAAGATGGCCTCAAAGTCAGAGGGGTTCAGAGGGAAAGCTGCTGCTGCTGCTAAAATATGCTGTAGATGAGGCAGAGACAGATAACCACGTTTGGGTTGTATATGTCATCAGCCAGACATCCCTTTGGTTAATGTTCAGATGGGTGGAAAAAATAGGCCTTCTCTCTCTCTCTCTCTCTCTCTCTCTCTCCCTCTCCCTCTCTCTCCCCTAGACATGCACACAATTGTGACCACCAATATAAGTATAATGGTACTTTCATGGACCATCAGATACTGTTCAATTAGCTCAAATATATAAGCCTCAACACATACATGGAAATCTCTTTCAATAGGTGGGTTTTGCCTGTGCTGCAATGGGATGGCTGGGTGGCTGCTGGGAGCCAGCAGAGATGCTGCTGGTAGAACTGCCCTGGATGGGGTTTTACACCATCTGAGAAAAACATTTGTGTATTATGTCCAAGAAGACACTCTTTTCTCCTAGGAATGGAGTCCTAGTTTCTGTTAGATCACCGCAGTGGCTCTGATTTGTTATTGAACTAGGGTTGAAGCCTGGGCACGTGCAGCTAGATGCTAAAGGAAAATCTAAGCCATATGAACCTTGAGGCCACCATGGCTGAGATTAGAGTGGAAGCAGCATGGGTGAGAAGGCAGATGCTGGGCGATACGTCCAATTGGGACTCCTGGGAGCTTTTACTGGGCCAGGACACTTGTGGACTAGGTATGGAGAGGCTCAGTGGGGAGTAAAGCATAGCTCCTGTCCTCAAGGAAGTCACCATCTGGTGAACAACAGACCCAATATGGAAGAGGTCAACCACGGAAGATAGAAACAGAGAACTGTACAGGCTCTGTCTGCAGAAGCCAAAGAGAAGCATTTGAGCTGAATCTTATTCTAAAGAGATTTCATATGAATAGGAAAGCCGTGTATTCCAACCATGGGCAAAAATCCAGAGATAGCCAAGGTGATGGGCTGAATGCTATGTTGGAACACCTTCCTGATTGGTGTCTCCATTTCACACATGCAGAAACTGAGGCACAGAGAGCAGAAGTGGCTAATTCGAACAACCCCAGGGGAAGGCTTATAGAGGAGGAAACATTTGATGAAGACTTTGAAAGATACATAAGATCTTATGGTGGAGAAGGGAGGATATCCAGACCCAAGACAAGTCACCAGGGAATGGGAGAGAAATATGGGCAATGGGGTTGAGTATGCAGCAATCTCTATGTAATTCAGGAAATGATTGTCAGGCATGACTTCCAGTGCCTTGGTGCCTCTTCTGGACTGAGCCTGGGCTGGGACCCAGATTTCTGACTCCCATCCTGGGTGCCCACTCACTACAGCATTGTAAATACCCAACTCCTTGATTTGGATTCAGAACTCCATCTCTTCTGTTTTTCGGGGGTGCCTTAGTTCCAACTTAAGTCCTTTTTCCCTGACCCATCTCTCCTTTTGCTTTGTTTCCTGACTCTGAACAATACAAAATCTTTAATGCCTTTTCTCTGCCTCAGTGGCACCCTTGACCCTCATGCACAGAAGGATACCTTCCAAGTCACTTGTACATGTCCCTAGTATGTGCTACATCAGGCAGAGAAATGAGTAAACACGCCAAGAAACAGATAGGGTGGAAATCAGATCCCATTTGTAGAGTTATTAGTTGGTATTAACTCTGTCTCCTAATGGTATTTCCCTGTGCAGTGGTACAGAACTCGTTCTGATTGGCAAGAACCAAAGGAGGCTTATTATCTCCCAAGCACTACACTGATTTGGGCATCTGCTTGGTGCAGGGAGCCAGCTGACGTGTTTCAGAGGTGACAGGTTGCTTCTACAGTAGCAAAAGCATTACAAGGTCGGCAGAGTAAATATCTAGAGGCACCCTGCTATTCTGCCTTGACACAGACTCTGGGGCATGTGGACTCTGTGCTCTTGTTACAAAAGAACCAAGAAATGGACTTCCTCCCTAGTTGGGTTTTATTTTTCAAGCCAGTTTGCTAACTGTGTCAGCAAGTAGAGTTCTCCTCCCAGAGGAGACTTCATAGGCTGTTGCAAGGAATTCCATTTGCCTAAAAGGGTCTTGCAAGATTTGGGCTACAAGGTTCATTAGAAATATGCAGACGCTGGGGATTTAGCTCACTGGTTCTGGCGCCTGCCTTGTAAGAGCAAGGTCCAGGGTTCGATTCCCGGTACTAAAAAAAAACAAAACAAAACACTAATTTGCAGAGAACTACATTGGTCTGGTGAGTGGGTGGCTGTCCGTGGTGCTGACCGCCTGTTACTGAAGCTGAAACCCTGCTGCTGTACAACAGCCTCTCCCAAGGCTCAGAACGTTTTTCCTCTTGCTATTTGTCAACATTCACCGTGATGAAGGTATTCACGGCTTACACTATCACTGAAAAACAGACACTCGACTTGTGCTTCACCACGTACATGGTGGGTTTTGTGTACTTGAAAGTTAGAATTTTGTGCGATGCTTTTATTTTATTCTCTCCAGTGCTCCATTCCAACTACTTCTGCTGAGGGGAGCCTCAGCTAGTCCAGAAAAGTCACATTGCCTTGCATGGAGCATGTCTTTTTCTTCCTTTCCCAGCCCTCTACTTCCTTTCAGTATGTGTCTGGGACTCCTGAATTTTATAATTCATAGGTTCTTCTGTGTAGGGAGAAGATGATAGAAAAATTTTCTCCCATATCATAATGGGGAGGAATTGATTTGCTTTTCTTTCTTCAGCTAAATCCAGGAAGGCAGGAAAACACTGAGGGCAATGTGGGTTTTGGAATCCGACAGACCCGGTCCTACTCCAGATCTCTCACTCGCTCACTGTGTTGGCTCTGGCCAAGTCCCTGACTCTCTCTGAACCTCACCAGCCTCATCTGTAAAATGGGGGCAATTCCAACTTTTCACAACGGTCGGGGTCACCAAGTTGGATACGTCTAAAAAGCACCGGGTATGGTGCCTGTTGTAGAGAAATGTCACTTTTCTCCAATGAAAACTCTCCAGTTTACCCTGAGAAACACCCAATTTGAGATATTTGACTTTCCAGAAGCCGTCGGGATCTTTTGGTGATGTTTAAAAATAGCCAGCTCAAATTCTCCCTGGACATTGAGCCTCTTTGTGCAATTCATTCTCTCTCCAAGTATAGGTTGCTGGCTACCCATGAGCTGCTTCCAGCTCACTGCTGCTCTTCCTCACCCCCATCTTTAATGCAGTGGAGCTTGGCCCAATTACCCAGGGGGTAGTGGCCTCTTTCAAACCAAGAAGAACTCTTCCACACCTGCCTCTAAGCTGATGCCTGGTGACATTTACCTCATTTTTGTGAAGCTCCAGAACAAAGAGATAATAGGACTTCAGAGGTACTTGCAGCTGGTTCTGGCCTCTTCTTTGTCTGCCCCCAGTAAAGAGAGTTGATGAGCAGTTGCTCTGCTCATTTCTTGTTAGTAAAAAGCCCAAGCTGCTGAGGTCATGCACCATCACAGCTAGCCTGCCAATGAAGAGCTGACATTGTCAGAATGTGGGGCATGGGCTTTTGCAATCCTTGGGCTCCTGCTGTGGGGAACCCAAAAAGAATCCTGGGAATTTTGCATGGCTCTGCTGCCTCACCACATTAGAATTTGGGCGGGCCTCCTGCAGAATAGTAGTGAGGTGGTAAACTAGAATGTGATGTCCAACAAGATTGGGGTCAAATCCCAACTGTTCTCCCCATTAGGTGGCTTGGAAAGGGAATCAGATCTTGCTAACTATCAGGGTCTCTGCCTATAACACAGGATAATGGCACTCTCAACCTCATAGGTTGTTGTGAGGATTGAGTGTGTAACACACTTAGAACTAATGATGTACAGTAAACAGCTGTCATTACCATTGTTGTTATTGTTTAGTAAAGGGCTGGGCATTGGGAAGATGCCACTCAGGGTCACTGACATTGCTAGAGGCTATAGGGAGTACTGTTTATAGGGACTATGAGCTGTGAATGACAGTGGCCTTCATCCCCATGTTAGATTTTCCTCATGAGTTAAAAATGCTCAGCGATCCAAGATGCTTAAGCTGGGCTTCCCCAGATACAAGGATGTGAGCCTTAGTTGACTTGGGGGATGGCATCAAGATGCACCAGTAGCGGGGTGGAGAAGGGAGATGGGGAAGGAAATGAATCCAATGCAGGGTCCTTTACAGAGGAAGCCATTACTCAGGACAACCGCAGCCTAACCCCACTGGGAATCTTTGGGAAATGGTGAAGAACGTGCTTCAGGAGTGTCCCACACAAGGGACAGGAAGCTGCAGTACTTATTCCCAAATTCTCACCCATCACTTGCTGAAGATGGCTTCTTGGGAGGTTAACTCCCTGGCAGGTCCAGCCTGTTCCTCACAGGCCCTATGGCACAGAGTCATGGTCACTATTAGCCTATCCTGCAGGAGGAATGCACATTAATATGCGGCACCAGCAGTGTCTACCCCATAAGATCCAGCCACCCTTCACATGCTGTGGACAAGCAATGGGAAAAGGAACGGGAAGTGATACTGACAGCCCATGATGTCCACCCCAGCCATTCAGGGTAGATATGATGATTCTTCATTTATGGATGAAAAAACTGGGGCTTAGAGAAGTGAAAACACCTACCCAAGAACACACAGCTAAGTAAGGGCCTGACCCAGGTCTGTGTGACTTAAAGCTGATGTCTTTTCTGCTGAGTGCCAGAGCTTTCTGCAAACAGGAGGGCAACTTCTAGCTGCCATGGAAATCCAAAACTTTACTTCATGGGAGATTGTCAGAAAGGCTGAGGATCCATTAGTCATTTCACTTTCATTTTCGAATGTATGCCACACATGATAGCACATGCTTATAATCCCAGCACTTGGGAGTCAGAGGGAGAAGAATCTCAAGTTTGAACTCAACCAAGGCAACTGAGGGAGACCTTGTCTGAAAAAAATCATTTTCAAATGTAAGAGATGAGAAAGGAGCTGGGCCTGGTGGCATGCACCTTAACCTAGAGGCATGCTTGTAGTCTAAGCACTCTGAGAGGCTGAGGCAGGAGGATCACAAGTTTGAATCCAGCCTGGGCCACTTGGCAATATACTGAGACCTTTTCTTAAAATAAAAAGTTTTAAAAGGGCGAGGATACGACTCAGTGTGAAGACCTTGGGTTCCATCCTCAGTACTGCAAGAAAAAATAAAGGAGAGAAGAGAGAGCTTCTCACCATCAAAGGAGAGATCCGGGTGACTCATATCACAGATGGAGGGGAGGAAGGAAGTGGAAGGATCACACGACTTGGTCACCATTTGTATTTTCAAGGTGTAGATTGTGAAGGCCACTTGCAAAGAGGAGTGACCTCCAAAGGGCTACCTGGGTTCCTGGGAGTCAAGTAAACCATTCCCTTGATAGTTTAGAATGTTCTCTAGTCTTTCAGCTGGACATAGGAAGACCTCTATGACCCCACAGTTTTCCTGCAGGAAGATCCTCCATCCAGGAGATGAATTGCTCCTCCAGAAACTGACTGCTACTTCCCCACCTGCACCTCCAGCACACAGCTTGACCAAAGACAGACACACAGCAGTAGCTTCTTATTGTCTAGAGCCCTGTAAGGCCTCAGAAAACCTCACCTTAGTTGATATTCAGGGCATTCAGTTTAGCCCCCTCTCTAAGCAGGGAGACTCAAGGACTTATTAGCAGCTGCTTACATTCCAGAGGGGACCAATCACAGCAGAACCTGGCCTACAAAGTCTGGCTTTCTCCTCCCAGCTTTGCAATCTGACCTCCTGCAAGCTGGAGGAAATCACCTGAAGAAATGCCAGAGTAGGGATTCCAGGTGCCTCTCCCCTTTCTTTCAGTCTAAGGACAAAAGGTAAGAGACAGGCACTTGACTCCTCCTTCAGCAGTTCCACCAGCTCACACGTCTCATTCATGTTTATCTCTGAATGGTCCACCCAATGCTCATGCTCCTATTCTAGAGATGAGAACACTGAGGCTCTGAAATGCAAGGAAACTTGCTCATGGTCAAGGACAAGAGCAGCAGGAGTTGTCAGTGGATGACAAGTGGAGAAGAGCTGCTTGATCTGCAGGTGATAATGCAGAGCTCCAGAGAGAGGATGCAGAACCAGAGTCACAAGTTTTCTGCTGCTTTCTAGACTGGGTCATTTTGAGCGCATTGTTTCAGGGCAGTGCCATGTCCTGCTGGTGTGGTATCACCAGCTGCAAGGCCTCATCTGGGGCCCCAGGTCAGGGCTGGGTCTCTTGGGGCCATTCGGTGATGCATGGGGATGTGGCCCTATCAATGGACTGAGCCAAAGAAGTAGGTGCCCAGCTGGGGGCAGGGGAAGGCAAAGAACTTGGCCATGGAGCTCCCGACGGGGAGCACACAGCCCCGAAATGATGCCCTGGTGCCTTCAACTGCACAAGGTCGTTCCTGCAAGAGGACTTAAGGGTGACCCCTAATAGCAGGGATGACCTTTAACAGCAAGACAACCCTAATAGCAAGGGTGATCTTTAACAGCAGGAGACCCTAAAGACCACCAGGACTCTCCAGCTCTCGCCTGCTCTCAGGCTCTGACAAATGATCTGCTGTAACACAAATGACCTAGACAGACACCGGCATCCCTAGCTATGGACAGCAGTTGCTCTTGGCTTCTTGGGGAGAGACCCAGTCTGGCTGGACTCCAGCAGGGTCCCCTGCTCCCTTTTGCTCTCTAGCTTCCCCCTGCCCCACTCTGTTGCTTCTTGTACTGGGGAAATAAGCTAGGTGCTGGCTGCTCAGGGGATAGTCGAAAGGTGCTGAAGCATTGGTGGCACTGAACTGGTCAGGGAAGGGGTTGGGTGGCTGAAGCTCATCCTGGCCCTGCACCAGGAGAGGGGAGCCTTCCAATCAGCTACCAGTTGACAGCCAACGCAGAGAGAGGCTCTAGGGTTAGTGACTCCATGTACACAAACACCTCCCGGTGGGACCCGTGCCAGGGAGGTCTGGTGTGACACTACAGTTATCCAGAGGCACACAGTCAAGCGCACATGGCCACAGTAAGATGGCCATTGTCAGCAAACCAGCCAGGCAGGAGGTCCCACGCGTGCCCACAGATGCACACAGTCCACAGGTCACACTCACATCCTGAGAGTTTGGCCCCCGAGTGCTCAAACAGGTGGATCCCCCGGGCTTACACTGCCACGGACAGTCACACACATAACCATGGGGTGTAACACTGACACACTCGTGCACAGCCACACACACTGCATGCACACAGAGAGAGACACGCCTTCAGTCTCGAGTCCCACTCGCAGTTCTCATGTGCAGCCCCTCCCACCCCACTGGTACACACACACACACACACACACACACACACACACACACACAAGTCCAAACATCCTCCACCCCTCTTGACACAAGTCTGTCCTGTTGCAAGGGTCTCAGGCACTCCAGGGTGGTGGGAGGGGGCCCAGGGAAGGACCCGCTGTAGGGGGTAATGGTCGGCTTGAGACCCCCTACATCATGTGGCTGCTGTGAAGATTAACTGGATCCAAAGTATCCACCCCATAGTCTGGGGTCTGCATGGATGTAACAAATGCCAGTGGAGTTGAAAGGGAGGGGAGCCCTGTGGTTTCTGAGAGCAAAGCCAGAGTCTCGCAGCCTTGGGCCTGAGTGGCATCCAGTTAATGAGCTTGCCGGTCGACTCAGGGCTCATTCATACTGCTTTGGGGTTCCCACCTCATTGCCCTAAGTCTTTAGCTCAAATACCAGCTTCCTTCCCTTCACTCACCTTGCCTGGCACACAGTGTGAGCACCATAAATCTTCCTCTGAGCGGCCTAGTGAGACTGTCCTCTAGCACTCATGGCTTAGGAGGGGACACTGCCCAGGTTCCCCTGTAGGGTGCTGGTGGCATTTGGGTGTGACTTCTCCTTGTTTGAGGAATGGAGGGCTGTCCTCTACAGAGCATGCACATGCCTGCCCCAGTCCCAAGTGCCATAAGGCCTCAAACACAGAGGCAATCAGAGGTGGTCCCACACTTTCCCTTGACAGCAGGCAGGAGAGTCACCGAATAGTCTTAACCCCAGCTCCTCATTTACATGTGGGGAAACTGAGGCCTGGAAGGAACACACAGCAGGTCAACAGCATCTTAGCCACCACTACCCTTGGAGCCTCTCTCCCTAGGCTGGGGCCACAGATGGGGAAAAATCAGAATGCACTGGCAGGTGTCAGCTTGCAGCATGATCCAGAAGTTAATAACCAAAATCAGATGTCCTTCATTTGATTTGGCAGCACAGTGAACAACTTCAGGCTTCCAGGTGCTAGATTGTGTGGACATGATCGCTAGGATGAATTTTATGGCTAAAATTTAAAAATATCATTCATAAACACCCCCCACCTTTCTGCTGAGGGAGTAATTCCATATCTTTCCTCTGCACATAAATAGTAATATGTGTGTGCAAAAAGTGTTTTTATGCTATAGCTACACCCGCATCCAATATAGATAGAGGCATATGGCTTTTACAACCTGCTTTGTCTTTTCTGAGGACGAACATTTTGCTTCTAAGATGAGCCTTTGTAAGTTTTTGCAAACAGCGGGTCCTTAGCTTTGTCACGTAACTTCCTCTCTCTAAGTTCTGTTTCTCTCACCTGTGAAACCAAAGTTTGCAGAAATCTTGAAGAGCTTTCGAGAAACCTGACTGTGCTGATGTCTAAAGTGTTTGCCAGAGTGGCTGGCATGTAGTAAGGACTTAAGAGTGTCACCTACTCTGCATTCTTTGTTTTAATCCACTCGGTGTCAATAATGCCCCTTGTTTTAGGTGATGATTGGCTTCTGGGAAGGTACATCCAACTCAGGACCTAGGAATTAACTGAGCCTGGTTTTAAATATGCATCATGAGCTTTTTAATAAATTTGACAGGGGCCACTTGTTATTTTTCATTTGTATTTGCTACATAAAAACACATGCTCATTGTAAAAAGAAGTAGAAAGAAGTTGTATAAAAAGATGGAGAGAAAATTTACAATCCTACTTTATCAGTCAAAGTTCTCCGGGGAAACAAAACCATTAGCAATATGGATACACATACATATTTAGAGATTTATTTTTAAGGAACTGGCTTCCATAACTGTGGGAGCCAGCAAGTCCAAAAATGGTAGAGCAGACCAGCAGTCTGGAAACTCAGGCAGGAGTTAATGCTGTGGTCTTGAAACACAATTCGTTTTTCACCAGGAAGCCTCAGCTTCTGTTCTTAAGGCCATCAACTGATTAAATAAGGCTTCCCCACTCATCAAGAGTAATTTTCCTTACTTATAGTCAAATAATTGTAGGTGTTGATCATATATATAAAATACTATCATAGCAAAACTAGATTAATCTGTGACTGAACAACTGGATGCCATATGCTAGCCATAGTGACAGAAGTGATCCATTATACTGACTATCCAGAAACACCATGGCATTAACATGTTATTTGCCTCTCCAGAGGTTTCTATCACTAGGTGATTTTTATTTTTATTTTATTTATTTTTGGTATGAGGGATTGAAATCAGGATCTTGTGCTTACGAGGCAGGCACAGTGCCACTGAACTAAATCCCCAGCCCACTAGGTAATTTTTAAAGAAAGTTGTTATTTTATGATAGGTAGAACTTTATATTCTTGGGTTTTATTTAACATTGTATCTTAAACATATCTTCATCTGGCTAAAATAAGCCTTAACAACTTTACTTTCAGTGGAGGCACAGAATTCCATTTGTGAGGTGATCACTCCGTACTTAGTTTGGCCAGTCCTTCATTGTTGGACACCTACATTGTTTCCAGCCTTTCACTTGGTAATTTCAAAGAAAGCTGTGGTGAACAGCCTTCTTGATGCGGCTTTGTGCGCATCCCCAGTGGACACCCTCCCAGTCCCTTACCGGCTATGGGCGTCCACCCAGGACCCTTACTTTGGTGACTACCTGTGACAACGTGAGGAGACAGTGCTGAGGCACTCCCTGCCCTCCCGCACTACCCGTGGGGCCAGGCTGCAGGTGCTGCAGCTGAGGTTGTTCCCCCTCGTTGAGAGCAGCCTCCAATAAAACACTCCTCTCAGACTCTGCCTCCGAGGAAGCAGCTAAGCAGCATCTCCGGCTGTTTTCTTAAGGGTGACTCCTACTGAAGAAAGCAGTGGCTTCCACATTTCCCACTGTGCTGCTGGGTGTTGTCCTGCAGGGAGTCCCCACACTCTGCCATCACTCACAGCCTGGAAGGGCTGGCTCCCGTGGAGTCTCCCCCTGAGCCCAGGATGAGGGGTGGGGAGAGAGACCCTGGTACTGGAAAGCAAGGACCAGAAATTCCTGGGCCTTTTGCTTTTCTTAATTCTCAAATGCTTGTCCATCTCCTGGGGAGACTGAAAACCCCCTGTGGAATCTATCATTTCTGAATGGGCTTTTCCCCAACATTGACAATGAGGAAGTGAGGCGCAGGATTGCTGCCAATTTTAGGAAAGGGGATAGTGTGACCCAGGGTCATCTCAGCGACCCGGAATGTTGACAGAGGTGCCTTGGTTCAGGAGAACGGTCCTTGAATTATTGAGCTCATTGGCTATGAACAGACCTACTCAAGAACAGAAAATGTGGCTGCCTTGTCTGTCTCTGGTTTAGCTTGCTGGGTGACCTTGGGGAAGACTCTCATCTTCTCTGGGCTTCAACTTCCCACTGCTTCCTTCCAAAGTACTTCTCCCATGTAGATCTGACTCCTTCTACCGCTGACTGTTCTTTCTCCTTCTGGCTCTTCAGATGGAAGTGCAGTATTCCGAGGCTGCTTCCGCAGGCCCGGTAACCTCTCCCTGGCCTTGCCTGTGTCTGCTGCCATGCCCAACATGTCTGTGGACAAGTGTGTAGACTTCTGCACTGAGAAGGTGAGCACAGGGTCCTGGTCAGAGCCCTTGGGTGGGGGAGGCTGAAGGAGCAGGACGTTCTCTCAAGAAGCCAGAGTCAGGGTGGAAGAGGTCTGGACCATGGATCTGGGACCTGGGAGAGGAATGTGGTCATTTCACGGGGTTCCCAGGGGAGTGAGAGCAGATGCTGTCCCTCAGAGGGAGAGTGTGCTGATAACCCTCAGGAACGAGGGCAGGGTTTGAAGGGCATAGACACACGAGTAGGAGACTGGCAGGTCAAAGCAAGGGCAGTGCCCCCTTGGGACAACCTAAGCTCCCATCTCCAAAGGCATGCACGCAGAGGCAGGGCAGGGCTGGCATCCAGAACTCAGGGCAATGATGGCAGCTGGATTGGACAACCCACAGATCCCTCCTCAGCTTCAGGTCTTTGATGGCTGACCACTCATCCTTCCGCCCTAGCCAGACTAACGGATCAAGGGCAGAAGCTCTCCTTACACATTTTGTGCTGCCCCAGTGCCTGGTCCGGAGCTGGGCACATAACTGGCCATCAGTGATGTCTGAGGAGCTCCAGCCTTCCTTTACAAGGAGCCAATTACATGTGTGTGCAGAGAAGAACCATCCCTCCTCTCCCTCCTAAAGGTTCTTCCATTCATTTGCTCTCAAATATTGAAAGAGGACCTACTGTGTGCCAGGCGCCATGCTGAGTGCTGAGGAAGTGAGTTGACAAGCCCCACTGTCCATCCTCGAGGCTGCTGCTATTTACTGAGGACCCGAGCCCTCCTCTGGGGGACTCAGACCTCCCCCAAACTCCTGGCCCCACTCTGCTCTGCCTCATCCTACTGGGCTGTTTCTCTCCATGGTTCCTCATGCCCGAAGCCTCTTTCAGGAGGGCAGAGAGGCTGCTGTGTGCTCAGGACACCTTCCCTGAAACCACTGTGGGGCACGGTCTTCAGACCAACCTATGAGACTGAGATTTTCAGCCTCTTTAGGCTCAGGCATGGAGTTCCTTGCCCAAGCCCACAGCTCAAATGAGTGTGGAGCTGGGGTTGGCACTAGGGGCTGACTCTAAACCTATGTTACCCTGGAGACCCCATGGACGGGCTTTAAGAGCCATTCCAGTGTCTGGGATGCTTCTGGTCTCCAGGCACTCCCTATGCCCTAAGAGGCATCCAGGAAGGTGAGGGGTGAAGCCCACGAGACCACAGGAGGCTTAACCTCACTTGGACTGGCCTTCTCTCTGGGCAGGAAACCCCTGCCTGCAAGGCCTTCCCTCCAGGCAACTTTCCTTTCTTCCTGGGCACCTGGAGGAGCCTACAGATCAGCCAGAGTGGGGGAGACCCCACGCAGAAGACAGTGCAGCCACGTGGCAAGCCAGCAGGACCAGTGGCAGCCTCTCCACAAGCCTCCCTCCTCCTGTCTTCTTAGCTCTCCTTGAGGTCCAAAGAGAAAACCTGAGGGGATCAGATGGGCAGTGATACAGTCGCTGCTGCCAAGTGACACAGTTCTAGTGTGACCGAGGAGGCTCCAGTGTGTGTCACTAGCTAGAAAATGTCATCACTCATGGCCCAAGTGGACCTGCCTGCATATCAGCACCTCTCCCTCTGCTCTTCAGCCAGAGACTGCAGCTCCTATTTAGTATCTGTTAGAAAGAAGTCAAACCTACGGGACAGCTCGCTGGATGCAGCCACTTGGGTGGGACTTTGGTGTTGTACTGGGCTATTCCTGGACCAGCTCCTGGGGGAATGCCAGGCTGTCGGTCTGGTTTGAGAGCACAGTGGACACGGGTGGCCACTTGCCCTCCAAATGTCAGGTACCCCCTGCTCCTACTCTGCTGTAAAGCAATCAGAAGAGCTCTTTCAACAGAGCCTTTGGAGAAGCATCAGGTCAGCATCCTTTGTGGCTCAACAGGACAGATCC
Source organism: Heterocephalus glaber (assembly GCF_053883595.1). Lineage (NCBI taxonomy): Eukaryota > Metazoa > Chordata > Mammalia > Rodentia > Bathyergidae > Heterocephalus > Heterocephalus glaber. The sequence goes on from NW_028258412.1 coordinate 11,381,601, forward strand.
AGATGGTCTTCCCCAAAGTGCAGCCTGCGTATCGCCATCAGAGCAAGGGGGTGTTTACGGTGGCAGCTGCACGACACAGAGAGAAGCATTTCTTTCCCAGTTCTCTTTCAAGTCCTCCAGGAGAAAGCTGCATCTCATGGCTCAAGTGTCTTTCGTATGTCCCTTAACTAATCTCTCTTTTGCAGGGAAAATGGAGCTGACCCCAGGTTCAGCGTCTTGGCAGGCGAGAGTGCCTAGGTAGAATGTAATTACAGTCACTCCTCCATATCCCAGGGACCTGCGTTCCGGGATGCCTTGCAGACACCAAAGTTCAAGGATGCTCAAGTCCTTTATATAAAGTGGCATAGTACACAATCCTCCTGTATACTTAAATCATCCTTAGATGATTTTTAATACCCAGTGCAAACAGTATTGGGTGCAAACAGTTGCTGAACTCTATTGTTTAGGGAATAATGACAAAAAAAGAAGGTCTAAACATGTTCAGTACAGATGCATATTTTCCAAATATTTTCAATCCATGGTTGGTTGGATCTGTGGGTGTGGAGCCTGCAGATTGTTTTGTTTCCATGGTATTTGGTGTTTGCATTTATAGTATGGAAACATGCATAAGAGCTACTTCCACAAGTACTTCCTGTAGTAATTAGCGATGTAAAATTTCCTTTGAAATTTAAAATTTAAAAATTGAGTTGACTTAAGCTAGGTGTAGTGGAACAGGCCTGTAATCTCAGCACTCTTCCAGGCTGAGGCAGGAGGATTACAAATTCCAAGCCCAGCCTGGGCAAGTTAGCAACTTAACAAGACCCTGTCCTAAAAGTAAATTTTTTTTTTTTAAAAAGAGCTGACTTCAAAGAATCAGATAAGTAAGGCTCAGAGGTGCACAGATAGAACAGAATCACAAAGGCAGGGCTCACTGACGAAGTTTGGAGACTCGGATTCAGAGAGTGATGAGGGAGGGGATGGTCAGTTGCAGGTCCTGCCCCCGTGCACAGTCCAGGGCTGTGCAGGGATGGTAACTCTCTTCCTCTCCCTCCCCACTCCATCCCCAGGAGTACCCACTGGCGGCTCTCGCAGGCACCGCCTGCCACTGTGGGTTTCCCACCACACGATTTCCCCTCCACGAGAGAGAGGATGAGCAGCTCTGCGCCCAGAAGTGCAGCGCAGAGGAGTTTGAGAGCTGCGGGACCCCCAGCTACTTCATTGTGTATCAGACGCAGGTTCAAGGTGAGCCAAGTGAGCCTCACCCCCCAGCCCCGGGTGCTCTCCCAGGGGCCTCCCTGCCCTATGTGTCCTGGCCATGGGGGCCAGAGGACAGGGCTGGGAACTTGGCTAGGCTTAAGTCGTGGGAGAAAATAGAGGAAGTGCTTGGGGAGATTCTAAGCTTCTCTCTGACCACCATCGCTAGGACCTTTGCCGGTTCTTTTCTAATAGTAGAGGCAATGAGATTGAGTGGGGAGAGAGACCCGGCTCTCCCACTGGTTCCCAGACAGACCTGTGGTCAAGGGCAGCTCATTACCTCTCCAGGCCTCAGGTGGGGGACTCGCCTGAAGTCATATTGTTGAGAAAACCTTTCTCCTGACTGAAGCATCATGATGGTGGTTGGCACTTGGGTGGGGGTGCAGGCGTTGCTCCCTGGGAGCCTCGGCCCCACAGAAGCCCCCGAAGGGTCACCCCAGTGTCTGAATGTACTGACTGTCCACTCTGAACCACTCTTCGTGCCAAGCTTCATCTCATCTATGGATGTGAAGTCCACAGGAAGCTGATGGTCTAGGCAGTATCATCATCATCTCCATTTTACACATGAGCGAACCAAGACCAGGGGGTTCAGAACTGGCCACAGTTACTCTTTCATGAATGCAGTTTGCTCTCAGGTCTCTGACTCCAAACTCCCTACTAGAAACCTCTGCCCACGGTATGAAGAATAACCCCACACCCTCTGAAGCCTGGACAGCCAACAACACATTTTTGAGCCAAACGTTGTTCCTTCCCATCTTCCTGTCACCAGGCCACCATGTACAGATGGGCAGGTTGGGCATCATACAGGAAAATGATGCCCGGAAGCCAGCACATGCCATCACACCATGCATTCCAGATGGCAGCACATCTGCCCAGAGGAAAAGGCATTTGCCCTTTTTTGATTTCCACAAAAGTGCTGCCGGAGCTCATGGCAGCCCCACTGACGCCTAGCCCCTGTTTGGCATAATAGGTACTGGTGGTGGCCGGCCATGGCCGCTTCCAGGCCAGCTAACATCTTGCTGACGGCCTACTGAGCAAGTGTCTCTCTTGGCCCCGTTTATGCTCCAGCGAGGAGGACTGAGTGTTGTTAGTTTTCGGGGAAGTGTCAGTTCATCTGGGCAGAACCGTGGGGCCTCAGCCAGAAGGGGAGAGTTACACATTAATTATGCTGTGACCATGAGTGGCTCTGAGGCGGCCTGGATAGATGCTGGAGTGTTTTCAACAGTAGATAAACAGTCTCAATTGATGAGTTTGCTCATTCCCAGTGCCCTGCCCTAGGCCATCACTGCTCCTCAATTTTTCCATGTCACTATGGCTGTTTCCATGTCACCTTGGCACACACAAAGAAGGTTTGAGCATCATGTGGTTTATCATGCTGCCAAGAACCTGGTCTACCTGGGACCCTGGCTGCCATTTATGGAGAACCTACTGCATGCTAACTCCTGGTCTTCCTGAGGGGAACTAAATAATTATTAGACATTTATTGTGTACCAAGCATTGTTGAAGCCCTTTGCCTAGCTATCCTCATCTGATCTTCTCAATGATCCAAAGACATAGGTGCTGCGATTACCATTTTCCAAGTGAAGCGACTCAACACCCAGAGAGTGAGGAGCTTGGCCAGAGCTCAGACAGGGCAGAGTTGAGATTGAAACCCAGGCAAATTCAAGCCCAGGTCTCAAGACTGTGTTTTTATCCACAGCTTCTCAACAGACATTGTGAATACCTCACATTCACTATGCTATTTAATGCTGAGGTTCAGTAGCTCTGTTTTACAAGTGAAGGAACTAAGACTGGAGAGGTGAAGAACATTGTTCAGTGTCACTCAGGTCCAGGATGGAAAACCAGGAGTCTGATTTGAAAGCACTTAGAATATGACCAGCAGCCTTTGCTGTGATTTCTGGGGCTTAAGACCCAAATAAACTTTCTTTTTAGCACTGAGAACAACAGCCTGTACCTCAGCATTGTTGTTGTTCTCCCAGGAATTACTGGAATGGAGAATTCTGTTTTCAGGGGAAATTTATAAGCTGGTTCCCCACCCCCACCCCCAGCCCTTCTTTATGAGAAAATGTCAAACCTAAGACAAATCAAGGCTTACACAAGGAACACCCATATGCTCTTTCATCGGTTTTATATTTGTTAACTTTTGCCACATTGTTTGATTGTACATCTGTACATTTCTCCATCCCTTGATTCTTATTTCTGATGCGTTTTGAATTTGCAAACACCACTGTACTTCAGTAATTGAGTGCTTGCTTGGGACTTTTTGAAGTCACATTTCTATGGAGTGAATCGCACAAATTTTAAGTGTACTAGTTAATGACCACTTGGCAATCCACACCCCTATCGAAATATAGTAGAACATGGTCATGTTCTAGATAAAGTGCCTGCAGCTAGGATTCCCCTTTTGGTGTGTTTCTGTGAAACCACTCACAGATGCCACACAGACATTATTTGGTCAGTTCTCTCCTGAATCCACCCCCTTGAGACCAGAGTCAACACACTGCGAGAAGAGAATTGAACCTCTGGCCGGTAGTGACAAGAGCTACAGCTGGTGGGTGGTGGAGGCTCCACAGTGTGTGAGCCCTGTACTGAGGTGAGGTGCGAAGTGCACTCTCCAAGTCAAGCCTCCTGACACCCTCAGGCATTCACTGTTACATAATAGTCCCATTTTACAGATGAGGAAATCCAGGCTCAGATAAATCGTTTCAAGGTCACTCAGCAAATAAATAGCAGAATTGTCACCTAAATCTGGAATGTCAGACTTCTCCTTCAAAGGACTGTTGTGGAAAATCAGCGAGGCTCATGGTAGGATTTTTCAATAAGTGGCAGCTAAGGCAGAATGGGAAGGAACTAGGGTGGCACCTTGGGAAGGAACGGTCAGAGGGGCTGAGTGGTCTGAGGAGAGCATGGGCAGCACTGAGCACTGGGCAGTCCCTGGGGACCTTGGCAAGAGCTGCCACTGGACAGTGATCACAGAGGGGCAGGTGCAGGGCCGAGGAGCACATGGAAGGGAGGATGCGAAGTGGGTCGCATGCACAGCTCCATCGGATGTGCAGCTGCTACGCAGTGGAGGAGAGTAGATGGCAGTTGCCGGAGGAGAAGGTCTAAATGCTGGAGCTGCTTCATGTTTGAACACTAATGATACTGAGCCAGCTGAAAGGGAGAAGAAGGGATGATGGTGACAGATAGAGCACGAAGCTGAGGGAAGAGGGCAGAAATGCAATGCCCACCAGGAGCAGAGGACACCTGCTTAGCCAGAAGTGGGAGGGAGGAGGAGAGGCCAGGGGAGGTGAGGACGTTTGCCCACCTTCCCTTCTGGTAGGTGGTGAGGAAGGACTGAGTTCACCTGCCCACGTGCAGAAGGCAGGAGGAGCCCCGGGCTGCTGCAAGCCTGCATCTGGGAGCCTCTCGTCTTCCTTCTCTCTTCCAGAGCCCCGATGCTGGGCTTTCTCTCAGCTTCCCTCATAGCTGCAGGGACCCAAGGAAATCATAGATGGTTCTTGGCTCCCATGGGGGTTGCAGTGGAGACAGCCAGCAGGCATTTTTCAGGAATTTCAACAGTAGTGGCACCCTGAGGTCTCAGCAAAGCCGGAGAATCAAGAATATCAGAATGGTACTCACCCAACACATTTCACAGATTAGGAAACTGAGGGCTAGGGAAAAATAACAACTACTCCTTTGGAGCATGTCAGAGTATTACATATTACATGCATTATTTCATTTAATCCTTGCAAAAATTTCTGCAAAGTAGATTTTATTGTCATCCTTCCAGCCACACACTCATTCATTGCCCATCTCTCCAGCCATCCAAAAGGCATTTATTAAGTGTCTACTGTATACCAGATATTATGGAAAGTAGCGGGGAATCAGCAAAGCACAATACAGGCAGGGTTTCTGGCAGCGTATACAGCAGTGGTGCCACTGGACTATAATGGAACCTCTAATCCCAGTACTTGAGGAGCTGAGGCAGGAGGATCACAAGTTAGAGCTCAGCCTGGGCAATTTAGTGACTTAGCAAGAATCTGTCTCAAAACAGTAAAAAATGGCTGGGATGTTGCTCAACGAAAAGCCTATGGGTTCAAATCTCCAGTACAACAGAACAACAGAGTTGGGGGGTGGGGGAGTTAGATAGGTATATAGATAGAAGATTATAATGGAGCTGAGGAATTCCTGTCACCTGGTATCTGCACTGTGCTTGTCTGTGTTTAGACACCCAAATATGACTGGGCCACAGTTATCTGCTGCACTCAGCACAGTTGCATGCCCTGCTGGTGTGTAGCCTGGGAATGACAGGCTGTACTGTGCAGCCCTAGTGTGTAGCAGGTTGTGAAAGTGCATACCGTGATGTTCGCACAATGACGAAATGATGCATTTCTCAAAAAATCATGCATTTCTAGGAAAGTAACCCTTTTGTGAAGCAACTCGTGGCAGCATTACTTGAGTTACAATTGTGGCAATGGACGTCGGGGTGATGGACATAGTAGCACAGTAATGATAGCTCAAGGAGTCAGGGAAGAGAGAAGGAAGCACTCCCTCCATGAGGGAGGACACGTTGGAAGCCAAAGCAGGCAAGAGGCAATAGCGGGCAGCAGCAGGCATGAGGTGTGACATCAGGAAGAAGCAGAGTGCAGCGAAGGAGGAAAGCAGGAGCGGGTGGCTGGAGTGGAGGGGTAGGAGGCAGCTGTGCGGGACAAGTCTGGGATATGCGAGGGCCGCCCTGCAGGCCTTGTAGGCCGAAGGAAGAACCCTGGGCCCCATCCCATGTGGTTGGACACCACCGAGGGTTTCAGTCCAGAGGAAGGGGTGCAGTGAATGTGCAAGACTCGCTCTGTTGGGGGAAACTGAGGTGGGAGAGAAGATCCATCCATCTGGCTGACTTTCACTGAGTACCTGCTGTGTGCTAAGCATTGTGCTTACCCCTTTTCATACAGGACCTTATTTAATCCTCACCCCAACCCTGTGAAGGACACATTTGCCTCATGTTCCCGATGGGGAAACCAAGGCCCACAGAAGTTCTGATCATGTGTGCTGAGTCACACAGCTGAGAAGGGGCAGCGGTGGGATGCATCCCCCGCTCCCTTCTGGACAGGCTCCAGCTGCCTGCGCCACTGATGTCTACTTGTGCCCCACCCTTTGCAGACAACCGCTGCATGGACAGAAGGTTCCTTCCAGCCAAGTCCAAGCAGCTCATTGCTCTGGCCAGCTTCCCAGGTGCCGGCAACACATGGGCCCGACACCTCATCGAGCTGGCCACTGGCTTCTACACAGGCAGCTACTACTTCGATGGTTCCCTGTACAACAAAGGTGAGGAGATGGGCAGAGGGGGAGGCTTCCTGGACTTCAAGAGGGACCCAGGGCAGGGCAGGGACTACCCTTTCCTGAGCACCTACTGTGTACCACTGAGCCTGCCAGGACCCATTTATTGAGACCTATTATGTGCTTGGGGCCTTCCCTTCTTTTATATCTGACACACATTTCTCAAGTTTTGTGTCCTGGGTACCTCACCTGGAGCCACTCAGTAATTGACATCTATCCATCACCTATCATGTCTGGTCCCTTCCCTCATTCAGTTCAACCCAAATGTCCCTTAAGCTCCTACTGTGTGCTGAGCACCTTACCACATATATTTACTGACCAGCAACTCCATGCTGTCCATAGAGGTGCACGTTCACTTTGGGAACATTGATTGGGTACCAGACTGAGTTCGCAGATGTTTCCTGAACACTGCTATGTTTGGGATGTGCTTCCTAAGGTTTGGTTTTGCTGCATGCATTCATAGAGCACCAACTGTGTGCACTTTGCAGATGTTCAGATGGCCACAGATGTCCTGGCCACTTGCTAAATGGGCCAGACGGGGCACGCTTCCCTAATCCTGCACATGAGGCCTGGGGCAGGATGATGTTGCTCTTCCCCAGACACAAAAAACAAGGCTGGAGGAGGAGAAATACTTTACCCAAAGTCACACAAACTTTTCTCAATGCAGTGATCAGGGACTGCACCGATCAGGGACTGCACCCTACTCTTTCTTGATTTCAGATTCTACATCCTTCTATCACCCAGGCAAGAAATCCCTGGGTTTCTTGCTGGGGATCCAGAAACCATGGCTGCACACTGGGCATGAAGCCCTCTCTTGGCATGGTGGGGGCATCAGGGAAGTAAGTCCTCTGCCTGTGAGGGGTTTTACACTCATGTAGGGAACAACCCTTAGCCATGGTCTTTGCGTCTACAAAGCAGCTGAGGACCACTTCCTGGCTGTGTGACCTTGGACAAGCTACTGGACCTCTCTGATCAGGCACAAATTAGAGATAACCCTATATACTTCGGTTATCACAAGGTTGATAAGTTAATATATGTAGCGTGCTTGGCACATACTAAATAGGCTTTGAGCATTAGGGGCTGGATACTGGGGACTCAGCATGCACAGGTTGGGGGCTGACAGAGTCACCCCGGAACTGTAGCCCAGAGAAAGCCAGGGGCAGGTCTCTTGGAGAAAGAAGCAGAAGGGAGGCATAGAGTGGGGGAGAAAAGTCATGAAGGGTGAAGAGGGAGAGGCCAAAGGCTGGAGTCATCAGCGGAGGAACAGGTGACCAGTGTAAAATCCCAACTTTCATGCAATTATTGATTTCTAGTTTGGGATTCAGTGGTTATTTATTGAGCACCTATGTGTGGCTGAGCGTGTTGGATGCTTGTGTAAGGATCTGAACCCAGACCTGGCTAGCAACAGTACCTGTGCTCCTGACCCAGGGCTGCACTGTCTTGATGAGAGATGCTGGGAAGAGCCGAGGCAAATTCTGGAGAGTGGCTGGGAGCAGGCTAGGAAGCATCCACAGCTCCCCACTTCCCATCTTCAGCAGGGCTCCTCATGGCATGGCCGAATGTCACAAACAGAAGGGCCTTGGGGATCACGGAGGCCAGGGGTCCAGAGCAGCTTCCTCTCATGCGTCAGCTCCATGGGGGTGCATTAGCGTGTGTGAAGATGACGCGCTAGGATGCGGGGTTACAGCTTCGGCGGTTCTGTCCTCCCTCAGAAGCAGAGTGACTTAATGTAGCACTTGTTGAAAGTGTAGAAGGGGGAACCGCGGTCTGTATGCCAAGTATTTGCTACCTCTGACCTAACGCAGTCTCTGACTTCAGAAAAAGGGAAATTAAATCTTACGGTGGAGTCAGGTGATCCAGCCTTCACTCTAAAAGCTCACTCTGATGCTTGGGCAAGATCTGCCACCTCTCTGAGCTCTGCCTTCCTCATCTATAATATGGGGAGGTCACTAAAGAGCTCAAAGCTTTTCCAAAAATGTAATAAGATAATGTTTGTGAGATAATGCATGTGAGGCTGTGGTGTAAAATATATACACGATCTTTTAAATGACCTATGACCAGTAGTGTCAGCTACTTATCAAAGTCAGAGAGGGGCTAGACTCTGACTAAACACTTGGAATCACCATAAACTTTTAAAGTCTCGACAGCTGCTCCTTACACTTTTTTTTTTTCCACCAGAATTCTGGGGCTGAGCCAGGCCTTGGTATTTTCTCACAATCTCTCCAGGGGATTCTGGTGCAAAGCCAGAGCTGAAACCCCAGCTCTAGGCTAAGAACTCAGTCTTCTTTTCCTCAGAGCTGTAATATTCCAAAACTTCATCTTTGCTCACCTCTTTTACTATCTAGTGTTACACAATAATGATGGGCCATTACTGGAGCGAGGTGCTGGTGACTCAGCTTTCCATTACTGTGAGAAATGCCACAGCAAAACACCTTAAAGAAGGAAAGCTTGATCTGGGCTCACAGTTTCAGAGGTCTCAGTCCATGGTGGGTTTGACTCCATTGTTCTCAGGCTGGTGACCAGGCAGAAATATCATGGCAGAAGGGCACAGTGGAGGAGAGCTGCTCACTCATGGCAGCTGGGAAGGGGTGGAGGATGGATAGGAGACAAGATATAGTCTCCAAGGCTTGTTCCTAAGAACCTCCTCCCTTCAACTAAGCCATCACCTTCCAATAGCCCATCAGATTAGAAACTCATCAATGGATTCATCCAGTGATGAAGTCAGAGCCCTCATGATCCGATTATTTCCCAAAAGCCACACCTCTCAACACTGCTGCCCTGGGGACCAAGCCTCCAACGGGAGCCTTTGGGAGACATTTCATCTCCAAACTGCAATAGGTGTCCGTACACTTTAAACTTGATTCTTTAAAAAACCAAGAAAGAAAGAAAGTACAAACCATCCCCGACACTACCGTCTCCAGCTGCGTCTTGTTTGTGGATGGCCCTACTGAGAAGGGCAGGTGTGTAGCCAGTCACAGGCAGCAGAGGCTTTGAGTTGCCTTTTCATTCAGGGCTTAAAAACTTTTCCTGCAGTCTGAGCGCTCACAGTTAATGCTGCACTCTCCCTGGGGCCTGGGTGGCAGTGGGTGCAGGCAGCCCCTTCAGAACTCAAAGGTCATGTGGAGGCCCCCAAGATAAACTAATATTTTGGTGACTCTTAAAAGGAATGTGACTTAAATGTGCCACATTTATGTAATGGAGTCCTACACTTGATCTTAGCCAAAAGGCCGAGAAGCGATAGGTAATGGAATCCTATGGCAAGGAAGGGTTGAGAAAGGCAGCCCTGGTGGTAGCATTCACCAACTCCGCTGTGGCCCTGATCTTGCATCTCTGGTGCCACTTGATGCCCTTCAGGGACAGCTGTGAAACCACCTATTGCTTCCTCGGGCGAGCCCATCCCCTGTGGCTTCTCAGTAGCTCCTTTCACACCCAGAACTCCCCTTTCTCTAAGAGACACTCTGCTGAATGGAATTTTCCCCGCCGCGCTGCATTTCCAGTGCTCCTTTACAGAATAACTCCTCAGGCGACCAGACTCTGGGATCTGAAGCAGATGTTTCCCAGTGTTCATAGTTTCTTTGTTTGTGTTTGTTTTTCATCTCCATAAATACTGTGCTAGGTTGACTACACCATGGACAAGGGGAAATGTGACTTTGCCCTCAGAGTGCACAGAGCTGATTTAAAGCTGTCTGACCATGATACCACGATTCTGATGATTTATTGTTCTTCTCTGAGAATCTGTGTGTTCTTCCGTGCTTTCCTGCCTGTGTCTTTCCATGACCGTGCACATAATGAAATGGATTTTAGCAAAGATAAGACAAACAGGGAAGCCCCTTTGTCCCTGTCATTCAGAGTCACCCCATATGGAATGCGTGAAATTGCACCCAGGGCTGCGATGTGGGGAAACGTTTAGGTCCCGCACACTCTCAAGCTTCTCATTGTTCTCTGGAGATGATTTTTTCCCGCAATACCGTGCATCCCATGTGCCGCCAAGGCTGAGGGAGAATATTTGATCATGGAAATAGGCCAGCAGTTACTTCGAGGCTAGTCTGATCCCTGCAACTTGATGTGGTCAGTCCCAAAACAGAGCCTGACTTGGGGAAGCTCATTCCACCCCTGGCTGGCCCCTGACTCCAGGAAGAGAACCAGGTACCACACCAGCCCTCACCTTCATCCACTTTCAAAGCCAGAGCACAAATCATTAAAAACTTCCGGAGGGAGGGGGGGACATGGGACGGGACTTCCTGAGCGAGCGGGGAGGGGGTTGATGCGGGGAGGTGGCTTCTCTGCACACAATTTCACCTTAGTCTTGCTCTGTGCTAGCAGCCCTTTTCTGAAATCTGACTGAGTCCCCCATCGACTTCTCATAATGGCCACGTGAGAAGGAGGAGGCGTCATCCCGTATTACAGGTGGGGAAACTGAGGCCCAGGGAGGTGACATAATGTCAGGATCGCTCCGCGAGCTGGAAGCTCAGTCACTATCTTGGAGACCTGCCTGATAACATTTCTCCTTGGCCCTTGAGATTCCACCCAAATGCTTTATTCTCATGAGACTGGGGGTGCAGCTCCGAAACCTGGGTGTCCTGGGTTTGTCTCCTGGCTCTGCCTCTCCCTGGCTTTGTGACTGGGATGAGTTATTTGACCTCTTTGCCTCAGTTTCCTCACCTGTAACATCCTGCGTAGGAACACTGAGAAGACTGACTCGGTCCAGTCTCTGCAGAGGGCTCAGGCCAGTGACCCACGTGGCATCATCGTGTAAAAGTGCTCCTTCTTTGCCCACCTGCCCAGAAGCCCTGTGGGTCCTCAGCATCTGAAATGAAGAGCAGTCCTATCCCTACCTTGAATCTGTTTAAGGGCCGTTGGACCCTCCCAGTCGAGTACTGACCACTTCCTCAGCCTCCCCTCTTGGTTTCTGTGCCCCTCTCTCCTGTAACACATTTCTTCCCACCTGCCACAGGACTCTACACCTCTGCGCCTGCCCCCAGCCCTCCCTTCTTGTGCAAGGAAATTGTGCCTCACCCTCTCGATCTCAGCTTCAGCGCCTCTTCCCCCACCCCAGGCACCTTCCTGGTCGCTGCCTGCCTTTGACCTGGCTGGCAGCTCCAGGCTGCAGGCTAAGACCATGTGTGTCCTGTGTCTCTCACTAATTACAATCAGTGCCCTCTGCTGCCCCAGGGATGTCCTTCCCATGGTGATGGCAGAAGCAGAGGAGCCTGAGATATATTCAAACACAGGATATGTCTTGGGGCTTTGGTGGAGACCCATCTCCGCCCTCTTCCCATGTGCCAAAATAAGTGTTATGGGGCACCCATGGAGTGGACACTTAGTGGTTGTACCCAAAGAGGAACTGCCAGGTCCTTCTCCTACCACCTGGACATTAACACTTTTCTTTTACAGCATTAAGCATGACTGTGACTCTAATTCATTTGCATCATTATTCGAATAATCTGACTCTCAAAAACTGTAAGCCTCATGGATATTTTTATTTATTTTGCAGCACTGGGGATTGAACCCAGGGCCTTTGCACCAAGCTACATCTCCAGCTTTTTTCATTTATTTATTTTTTTAAATTTGGAAACAGAGACTTGTTAAATTGCTAAATTGCCCGTGCTGGGTTTGAATTTGCAATTCTCCTGCCTCAGCCTCCCATAATACTGGGATTACAAGGGATTACAAGAATGCACCACCATACCCAGCTCCTTTTTTGCAAATCACTTTTATCCTCGGCTCCTAGGGCAGTACCCAGCACACAACACAATAGGTGCTCACTAAATCCGGAGGTCAGGTGGGCTTTGTCACCCCAGCTAGCCTGCCTATTCCCTAACCTCTGGCCTGGATCGGGAAGGGTTCAAAGGTGAGCGGGACCACTGGCGCAGCGGGCGGACCATCTGCATCAAGACCCATGAGAGCGGGCAGAAGGAGATCGAAGCCTTCGACGCCGCCATCCTGCTCATCCGCAACCCCTACAAGGCACTCATGGCGGAGTTCAACCGCAAGTACGGCGGCCACATAGGCTTTGCGGCGCATGCGCACTGGAAGGGCAAAGGTAGGGCCTGGGGAGGGGGCGGGGCCTTGGGGGGGCTGGCCTGGGAGGGAGGGGCGGGGTTCGGGAGGTGGAAGTCACCCTCCTAGTCCCTGTGTCTGCTGCTTACCCTGCTCCCGCCCAGGAGGGTCATGTCTCACTGCCCGCCACGCCCACAAGCGACAGCCTCTGAGCCCGGCTGTCGCAAGCATGGTGGTTAAGCTTGCAGGCTCTGCTGCTAGACGTGCCAGGCTCAAGTCCATGCCAACCACTTCCTGGAACAGCCCCTTCCTCTCTCTGAGCCTTGCATTGTGCCATCTATAAGGCAGGTTGATAAAAGCGTGCGGATGTGGGAGGTTATTCCTTTTACAGACACTCAGCGGGTGTGACTCTCGCTGTGGAGAGACTGATGCGGCGTAGACTCAGGCAGGAGACCCGAATTCAGCTCCACACCAGTGGCTGTGTGTCGGGGAGATCCTGAGAGCTTAGGTACAGAACATCCTTTCAGCGAACCTTTCAACAGCCCTGGGTCTTGCCTCACGCCACAGAGCTTAGAAATGACAGTATTGGCCCCAAGAGCACCTGGGTGTGAGATTCCGCTCCGGCCCTTACGAGGTGAGAGAGGACGCCTGTGTGACGAACGTTTCAGCACAGAGTGGCCGTCCAGGGTAGTGGTCAGAGCTTAGAGGTGAGACCCAAATTCTGTCACCTTGAGTGTCTTTAAAATCCCCTATCAGCTACATGAGGATCTCTATCAAGTCTTGAGTATTTTGGAAATGGTTAACTTCTTCTTTTTGTGGTACTGAGGATTGAACCCAGGGCCTTTGCACTGAGCTACATCCTCAACCCCTCTTTAAATTTTGAGACAGGTTCCCATTAAGTCACCGAGTTGCCCAGGCTGGTTTCAAATTCAAGATCCTCCTGCCTCAGTCTCCCAGAGTGCTAGGATTGCAGGGCAAACCCAGCTAGAGGTCAACTTCTTAAACCCCCACAGTAATTCCTCCCATTGTATCCCTAGGACGACCCTAGTTCAGAGAAGTCAGGGAGCTTTGCGGGGTGGGGGTGTGCATTACACAGGTGAGTGGGTTCTGTGGGCAACAGGAAGGTATTCTCTGCTTAGACTGTCAGGAAGGCAGATTGCATGTAAAGTGCTCTTAGCACAGAGGCACATACATGTGGTGCACAAAGAAAATGGACACCAGGAGACTTTAGGATATGATGAAAATGCTTATGACCTGCACGGATAGAACAGAATTGTATCCACGTATCCAGACTCCGGCTTGTACACATTAATTATGTGCAGGTTTCTGCATACCAGTTACGCCTGGGTAAAGCTGGGTGGGAGGAGCTTTTCTGTGAAGTGGTGGAGTAGGGATTTGAACCCAAGATGGCTTGCTCCTGAGTCCATGCTGTTAAGCACTGTACTTTGATAATAGTTTACAGATGGTCCTCAACTTATAATGGGTCCTCAACTTATAATGATGGGGAGGCTTTATGAGGTGCAAAAGCATAACCATGCAACCATTCTGCTTTCTCTTTCAGTACTAGTCAAAAAATTATGTGATACTCCACACTTTATTAAAAATAGGCTTTTTGTTAGATGACATCAGCAATTGTGGCCTAATGTAAGCATCTGAAGCATGTTTAGGTAGGCTGGGCTTAAGCTGGGATGTTTGGTAGGTCAGGGGAATTCATTGTATTTGAGGTATCGGTGGCTGTGCATCAGCTGTTCCTGAGTCCCGGAAGGCCAGGAGGTGCTCTGTGGATGTGAGCTGCCCCCAGCTCATCCTCCTCAGAGACAGCGTAGCAGGCTGGCATCAGCTCCAGCCTCTACACTGATACTGCTGATGCGAACCCTTGCCCAGGCCTGAGCAGCTGAGCTCTGGCTTCCCAGCTCACTCAAGGGGATTTGTCCATCCCTCCCCGAGCCTTGCTCTTCCTCTTGGAGGGGTTGGAAGCTGGGCCGGATGACATTTGTTTATTCCCTGGAGGAAAGAGGCCACTGAATTATTTCTTTGTAGAACAGCTGAGAATGAGCACTGGCCAGAGCCAGGTGGAGACATCACTGAATGTCGGTGGCAGCAGAGCGTCACAGGAGCAGACTCTGCTCACCAGAGCTGGGAAGAACTTGGGGATCACTGAACCCCTGGTTCTCAGCCTGAGCTGCACATTTGACTCCCCAGTGCCCAGTGCCCAGACTGCACCCCACCCATTGCCAGGGTGGAGCCAAGACATTCATATTTTTAAAATCTCAGCTCCTTCCAGAGAGTAGGTGGGGCTGAGAGCCTCAGATTCCCTGTTTATTAGTGGGGAAACGGAGGCTTAGAGGGAGTCAGAGTCTGCTAAGGTCACTTGGGCACTAGTGGCAAGACAGGCGCTAGGACCAGCCCTCCCAGCTCCCAGGCCTCCTGATGCCAGAGGGAAGAGGAAGGGGATTGACTCAGGAAGTTCATGGACACTGAGCATTTGCTACCTAAACTCCCCGATAACCAGGGGAGGCAAGAAAGGCTGCCACAAACTCAGTAGCATTCCACTGTACAGGTGAGCACACCATCCCAGGTAGGGGCAGGTCACTGGGCTATAGCCCTGGGCATAGACTGAGCTGGGGTCCAAACTTCAGCATTGACCACTGCACTCCTGCTCTTCCTTCCCCTGGGATGCTGCAGACTCCTGGTGTGCTCAGAGGTTCTCTCCTCCAGAGCCCCCTGCTTTGGCTTCAGACCTGTCTGCTGATTCCCAGGAGTCACCTCTCCTGTTTTGTCTTATTCAAGACAGCCAGGAGCTTTAAACCAGGGGGAGGAAGGAGTTGGGAAGGGCTGAACCAAGAGGCTGCAGGGCACATGGGGAAGATGGTCTACCACACTCACCTCTATGGGGGCCTGCAGTCCCACATTGGTCTGGGGCTGGGAGGCCTTTTGCCAGCACTCCTCCCAGGCCAGACCCAGGGCCCTTCAGAGCAGAGCCATCAGTGTCCACCCTGGCCATTCCTCTCACTGGCACCCACCTTCTGGATGCTCCTGGCCCTTGAGTTTGAGACCCTTGCTTTTGACTCCTCATCCCCTGGCAGCAGTGTTGCTGGTGAACTGATTAGAAATGCAAATTTTCAGGCTGCACCTGAGACCTATGGAATCAGAAACCCTGGCAGTGAGGGCCCCTGCTCCTTGCAACATGGCCCCCAGGTCTTCCGATGAGCACTCCAGCGGAGGTGCCACTGAGTAGTAACCCTCACTACTCAAAGTGCAGCCAGAGGACCAGCTGCACAGATGCCAGGTGTCCAGCAAGGCCCAGCCCAGGCTCAGGAGAACAAAATCTGCATTTTGACCAGATTTCTCAGGGGCTTTGGGTGCACTTGAAAGTCTGAGAATTGCTGCTCTCGGATGCCCTTGGTGTGGGGTGGGAGGGTCACCCTAGGACAGCAGGGGCCACTCAGCCATTGAGCATGTCCACCCCACCTTGCCCTTGTCTCCTTTCCAATTACAGCTGAGTCGAGGCTCCCATGCCCCCCCCACACCTTTGGTTCCATAACATTAATTTTATAATCTCCGTGGAGTGAGTCCAAAGCAAAATTTTATGTGATATGATTACACAAGGTGAATTGTCCTGGATCTGTTTAATGAAACAGATACTGTATTTAATGATTCCATGGGGAACTAAGTACAGTGAAGCCATTAATCAGGACTTGGTTTCTTCGGTCCACAAGAAGATGGAGCGGCAGAGACTGGCCAGCTGTGCCCAGCCAGGCACACCTGTGAGGCAGTTCAGGCTGAGGCGGGGCTCGTTACCTGTGTTCCATAGCCCTGTGTATCTTTATTACTGGATGTGTGGGCAGTGATCAATTACCAGGAATCCTGAGCTGATTGAGGGCTTTGCGTTCAATTTTTCTTCTTCTTCTTTCCGATGCAGTATTTTAGGAGCTTTGTCATAGGAGGGGGTGGACTGGGCAAATATCTGCTGCCAGAACAGGTTGGGTATCTGTGGTGCTTTGGGAGGAAGCGCAGAACAATGTGGTAGGGCCCATGGGACATCACAGGAGATGCCCCGAAGAGGGAGCATCAGCACAAATAATCACAACAGTGACCAACATGTATTCAGCTCCTCCTGCATCCCTGGCACCTTCCCAGGACTTCTGCACTTCTTACACTCTGTCTGCACACAGGTGTTATCAACATCGCCAGTTTGCAGATGGGTAAACTGAGGCCCGAGGAGATCAAATGAAATCTCCAAAGTCACACAGCTCATGTGGAGAGGAGCTGGGTCTTGAACCTGGGCAATTGGACTGCAAAGTTATCTGTGTACGGACCTTGTGTATCAGGGAGCAGTCTGAAGGTGAAGGACACAGCAGGTAGACCAGGAAGCTGCTCTGGACCCAGAGCAAAAGAGGGCGTCAGCTGAACGAGTCACCAGCTCTTACGGAGTTCATTGGCAGGGTGGCTCCCTGGTCAGTATGTGCTAGTCATGGGTTTCAATTCCGCCTGGGACATCCCCTATTGCCTTGGCCAACTGGTTCATGTCTCTGAGCCTCCTTTTCCCTGCATCTGAAACGGTGCTAGCAATTCTTACCCTCCAGGTCTCTCCTCTCCTCTCCCCTCCCCTCCCCCTGGCCCTCCCCTTCTCCTCTTCTTCCTCCTCCTCCTCCTCCTCTTCTTCCTCTCTCTCTCTCTCTCTCTCTGTCATTTTTACATTATTACCAATCGAACCTCACTGAGCCACATCCCCAGCCCTTAAAAAAATACCTTTTAAACGTTACATTATTTTGAGACAGGGTCTCTGAGTAGCCCAGGCTGGGCTCAAACTTGGGATCCTCCTGCTTCAGCCTCCCAGAGTGCTGGGATTACAGGCAAGTGACACCACACCTGGCTCTCCAGGCTTCTTGAGAGCTCAGAATGAGATCACAAATAAAGAGCCCAGCATAGCTCCTGACACCCAGTACGTGCTCAGGCAGCATACATTCCCAATCTGCTCCCCAGATTGAGGAGCCTGGTGCCCCGCAGAAGTGTGCAGTCAGCAACAACACTATATCATCTTCATCCCACTGCATCCAAGGCCAGGCATGTGGGGTGACCTAGGGGACCCCAACCATCATGCAGCCCAGCCCTCCCTCTTCCTTAGGGCCACTCTGCAACTGTCGTTTGGCAACACCAGAGATGGCCAGCTTCATGGTGCTGGGTGACAGATGCCACCCGCATCACCTGGGCTTCTCCCAGGAGCATTAGCAGCTTTCCGAATCTCCAGGGATGCTGCAAGGTGACTCGGTCATTGGGAAATTCTGAAAAAGTAAAACAGACCATCAGCATACTAGATTTTGCCTAATCACCCAGATACATCTGGTCTTAACCCATTATAACAGTACGGGCTCAATTAGGGACATTGTAAATAATCTATTTTGAGAATAAAAAATCTCCTGTCATCACATAAATATTGCCCAAGAACCCATGGGGTTCCAGGACAGCCTGGGGAGCAGGAGCTCACACAGATTCTGATGTATTCTTCAAAGAAGAGAGGCCCTTCATCACATCGCAATTTGGTGGTTGGGAATTTCAATTTAGCTCAGCAGCCTTTCGTGAAGCCCCTGCTGAGGGAAGCAGTGGAGGAAGTGGGGATAGGGCTGCTGGTGCCTGGGAAGATCAGGGCCTGGAATGGGGCAAGCTTGATCCGGATGGTGCCTCCGGCCCTGTGACCTTCAGCAGGTTCCTGCAGCTCTCTGAGCCTCAATTTCCTCCCTAACGAAGAGTGAACAGTAGTTCTTTCCCTCACTCAGCCAGGGATTATGTTTTTATTTTAAAGAACTCCCCAGGCTACCTTGGGGCCCCCTGTTGTCCTCTGGTCTCAGTTGAGAGCTTTGAGGACCTACCCTGCCTCCCTTCAGATGGGGCTCAGAATTGAGGCTGTGATTCCTTTGTTGTGTTCCCTGCATCCTCCTGGTCCCCCTTCTGCAGTTACCCCACAGCGGTTCTCTGGCCTGGCTGCCTCCCTCTTTGAGGTCCTCACCAAGGCTCCCCGGGGAATTTCTTATGTTCCCTGTGACCTGGTCAGACAGTCCAAGCATCCCCTTCCCATCTGGGTGACATCCATCCTGCGGTTTCACCATGGTGAGGTAATGGACAGCAGAAAGGAAGACAGGCAGTGTGGGTAGGGAGTCGTGGCACAGTGTAGTCGGTGCTGTGGGCTTTAGGGGGGAGGAGAGAGGGTTCAAACCCAAGAGGAGGCACCTGCCTGAGCCCGGGGAAGCCGGAGAAGGTGGCATCTTACCTGAGAACAGATTAGCAGCAGTAGCAATAAGAGCCTACTGGGTGCAAGTCACCATGCTGACGACTTCATGTGCTGTGCGGCTTACTCTGAATAACAGCCCTGTGGTTACCCCATGAATAGGCACTAGCACAGGATGCCTTGGTAATTAAAAACCCAGATCTTGAAGTCAGACTGCCTAGGTTCAAACCCCGGCCCTGCTAGCTAGCTGAATGACCCTGGCAGCTTACTGAACCTGTCTGTCCTTCAGTTTCTTCTTCTGTTAAATGAGGGTAATGATGATACCGACCTCACGTGATTGTGAGGATTAAGTGGAATGAAGAGATATATTAATACAGTTATTAACATGTAATTATAATGTAATATAGTTATATACCTATCATATATCATTTACATATTAGTATACCTTATGTAATATGTAGTGTACAATAATATACTTTATATTTTTATATAATATAGAGTATAATATATAAAATATATGTGATTTTTATATCACACATGGTATACTATATAATTTATATAATTATGTGTATCACCTACATCTGTTTATATATAATTACAGTGCAGTGGACACTCACTATTATAGGTTTATATATTAATCCAAAATGAGTATAAATACATATACCTGCATATTACGTGTCTATATTGCAGTAGCATACATGTCTATAGCGGGCTCTGCTTGGCTTGTAGTAAGCACAGCGGGGCGAGAGGCTGTCCCGGAGACAGATAGGCTGGAAGTGAGGGGTGTACTGTCCCTGCTATACCCCTGCGAGGCGCGGGCGGGCCGTGCAGTCGCGGGGAGCAAAGGTCGCTGTCCCAGGCTGACCCTCTCTCCTCCCCGCAGAGTGGCCGGAGTTCGTGCGCAACTACGCCCCCTGGTGGGCCACGCACACGCTGGACTGGCTCAAGTTTGGCAGGAAGGTGTTGGTGGTGCACTTCGAGGACCTGAAGCAGGACCTCTTCGCGCAGCTGGGCCGCATGGTCAGCCTGCTGGGCGTGGCCGTCAGGGAGGACCGGCTGCTGTGCGTGGAGAGCCAGAAGGATGGGAACTTCAAGCGCTCGGGGCTGCGCAAGCTCGAGTACGACCCGTACACGGCCGACATGCAGAAGAGCATCTCGGCCTACATCAAGCTGGTGGACGAGGCCCTCAAGGGGCGCAACCTCACGGGCGTGCCCGACGACTACTATCCGAGATGATGTCGCGGTGCGGGGGAGGGGTGGGAGCCCTCAACACGCTCTGGTGACCCCCCTGACCTGTTCTGTCTTTGGTTTGGGGACCATCCATCCCCCTGGCTGCTGTGGCCTTCAGCGAGTTTCCTGCATGATAAGGAGACCCGAGGGAAGAGCTGTCCGGGCGTGCCCACCTGCTCTCCACCGCTTCCCCTGGGAGACATGGGCGACCTGGTTTGGAGAGTTCCGGGCACATGGACCCTTTTCTCACCCACACCCACCTGCCCCTGTGTCCCTGTCTCCCCCACTCTGGGCTCCCCTGGTGGGAGAGAGGACTTCTTATAGTCACGGAGACATGCTGGGCCCTGCCTGCCCTGGGCAGTAGTTGTTGAGGACCTGATGCCACCCCGTGGGCTGAGATCTCCCACCCCTTTCCTTCTCTGCTCAGGAAGCCCTGGCACTGTCTCCCTCTTAAGCCACCCTCTGTTGGGAAGAAAGCTTGCTGGACCTGTCCTCAGGGCCCTGGGTGTGTGACACTCCGGGTAGAGTCGGGAGACAGTGGTGCTCACAGTAGGTGGACAGCCACCACCTGGGGTCCCTGGCACCGTAAACCCATACCCTAGCCACACTGCAGCCAAAGAGCCAGCTGGTGGCCTTTGCACTCTAGGGTTCCAATCCTGCCCTGTTCTTCCCCGGCTGTGTCTAGGAGGTGATGTTGGAGGTCCTTTATCCCACTCCCAGGGTTCCTTGAGCAGCATCAGCTAACCCAACAGGATGCCATGCCCAGAATCTAGGTAGGCGTTAGCGGCCCCGGGGACACATCTGTCCACTGTGGCCCAACACATCCATATTACACTCCCGTCCTGACCCCTGCCAGTGGGTCCTTTGCTGAGCAGCTGAGAGAGCATGAGTGCTCCAAATCAGGCGGAGCCATTCCGTACCCACAAGAGACTCCCGCGACCTGCCCAGACTACCAGCCTCCATTCGCTCAGAGCTCAACAGGACCAGCTTCCCCTGAGGGTCCTTTAAGGAATGGGGGTGACCAACGGCTCATCGTTTCCATTGTAACGCTGCTCTCTTGATGCTGAGACACCAAACCAAAGGATTTCTGAGGACCTGAGTCACTGATCGTCTGTTTTAAAACACTAATCCAGGACCCCTTCTCTTTCCAGACCTGGGATCCCAGTGGCTTGACACCCAGCCCACGTTTGCACCATCCCATCCTGTAGATGCAAAAGCCATAGGTCACAGCCTCTTTGCTCTTCTGTCTGGAGTGCCCCCCAAGTCCCTCTGCAACCTTGGGGTGCAAGTAAAGGCTCATCCCGAAAGAGCAAAGGGACTATGGAGAAGGCAAGTGAAAAGAATATATTTTTTTAAGAGGAATATGACTAATACATTCCTCCCCCTTAACCCCTGGCCACGCAAAGAGAAGGCACAAGGATTGGACCTGTGCTATCCTTCTCCAACTTCCCCCATCTATAGGATTTTGGCCACCCCATGGCTCAGCCAGGGGGCTCTGAATGTATTTTATACCTTGTTTCTTTCCCCCAGCTGATTTCTAGTCTTTCACAAAGCAGGAGAGGGCTTGGCCTCCCCTCTCACATGGAAGCCAGCTCTCTCTGGAAGACTCTTGGTCCAAGACCTGGGCCAGTTCTTTGCTGGTGGCCCCCTCTGGCCACAGGCTTGTGTCTGAAGATTCCTCAGGTCAACACTATCATTAAATTCAAGTTTTGTTGATAATTCTACCATGTGGTGGAGTGTTATGTACGGGGAATTCACAAAGGGGATGTTTTCTCTGGGGGGGATGTATGTGTGTGCATGTGTGTGCATGTGCGTGTGTGTGTGTGTGTTGGATATGTCTGGAGGTAGAGCTGTGTGTAATTGCTTCTGCGTCTGTCTGTCTCTGGCATAGCTCCCTGTGAGGAGGAACTCTGTACCTCTGTATCAAATCATGTCTGTGTTGTGAGACCATATTTCCCCATGGGTGTGGTGATCAGCCCATTCTTAATGCATCTGTGTGGAATTGTGTGTAGATAGAGGGAAGTGATTGGTGTGGTTTACCCAAGTATGAGAAGCTGTCAGTCTGTTTTGGGAGGAGCTGCCTTCTGCACATTCCTTTTGTCCTTGGTAACTGTAAGGGATGTGGGTGGACATGTGGGCTGGAAGAGACAGCCACAATAAGTGTCCTTGTTTGGGTTTGTGCAAGGGTATGGAAGAAGTCATCTATGGAAGGTATCCATTCTGCATATATTTGTGTGTGAGTGTGTGTGACAGAGAGAGAGATGCTGAGCGTGTGCTATGCACGTTTTGGCAGTAGGGAAGCCAGTGAGAATACAAGAGCATTGAGAGGCCCCTCTGTTCCCTGGAGTGTGTGGTGGTAGCAGTGGGGGCTTAGTCTCCATCTCCAAACCTCTGACTACAGCTGAGGGGAGACCCTGGGTTCGCTCCTCTCTCACTGGAGAGGTTTCTGCAGAGAGGTACTGGTGCCCGGACCATTTCCCAGCCCAAGGGAGGAAGAAGGTTTTAGGCCCCACCATGTGGGTGGTAAGGGTGGGGGAGGAGCAGGGACAGGCAGAAGAGAGAGGGAAGGGCTTCTCCTCATCCAGAGGGAGAGCTCAGGGCTCAGGGTCCTGGCATCATGAGATAAGGAGGGGAAGAAAGACCTCAAGGAGAGATGGGACGTGGAGATGTGCACTGGCTCACGGAAACCATCCTGTGATGGCTGATTGAGCGCTGGTCTGGGCTCCGGCTGCCCTCTGATCCCTGGTCACACACAGCCCAGTCCTAGACCCTTGAACCCTGATCACAGACTGGTCTCCGATCCTGGACATATACTGACCCATGATCCTCGTCTCGCACTGATCTTTTCTCCAAACTCCACATTGACTGGGTCCCGACTCTGGTTCCCAGCACGCTGAGCCCTGATCCTGGTTGTTTATTACACTCCAACCTGGGCCCTAGGCTGAGCCTCAACCTGCCCCAGAACAAATGCTGATAGTGTCTCTTGACAGAGTCCTAATCTTTGTCTCCTGAGCTCTGATTCTGGCCACAAACTGAGCCCCATCCTACCCTGGAGGAGCCCTGGCCTTGATCATTCTGAGCCCTGGCCTGGTCTCAGACCAAACCTTGACTCTGTGCCAGGCTGAGCCCTGAACCAATGTGCCAATTTCCTTTTCCCTCTCTAAATATCACCTGTGTAACCAAGTTCTCCCAGCTGGAAATGAGGGAACCACAAAGCACCCAGCTTTCCTGGATCCTCTCCAGATCTCATAGATTCTACACCATATCCAGCTGCTTACTCCTCCTCACCGCAATTGCCAGTGAGAGGGGGCAGCTGGTGTAAAACCTCTCTGGGCCAAAGGTGGGGCTGAAACGGACAGTTTGCAACTCTGTCTTTGGCTAACATTCGCCCTTTGTACCACACTTCATTGTCTGCAACCAAATCTTTGTATTTTAGAGCTCAGAAAGAACTGATTCATTCAACACATGTTTGTTAAGCACCTATTGAAAACCCTAGGCCCTAGTTCCTTGTTCAGGGACTGAAAGAGGGACAGTCTCCATTCCTGCAGTTTACGTTTGACTAGGTAGAGAGCAGATATCTTTAGAATGATAGAAAGGTTCTGCAGAGATGGTAATGGGACAAAGAAGGTAAGGGTGGAGGTTGTGGGCCATTCCTCACCATCCCCATGAGGTAGGTGGAAGGGAGATGGTTAGTTCTTTCTATACGGGGAACAAAGTGTGCAGTAAGTAGCCCAAGATGCAGAGATTTGTTGCAGAGCTGAGGCCGCTGCCCTTTCCTTCGAGGGCCTAAGGGTCCATTCCATGTGCAGAAAAGAACAGGAAGAAAAGTTATAGATCGCAGCGGTCCCCAGTGCAGGTGACAAGCCTGGCCTGGGTGCTGAGACACCAGACTCTCACCCCACTGTGCCCTTATTGTGGGCCCAGGACTGCAGAGCAAGCAGGGCTCAGTATCTGCAGATTGCAGATTCATTCCCGAGTTCTCCAAAGACCCTGGAGGCGGCGGCGAATGTCTGCAGTGGACAGTGTGGGAAGGGAGAGGAGCAAAGGCAACGGGGGTGCCCAGAGGGGGGCACACCCCGTGCGGATCCATCACCTTCCAGAGATCCAGCCCTGGTCCCTTGCCCTTCTCTCTTGCATTGCTGTCTTTCTCTTCCCACCCCTCCTCTCTTTCTGTTTTTCTTTACCCTGCCTCCTGCTCTCAATCTCCTTCTTTATGGTCGAATTTCTCCAGCTGCTCAGGAGCCACTTTTCTTTGTTGTCTTTCTCCACACTTGCTCTGTTCTCTCCTCACATCCTCTCTCCCTGTTCCCATCATCTCCGCTTTTTCTCCTTCTTGATTGCTGCCTAGGTTTCTGCAAGTGTCTCTCCTTCTCCACCTCTTGATCTCTGAGCTCTCTGTCTCTTTCTCCTTCTCATTCTCCCCCCACTCCCATCCCTGCTTGCCTCTCCCATCTCCTCATCCTGGAGAGTGGGGGTGACTCTGCAGGATCCAGACACAGTGAGACAAATGGTACCCGGGCTGGTAACCAAGGAAGTGGTTTCCTTAGCAACAGAATCTGCAGGCACGTGCTGCAATGGCCTGTCCCCTTCGCTGCTACAGTAAGGAGAAAGAGAAAGAGAATGGATGGTGTGAGGGTGGGGGGAGATAAACTTGGAGACAGTTACACCCTACTGTAGTGACCCTCAGAAGAGGGGACAGTGGTCTGACACTCGCTCTATATCTCTTACTTTAGGGACACTCAAAAGTACAAGAGTTGGGATCAGAAATGGTCATGTAAAATAGGAGAGAACAGGAGGTAGGACCCACAGGACTTAGTGACAGACAGGTTGGATGTAGGAAGGAAGAAGAGACAAAAAAAGGTAAATGACCCCAAGATGCTGGCCGGGGCAGCTCCCGGGAGGGGGTTTCCTTTGCGACTGAGAAACCAGGACAGAGGGGTGGGTGAGGGTGGGGGAGAAGTTAAGGAGATATAGCTCCCTGTCCCCCAAAATTCCTCGAACAAGAGCAGCCTTAAGGGTGGGAGAGACTCAGAGAAGTTAAGTAATTTGCTTTAGGACACAAAAGTCAGTGACATTCTAGGCTGGGAATGATCCAGAGCCTGTCTGGAAGGTGGAAGAGAAAGAAGGGGATAGAAAATGGAGAGACACGAAGGAAGAGAGAGATTTAAATCATTGATCTGGCACTTTTTCCTACTGGGAAAACAAAAATATGTTCAATTTTAGAGAAATGAGAAAGGAGGAGGAGGGAGACAAAAGCGCCCTACTGTATGATAGCTTCTGTGGCTATAAATAACTGTCCCCAAAGGAAACATCTGGCAAGATGCATTCCCTTCCAGAGTGAAGAACTGCGCCCTGGTCCATGTTGATATTTAAATGACTCAGAGGGGTGTGGGAGGCTGGGGGCCAAAGGGCAGAAAGTGGATCAACGTAACATGGAAACCTGGCTCTCCTTTCCCCAAAAAGCAATAAAACGGGCAGGCAAGGAGAGCTGTAAATCTGGATGATGATAATATCCGTCCTCGCAAAAGCAGTATGTTTATTTATCATGTTTGTGGGTTTACTATTTCTCCTCAAATTTACAGTCTGCAATCTGCCCGGGTGCAAGGGGAGAGACACCGAAATGAGGCCAAACCCAGCAGAATGTGGAGGAGAAAGAAATGATAAAATATGTATCCCCTTGCCCCACTCCCACCCCCTGGCTGCCTTAAATCCAATTTCAAACAAAGGTGGTGATTTATCCAAGCAGGGCCTTGCAGCTCCTTTTCAGGCCTCCAACAGCTAATTGAAATGAATAGTCATTACAGAATGGAATGTGTTGCAGCAAAATGGTATTTGCACTTTCTAGAATCATTTGCTAAACAATTATGGGAATGGATAGTCAGCTGAGAGGGAGAGAGAGGGTAGCACTTGATGGTGACCAGATTTCTGTGCACCCTCAAATGGAGGACAAGAGGGGAGAGAGAAATTCCCTTCTGAGACAGGAGTTAGGCACCCGACCCAGAGCACAGTTACCTGGGCTTCTGGAACTTGGCGTGCCCAGGGTTAGCTCAGACCTTTGAAATCAGATGTTCCAAAGCTCTCAGGTATAGGAACCACTGCAGCAAGAGGGGCTGGGAGTGACCCTGTGCGCTTAGCGTGAAGCGAGCTCTGTACTGTTGACCTGTTGATCATTACCCGCCCCAAGCATCGTCACACCAGGAGAGGACAGGATTGTCACCATCCCATGCCTTTTCATGCATTATGATCCATGTGTCTCTCAAACTAACTCAATACCTGGCACATAGTAAGTGCTAGGTAAATGCCTATTGATTTTCTCAAGAAGTGAATCTTGAATTTCACTTTTTAACAGATATTGAGAGAAGAGCCACAGTCACCAGCCAAAGCTGGCTTGAGTTAAGTCCCTTAGCAGCCCTGAACTTTATCTCCAGCAAGCCTGAATTATTTTCTATTCTCTCACCCCTCTTAGACTCCCAAAGCCAGTGAATGGTACGGTGCTGTCCACTCTCCTGGTCCCCAAGAACCAAGTGTACACATCTCTTCCCAAATTCACATGCAGGGATGTCACATGGTGCGTTGGTCAGCTTTGGATTACTGTGTCAAACTACCAGAGGGAAGCAACGTGGAAGGAGGAAAGATTTGCCTTGGCTCACAGTTTCAGAGGTTTTGATCCATGATTGGCTGTTTTGGGGCCTGTGGTGAGCCTGAATCATGACGAGGAGCACATGGGGAGCGAGTGGGAGTGTGGTGGGCCTGTATAACAAAGCCCTTGCCCCAAAACCCTTTAGGCTATGAATCCATAAAGAGATCAATCCAAAGATCAATCCGTCCATGAATAGAGCCTTGGGGTCCAGTCACCCCCCAAACGCTCACCTCCAAACACCACTGCAGTGGGGACCAAGCCTTCAACATGTGAGCTTTTTTATCTTTACGTTTATTTTTATTTGTGTTTGCAGTACATAATGATTAACATCCAAACCGTAACATATGGGCAGCTTGTAATTGACCATGGTGGGAATAGTTACACTGTAGAAAATGGCAAATGCTATAAGTCAGGAGTTTCGTTTTTTGTTTTCGTTCATGGGAGGCAGCTATTAAATATTTGCCAGCACACCACTGCCCAGATAAAGCATACCTGCACACCCTCGTACACCAGTCTCTATTCAGGCCATGCCCTTGGCTTGGAAAGCCTTCAGGCCTTTGTCCGGCTGATTTCCTGGCCTCCTTAGGACTTGGTTCAGGCTCTTCCTCTTCAAGGCAGCCTACCATGACGCCAAAAAATAAGCTCAGTTTTTTTCTCTTCCCATCTTAACCACAGCTCTGAATATGACAATTGTGATGGAGAGGGAGTGGGGGGCGGGGAGGGGGGGGGGAGAGAGAGAGAGAGAGAGAGAGAGAGAAAACAGGCACACATGCACTCCCAAACACATGTTGCTCCATTAGGGTGAAAACAAGTCATCATCTCCAGATTTTCATATGCCTCCTAGCAGAGACTAAGATGAGCATGTTTTCAGCTAATGAAAGAATGTGCTGGGAATGTAGCTCCGTGGTGCCATGCCTGCCTGGAAAGTGCAAGGTCCTGAGTTCAATTCCTGGTACCAGGAAAAAAAAAGAATAAATACACCAATTACATTTATCATGGTTTCCCAATTGTTTAGTTCTCACAAACTCTGGAGTCAATGAATAGAAGGATCCATCTACCTAAACAGTGGTCAAGAAGAAAGGGAACCGAGAAATGATGATCATGGTAATTCTGGTAACTAAGACACTAAATGCCAATTATGCACTAGTGTTATGCTATGAATTTCACATGTATAACATCTCCCAAATCACCACCAGAATGCTGAGATGTAGGGACTCATTCTGCCCATTCTATAGTCGTGGAAACCAAGATCACACAACTTGGAAATGATATAACTGCACTGTGCTGCATCCTAGAAGAAGAAATTAATGGAGAGCCAGGAAGTAAGGAGTGGGTCTGGAAAGATACCAGGGAGGGCTGTGGGGAGGAAGCACTGAGCAAGGAGCAGACTACATCAGAGCAAGAGATGAGGGAAGAAGACAAATCATATAAAGGATTGGCCTTCCTGGAAATATGTAGACCCCTGGGGACTTAATTTCAGAAGTTGGAAATTATCTAATATAGTGGTTTCCAAATTAGAGCAGTGGGTCCTATCTTCAAGCAAAGCCATCCTGAACCCCTAATCCAGTGGTGGAGAGCCTATGGCATGCATGCCGCAGAGGGCTGTTTGTATCATTGAAACCTCTAAAAGATTCGCCATCATTGCCCTAATCTCTAACACAGTGGTTCTCAACCAGTGGCTTTGGACCCCAGGGAGTTTTTAGCAACACCTGGAGATATTTTTGGTTTTCACCACTGGGAGGGGGGATGTTGGTGGCATCGAGTGGGCAGAGGCCAGGGTGCTACTCCACATCCTACAATGCACAGGACCCATGGGGTAAGGTGAGACTGAGAGAAGCCACCCAGAGTGATGCAGGCTGGGAGCTGATAGTTCAGACACCTTTGGGCTCTTAGCTGCAAGATTTGTCCATAGGTTCCCATGACAACTGCCAAGCAATGATCTTTTATTCCACAGCTCAGTGATTTTCTCTAAATCCTTTTCTCTATTCGCCCCAGACCACAGAGACAAAGTGACAGTATCTTCCCGGGCAGAGACCGCACAGGAGAAGGGAACATGGACCAAGATCCTTTCATTATGACAACAGAAGCAGGAAATTAGGAAAGAGGCAGAAAAAAAAGGAAAAGAGGGGCTTCAAACTACAAATGTCCAATCATCAGACATGGAAAGCACTGGGAAGGGAAGAGGTGTTCTCAGGCCAGCTTGGAAATCTGATGAAAGGCATAAATTGCCCCCCAGAAAAAAATATATGTATGTGCACAGACTTTCATGTATGGTTTCAAGGAAAATTTATACCTCTTGAGGCCTTAATGAGGAAATTAGAAATCATTTAATCCAGCGGCTCCCAAATTAGGGCAGTGGATCTAAGCTCTATCCTCAATCAAAACAAATGTGAGATATTGACCTCGAATACAATGGTTCTCAAACAGGCATTGTTTTGTACTCCAGAAGATCTTTAGAAAAGTCTGGAGATATTTTGGAACTTTACAACTAGGGGAGAGAAGGTGCTCCTAGAATCTAGTAGGCAAAGACCAGAAATCCACTCAGCATCCTACAATGCAAACAATAGCACACCACAACAAAGTATGATCTGATCCAAAATGTCAATAGTGTCAAGGTTGAAAAACCCTGGTGTAATGTAATAAAGGGAGCTGCTGACACAGTGAAGTAACTGGGGATCAGGCATGGAGTTCCTCTAGGATCACACAAACCTGATTTAGATTTGACTCAGCTAGGTGGCCTAGAGCCACCTGCCACACATCTTTGAGCTTTAGGTTCCTCCATTTTGAAATGGAGGTCATTTAACTCCTGGGGTGGTTGTACTATGTACAGAGGGGGATAGAATAGCAAAATAGTAGTAGTAGTAGTACAGTGGTACCTCGGTTTATGAACTTAATTTGTTTTATGATTTTGGGGAAGATGGCTACATTTGTGTTTCTGTGGAGAAGATGGTCATGGTTGTATTTGTCACCTGATTTGGAGATTGTGAATGGAAGCAAAGTTTTGCTGAATGCTTTTGTTTGTGAACTGAATTGTTTGCAAACAGAAGCATTCATGAACTGAGGTATTACTGTATTATTATTAGTAGTAGAAGTATATCTTTACTATTTGTATTAATAGTGTTGTGGAAGATGTCACAAATGAGGGAATCAGTTCCTAAATAACTTAGAGAAGAGTCTACCACTGGCTAACTTGAGGGATCAAGGACACTATTAAGCTGAGAAATGCCTTGTCAAGCTATAGTGATAAGGCCATTGGCAGGTTTTTTCCTGTATAGCTTATAAACTAACCCTAATATGTATGATCTGTTCCCAATAATGTTGGGGGAGTCCTGTCACAGGAATGCCTTGAAGTAGTCAGACAAACACACCCAAGTGTGGTGAGTTTGTGTAAAACTCCACCTTATAATTATTTAGCTATATTTCTTATTTTCACCCATTCAGAGTTCAACATTCATCTTTGGAGTGAATCTTGATTTAAGAAATCTAAGTTATCTCGCCCATCTTTGCTTTGGATCCCTTAAAGGCAGAGCTCTAGGCAAGGATATATGTACAGGTCATAATGAGTAGATGACACTAGGGAGCAGAAATAGTGACAAAAGAAAGAGAAAAAAGCATTGTAAGGTTAATTATCAAGATCATGACTATGGGTCATGGCAGTGTGATTCTACCAGGACCTGTTTTAGTCACTCCTCATGTCACTGGGACAAAATCCCCAAAGCCCCCAACTTAAAAGAGAAGAGGTTTATTTTGGCTCACATTTTAGAAATTTAAGTCCATAATCGGCAGGCTCAAACACAGAGACCATATGGTGGAATGAGTTGGGTGGAGGAAATCTGCTCACCTCATGGCAGCCAGGAAGCAGAGAGAATGAAGAAGGGAGCCTGGAGGGAGATACACACTTCCAGGTAACACCCCAGTGACCTGCCTCTTCCAACAA
Source organism: Heterocephalus glaber (assembly GCF_053883595.1). Taxonomy (NCBI): domain Eukaryota; kingdom Metazoa; phylum Chordata; class Mammalia; order Rodentia; family Bathyergidae; genus Heterocephalus; species Heterocephalus glaber. The sequence goes on from NW_028258412.1 coordinate 11,412,183, forward strand.
GACCCTGGATCCTAACATCAAATTTAGCTATAGTGCCCCTGTGATTCAATTACCTTTAAAAAACTCCATCCATGAGCTCATTAGACTTTGGGCTATAGCTAGAAATAAACTGTAACAAGACTGCCTGTCTGAATCATCCACTAGAAGAGATGAGAGTTTCCATCAGCTCTCTACCCTCACTTGTTGAGAGTTGCCCATGAGGCTGTGCTGGTAACTTCCCTTTCAGGAGCTTCAGCAAGGTACAGCAGAAGTTCAAGACATTGGAGAGCCCCAGGGTGAAAAGCAGAGTTCATATGCTTGAGATAACACACAAAAGAGGAAATGAATGGGAGAAATCATTGAAATCAGAAGTTGACAGGTGCAAGTTCAAGCACAAGTGGAATGTTATACCATATGGTATTACAGGCACATAATTCCTGGGGTTCTTCCTGGGTACAAGTCTCACTTTTGCCACCTATGAAACTCTATGAATTTCAGTTTTCTCTTCTTATGTAGAAACAATGACATCTGTCTCACAGAGCTGTTGGGAGAAGGGAGTGAGCTTATGTGTGTAAAGTACTTAGCAATCATATACTCTTACATAAATATACTATTACAAATAACAGGTGCTCAGTAAACAGAGCAATCACCCATGAACTTTCTTTTTTTTTGGTACTGGGGATTGAACTTGGGTCCTTGCGCTTGTGCTGCAGGCAGCAAAACCACTGAGCTAAATCCCCAGCCCTACCCATGTACTTTCATTAATCTGTTTGCCATGATTTATGCCAAGTACTGAATGAACTAACAGGAAATGAAATTTTGCAACTCTACTGGTCAGCTTTCAGTTACTGTGAGAAAATACCTGATATAAATAACTTGTAAAGAGGGAAGGTTTGTGCTGCCTCATGGTTTCAAAGGCTTAGTCCATGGCCACTCAGCCCTGTTGCTTTGGGCCTGTGATGGTACAGTACATCATGGTGGGAGTATATGGGGGAGGAGGCCACTCACCTCGTGGCAGCTGGGAAGAAAAGAGAGACAGGAAGGACCTGGGATCCCAATATTCCTTCAAGGCCATGCCCCAATGACCTAACTTCCTTCCAGTAGGCCTCGCCTCTTAAATATTCCACCACCTCCTGATAGCACCATGAGCTGGGGACCAAGCAACACATGGGCCTTTGGGGAACACTTCCAAACCAAAGGATCCAGTGAACAGATTGGCAGGAAAGGGGGGTAAATGGTCACCAGCGTAATCTACAAAGCTTAGTGATCTTCTGCTAGAAGATCTCATCAGAGACATCTCCAGGTTCCTGCCAATGGCTCATGGTTGGCACAAGTTCCAAGTGATACTACTCATCTCATGTGGACAAAAGTCTTTAAAAATTTTTCCAAGTAGAAAAACCACTGGAGCAGGTTAGGCAGGTCATACAACTCAAATACCTAGGGGATTCAGATGAATGTCACAAATATGTTAAGTGTATACACTTCCACATATTGAACACATAAACACACGCACACACAAATTCTTCATTTTCACAAAGAAATATATTCACCTCCTGTAGTTTTCTTGAAATATGGAGCTCTCATAAATTTTGTTAATTGTCACACTTTTCATAGAGATGTACAAAGAAGCATTTCTCTACTATAAGAAAAATATACAAGCGTTGTATTAAATTGCAGTTAACTAAGTCGAGGAGGCAATAGAGAGTGGTGGGGACTGTGATTAACTGGAGATTACATCTCAGGGACACTGCAAAAAGTGAAGCAGAGCACTCAGAGCGATACTACTGACACAAGCCTAAGCAGATGAAGAATTTTGGAGCCTTAGAATTTAATCCAAAACTTATATCAACCTTGGAAATGCTTAATGAAATCAAGAGAAACTAAATTTCAGCATCCAAGAAAATCTCCAGCAGGTCACTGGCTTGTCACTAAAATAATGGAGCACAAACCACACGTGACAAAGAGTATACTCTGTGCAAAAAGAATTTGGAAAAGTCATGAGGCAGATAGTTGCAGCTCCCCCCGCCGCCCCGCACACACCTAAATCAATAATTGCAATTCTTGGGAAAGAGAGAATATGATTTCCAGAGTTATACACTATAATATTCAAAATGACCAGTTTTCACAAGGCATGCAAAGTAATGACAAAATATGTCACATTCAAAGGGGGAAAAATAAGTTGACAAAAATCATCTTTGAGGAGTCCCAGATATTGGATTTACTTGACAGCAATCTTAAATTAACAGTCCCAATTGTGTATGTCTTAGTTACTTTTCCTTCATTGCTGAAACAAAATACCCAACACCCAAAGTTAAAGGAGCCAAAGGTTTATTTAGCTTAAAGTTTGTAGGGATTTCAGTCCATAATTGGCTGGCTCCAAGGCAGGGTAGCAGAGGGGCAACAGTTCATGGCAGCGAAGACAGCAAAAGCAACAAGGGACCTTAACAGTGTCTTTCTTCCCCTTTTATTCCCTCCAGACTACCAGGATTAGGGCTGTGCCAAACCACTCACTCATACATAGTAACCACATCCCCTTTATCCCAGCATCACACATTCTAGATTCAGCCACCTCTGAAAATGTCCCACACCTATGACCACATGAAGCTTTGGGGTGACATCTAGACCCAAACCATAATAATGTCTAAAGAGTCAAAGTTAATGGGAAAAAAATTTAAAAAATAAAGAGAGGAAATCACGAAGAAAAGGAATCAGAAAAACAATGTGTGGACTAAATGAGTGAAAATTTAGAAAATACATAAAGGATCTGATTAGGGCTGGGGATTCAGCTCAGTGGTTCTGCCACCTGCCTTGAAAGCTCAAGGACCCGAGTTTGACCCATGGTACCCAAAAAAAAAAAAAAAAAACACCAAACAAATAAAGGATCTGACTAGAATATCAGAACCTGAAAGGTACAATAACTGAAATGAAAAATTCACTACAGGTGTTCCTAAATAGATTTGCACAGGAAGAAGAATCACTGAATTCAAAAATTTTTTAAAATGGCATTGTCTAGTCTGAGGAACAGAAGAAAAAAAAGTGAAGAAAGGTGAACAGAGCCTAAGGGACCTGGAGAACAACATCAGGTATAGCAACATGAATTGTGGAATACCCAGAAGGAGAGGAGAGAGAAAGTAGAAAGAATAGTCAAAGAAATAATGGACAAAACTTTCCAAATTTGATGAAATATATGAATTTACACATCCAAGATGTTCGATGAACTCCTTGTGGAATGAATCCAAAGAACTTGTATCAATCATATTACAATCAGATGGCTCAAAACAAAAAGAATCTTGCAAACATAACATATAAGTGACTTACTATATAGAAGGGATTCTTAACAAGATTAATGGCCATTTTCTCAACAGAAAACGTGGGGGCCAGAAGGCAGTAGAATAACATGTTCGAAGTCTTGAAATTAAAAAGAAAAAAACCTGTCAAGTAATAATTCTACATCCGGAAAAGTATCCTTCAAAATGAAGGCAAAAGGAAGATAGTCCCAAATAAACAGAAGTTGAAGGAGTTCATTGCTAAAAGGCCTGGCCTATTTTAAGTGAAATAAATCAGACACAGGAGGTAAAATATTGCATAGTTTCTTTTCTACAGGAAACCTGAACTATAAATAAATAAATAAATGTAAAATAAAGGAGAAATGGTAGGAAACAAAAGACTTTTGGGGAATGAAAAGCAGAGGAGGAGGTTGGGGAGAGTAAAGGGATTAAAAATAATCAAGATATGCTATATATATGTTCCAATTCCCCCAAACAAACATAACTATTATATATTGCAAACATATACTAAAAAAAACTCTTAAAAATAAATTCAAATGAAGTCTTTCCAGCTGAAATGAAAGGATATTAGGCAGTAACTCAAAGCCATGAAGAAGTAACGAACACTGGTAAAGGTAAATCATAGGTAAATATAAAACCAATACTGGATTTTTGTATGATTTGTAACCACAACAACATAAAGGCAGGGAAAGGGGATGTGTGTGGAACTATGCAGGAGAATCTATGTCCTATGAAGAAGAGAACCACAACTCAGCTTCAACCAATTATTTCTGCATGAGCCACAGTTTCCAGAGCTTTGAATATTTCAAGATATTTTCAGGTGAAATCTTCTAACTTTTCATCATTTTTAACACAATGTTGATGAAACAAAACATATTCATAGACCACATGTGGCCCCATGGTCAGCTGGTTTGTGAAGATTATCCAAGAGAAAACACCTGAAGTAATTAATTTATAAAGAGAAAAGGGTTGTTTGGGCTCATGGTTCTGGGATTTTACTCCCTAAGAACTACTCACAATCTTCCACAATATTCCCTGTGCTCTCCCCTGAGAAGTTGATGAGGCCAGAACTGACCCTGCAGATAGAAACTAATGGATGCCCTGACTGGCAGGAGTGGTCATGGTTGGGGTTGGTGCCTGGTTTCTCTGAAAGCAAAGTAAGGCTTTAGAGGGAAATTGTAAAAGCTTCTGCCCTGGGGCCACAAGGCTTCCTAGATCTTTAAGCTAGAAGACAGGTCCTCTGTACATGGCGGTACAGAGTGTACACTGCAGAAGTCTACAAGATACGTTTACATATTATGCCTTTTTTGGAAGACGAAAGTGTCTTGAGGTGGGGTACCTTTTCTAATTTGCAAACATGACACATGAGCTAGTGGTACAGCTTCTAAAGGCGACTCGTATGATCTGGGTTCTCCCCAGCCCCAAGCAGGTGCATGTGTAAAATGCTCTCAAATGTAGGAAATCAGAGCCAGAATGGACCTTGAAAACCATTAACTTCAAACTACTTTGTAGGTGAAGACTCAGGCCCTGATAATGAAAATAACTTGCTTGGAAAAGACCAAGAATAAAGAATAGTTGATATTAATCAAGAATGGAACCAGTACAGGCACTCTGCTAAACCTTTAAATTGCTGACCTAGATGAATCCTCACAAAGGCCCTATGAAATTTCACAGATGGAGAAATTGAGCCCCAGGGATGTGCATCAGTTTCCCAAAAGTTACACCAGGAATAAATGGCAGAAATGTAATACATATCCAGCACCCTGGCCCCAGATCCTGTGTCCTGTTAGCTCGTGTATCTGCAGATTGAGCAGGGACAGCTCATTATCTCACTGGTTACCAGCTGGGCACAGAAATCTCCTGGATGCTTGCTCCCTCCCCATCAGAGAGAGGAATGTCTGGGCCATCCCTCTCTCTATCCCCAGGTAGTCTCCCCCATAGTCTTTCCATGCTTCAGAGAAGCACTTACTACTGACGACCAGGAGTCCCAAGGCTTGTGTGCGAAGAGATTGGAAGGCAGGTGGAGGTGTATTGCTTTTTTAAGACCTAGCTTCTGAAGCCACAGAATCACAGCCCCACCCAGATTAAGGGGAGGGAACCTGAACCCTACTTCCCCATGGGGAATTATGGTCATCTCATTGTACAAATAGCATGTGGAGTGGAAGCATCCATTATTTTCTACCTGCAGGGTCAGTTGTGGCCTCACCAACTTCTCAGTCATAGCATCTTTGAGTAGTACAGTCTGTCCCTGTCAGCAGAAGGAGAATAGAGAGGATTTGGGGGTAACTGCTCCACCCCAGCTGGGGCAGAACTCCTGGGCTCATCCTCTGTACAACTTACTGTGATTAGCTTTAAGTTGCCTTGGAGGAATGATCGTGGGAGTCAGAGGTGGAGAAGACTTTGAAGTAGTGGCCAGTTTCCAGGTGCTGGGTGACATCTAGATGCCCATCTGGATACAATTTCCTGCTGCTCCTCCCTGTCCTCTGCATCCTCAGCCCACTTGTGGGAGCTGCAACCTAAAGCTCCAGTCCAGCTTAACCAGAGAGGAGAGGTAGCAGGAAGCCAGGGCCAGGAAGAGAGGAAGCTGAGGAATTTGTTCTACTGACCCCTCCTGTCACGTGGCCATATACAGGCTCTGCTCCGGGTAACAGCACTGCTTCTGCTTGTCTGCAGGATTCTCTCCTTCCAGGTTCCAGGAACTTCCTTTTGAACCTGGAGACCTTAATAGCTTCTTGGGTATCACCCTCACGCTATGCTGTGCCCCTCCCCGCAACACCTCCAAGAATATTCCTTTGTAATGACACCCTCCATGACATATCCCAGTCTCTTACTAGGATGCTATCTAATATAGACTGAGACAAGTATGCATTGTTCACTAGTTGTTAGCTGCCTCTTCAATATCATTCACTCATCTATTCATTCATGTATCCCTCATTTGTTCATTAGTTTGTTCACCTACTTGTTACCAGGTTTTGGCGTACTAGAGTCTCTTTCCAGAGGTGGCTCCTGGGTTCTTGACATCAGAGCAAAGAATTAGTCCAGACAAGTACAGATGGTAGCAAGGTTTTATATTTATTAAAGGTAGGAAAAGAAACAGGCTCTGCAGAGTGTTTGGGCAGAGTTAAAGTAAGAAAATAAGTACACTGTGAGAGGACATAGCAGTGGAGATCTCAGTGTGGACTGTCCTTCGGTATCTTCCACTCCTTGGGCTGGCATCAGGTCACGGCTGTCCTATCGAAAACCTGACTTCTCCTGAGAAAACCATGTGTAGGCTTTGTGAACTGTTTTGCACCTGTGTCCTGGGATTTTGTAATTAACAGATCACACCTACTTCCCCAGCCAGTCCGCCACATCCTATTCCCCTGCCTCACCTGCTTGGCAATTCACTGACTCCCAAACTGTTCCTCCCTATCCTCCCTCCCTCACTGGGTTCCTTTCATCTCACACACCTCATAACCATGTCCAGTCTTCTGTCTCAGAACAAGCCTGCCCAGTGAAGCCTGAACCACAGTGTGGCTTTTTCAGCTCTTCTTCCTTTATCTTAAACTCATTTCTTCCCCTCTCTCTAGTTATTCAACTGCACTGTGTCAGAAATACCATACCTAAAAGGGCCCCAGTACCTTAAAGCCTCAGTCCCCACTTCTGTAATTGACTGGATGATCCCTTCAGGATTTGGTGCATCCACAGAACAGGAATACTTGTGGCATACGCGGACTGGGAATTACACAAAGCAACCCACTAAGGAAGAAAGGGCACAGAGAAGGGAAGGACTTCGTCCAAGGGGCCATCGTATTTCACACTACTTTTCCTGTTGTCAAGACTATGACTCAGAGAACTACCAGCCACGGAGTGCCCTGACCTGGGGCTGGAGAAAGGCTAACCCAGGAGAAGCCACATCCACTTCCTCCCCTCCCTGGGATTTCCTGGAAGGCTGGCCTCCTGCCCCTCCCTCTCCTCCCAGGGCTGTGGAAAATGCTTAATTAATAAACACGCCTTTAAAGCAAGCTGATGTTAAAGAGCTATGTTTAAGTGCTAATTATTGTTATCATAGGCCACTTTCCACCTAATTAAATGCATGGATTGGATAATTGTTAGCTAATTCCCAAAGAGAAACCAGGGCCTTCAGGTCTTAGGATTGCATCTTTCCCTAGCAATTGGCCTGGTTTGCAAATCCTTGCAAGCAGGTTGGTCTCAGGGCCCCAGTGGAGGGTCCTCTGAAAAGGAAATGGACTTTGTTTTCATCTTCCTGATTTCAAGTCCCAGCTCTGTGACTCCTCAGTGATGTGACCTTAAGAATATGGCTTCATGTCATTAAAAAAAAAAATCTAGAAAAAGGAATAAATATCTGTGAAGTGCCTGACTCATAAAGGGATTTAATTACTATTGTTAGTACTGTTAAGTCCTCCACCATGGGCTTAGTATTTTACTTTGTTGTGGCTTTTTTGTCTGCTTTATTGAAATACAACAAATTTTATATACAACTAATGTATTAGTCAGTTTCATAGTCCTATAATGAAATAATTGGGGCAATTAACTTATAAAGAGAAAAGGTTACAATGAATTATGGTTCTGGTGGTTCTGGCTTTCAGACTGGGCAGCCTCGGTTCTTTTGGTATTTGGCAAGGGGGACACATAATGGCAGGTCCACATGGCAGAGCAAACTGTTTATATCATGAGTCAGTTAGTAAAGAGAGACAGAGACTGGAGTCCCACGATCCCTTCCAGGCCATGTCCGCAGTGACCTAAGGACCTACTTCTGGGCTCCACCTCTCTGTTTCCACCATCTCTCAGTAGTGATACCCTGGGGACCACGCTTTTAATCCACAGGCCTTTGGGAGACATTCTGCATCTAAACCATAACAACAAAATTTACCAATTCCAGCTATACAACTTGAACAGTTTTAACAGTCATGTTACAGTTATATGACCAGCTTCACTATCATGCTGTACAACATGAGGATTGTCTCCCAAATTTTGCCAAACCCTATGCATTCAGTCTTCTCCCTTAACCCATCGGCCTGACAGCAACCATCTGCTTTCTATCATTCTAGTTTTGCCTCTTCTAGAATTTCATATAAACAGAATTATACACAGAGCCTTGTTTCTTTTCCTTAGCATGATACTTTTATAATTTGTCTACAGTATTGCATATATTAGTGGTTCTTTTTCATTGCTAAGTACCTCTCACTGTATGGATGTACCACATTTTAAACCATTCACCAATTGATGGTGGTTTGAAATCTTTCTGGCTCTGGGTTGTTGTCCATACCAGTCTTTGTATGAACATATTTTCATTCTCATTGAGGAGTAAAATCGCTGGTCACAAACTCAATGCATATATAACTTTGTAAAGAGCTGACAAACTATTTCCCAAAGGGACTTGTCTTAGTTACTTTTTCATCACTGAGACAAAATGCCCAACACCCATAATGTAAAGGAGGAGAAGTTTACTTTGGCTTACAGTTTCAGTCCATGGCTGGCTGGCTTCAAGGCAGGAATAAGATGGCAGAGGAGCAGATGGCAGGGTAGGAGAAAATGTGCTCAACTCATGGTGGCCAGGAAGCAGAGAGGGGAGAGAGGAGCCAAGCACAAGAATACACCCTCCTAGGTCACTCCCCCAGGGACCCACCTCCAACCAAGCTCTACCTTTTAACAGCACATTCAACTACTGAACTCATCAATAGATGAATCACTACTGGATACAGCACTTCCATGATCCAATAGCCTTCCAAACACGTGAGACTTTTGGGGGACATTTTAGATCCAAATCACAACAAGGTGGTATCATTTTGCATTTCCACCTGCTGTGTCTAAGGGTCCAGTTATCCACATTCTCACAAACGCTAGTGTTGCCAGTCTGTTCCTTTTCACATAATCTAGTGGATGTGAGCGGTGTCTTGTGATTTAAATTTGCATCTCCTTAACAATGAATGATGGTGTACATCCTCACTTGTACTTAGTTTGTAGCTCTATATTTTCTTCAGTGAAGAGTCATTTCAAATGTTCTGCCTGTTCTCTAATTGGGTTGTTTGTCTTAGCAATGGGTTGTAACTTCTTTATGTATTCTGATGGCAATTGCTTTGCTGAATATACATATTTGTTCCAAGCCAATGGCTTATCTTTCAATTTTATATCTTCTGAAGAGAAAAATTGTTCCCTTTAACAGAGTTCAATTGTCAATTTAATTTGTGGGGATTTTTGTTTACTTAAGAAACCTTTATTTAAATTTCACGCATTCTTGTGAACCCAGGCACACAAAGACCTCTTAATTCCTAGTTTCTTCCAAGAACACTACTGGCTATTTCCTTCAATCTTCACCCATTTCCTCAATTTCTCCTCCTCTTCTTGGCTTCATGCTTTGTGTTTTCTGCCTCTCTGCCCTTCCTCATCTTCACCATCAAAATTTATCTGTCCTCTGTCACATCGCTTCTCCAACTGTGGACAGCTTGCTAATCTGTTGGTAGAAGACATCTCTGTTCCTAGTAAGTTAGATTTCTTCTCAGTGAGACATGCAGGAACTAATCCTGCTTCCCAGGGGACCATGTTCATGGAAGTATTTTCTCCTAGCCATTGCAGAGATTGGTAGGAGCCACTACAAAATTCTCCCAAAGCTAAAATTACACCACACATGTGCATGTTTCTAGGTGAGGCCAGACTCTACTTGGGAATTAGCAGAAAGTCAATAGTAGCCACAGTATTGGCCATCTAGACTAAAAATAGTAGGTGTTGATTTATGGCAGTTGTTCCCATGTAGTGCTGTAGTGTCTCCAGACTGGATTCCAAGATCCAAGTGTTGTTTCTAACTCATTGGATGTTCTAGAAGCACCTGATTTTGTTGTGTTCATTGTGTACCAACCTAGAGTTTCAAAACTATTCTAGGTTCATTCTTCCTTTGATGACTTCTGACATACTCATAAGAGATATTCCTAGTTTCATTTTGTACATAAGGAAAAATGAAGAGTACCAGTATGGTTAAATGACTCAACCAAGGTCACATGGTCAGTTTTTGGAATTCTATGATTCACTCATATGAAGGCACTGTTTAATTGTTTTCCATATGTTGTTATATCAGTATTGGTCAGCTCTTACCTTGATATTGCTTCATAGAAAACCATCTAAAATCAGTGATTTCAAGTGACAGTTGTGTGTTCTTGAAGGTCTAACTACAGACTGCACCATAACAGGGTTGGGTTGGACTTCAGGCCTTATCATTCAGACTGAAAGTCAAGTTCAAATTTGTTTTGTGTATGCTTGATTTTTCGGGTTCAAGCTAAAGAGGCAGCAACTACCTGGGAAGAGCTTTTCTCATGGAGATGATAGAAGCACACACAAGAGAATTTCCAAGCACATTCGTAGCCTCTGCTTACATCCTCTCTGCTAACAACCCATAGGCTGAATAAGTCACATGGCCAAGTCCAATGCCAAGCAGCGAGGAAGTAGGTTCTGGCTCTGGGAGAATGAGCTGCTACCAGTAAGTCCTATGGCAGGGAAACAAGGAAGGATGAAGAATTTGAGCTGGTCAGCTGGGTGTGATGGCGCATGCCTGTAATCCCAGCACTTTGGAAGGCTGAGGCAGAAAGACTGCAAGTCCAAGCCCAGCCTGAGCAACTTAGCAACTCAGTGAGACCCTGTGTCAAGATAAAAAAAAAAAAAATGAAGGGACTGGGGATGTAGCTCAGGCCTTGGTTTCAATCTACAGGAAGGAAGGAAAGAAGGAAGAAAGGAAGGATGGAATCAAGGAAGGAAGGAAGGAAGGAAAGAGAGGGAGGAAGGAGTTGGAGATAATCATTCAACCTAACACACCATTTAATCCTCAACTCTAGTAGTTAGGCATTATTATTTTTCCTATTTTACTGATGAAACAGAGGTTGGAGTTATACAGCTAGTAATGAAAAAGAAATGGAGATACCTTCAGGCCTTCTAACCCCCAGACTCCATCTCTCAATAACTTAGTCAACTCTTGATGAAATGCTGCCCTACTCAGAGGAAAATCAAGCAACAGATTTGTCCTCCGCAAACTGCAAGGGATGCAGCACCGCTAAGGTGTCCGAGGCTCTGTCCATGGTTCTGAAACATTGTTACTGTTGAGTCAACATTGTTTTCCGGAGACTGATTTCAGTGCAACTCTACTGGGAATTTTCATCCATCTGAATGAAGACAGCCAGAAAGACGTGAAGAAATCAGACCACAAGTGCATACAGGCTGACGATTCCCTTCAAACACTGTCCAGGCAATGACTTTTGTTGGCACAAAACTTTCAAGTTGGAGGAGCTTCCAGGAAAAAACCCACTTGCAAGCATGACTAGAAAATTAAATAGCTAAAGAAAAGCAGAAGTCATGCACATTCAGTGGCACAAAGCTATGTGGGTGGCCACACCAATAAACAAGTTCTTGAGGACAGGAGGGTAAAACAGCTCTGCACAGGCAACCAGGCCATAATTGCTGTGAGGGCCTCAGTTAGTTATACAAACATGCTTGGTGTTTTCTTTTTTCTTGATGCAATTTACATGTTCTGGAACAAGGAGGACCATGACTTAAGTGCTACTATTTATATGGCTGATTTCATGGGTACTTGATGGTCCTTTCACCTTTCTGTGACAACCCTCCTCTTCACTATGGACAATTTGGGTTGGGTTTGCAAGCTCCTTGATTATGAGTGCAGTGCTTCTGGTCTATACTTAAATTTGTAGATAGGAGCTTGATGTGGTGACACACATTTATAATTCCAGCTCCCTGGGAGCCTGAGGGAGGAGGATTGCAAGCTGGAGCCCAGCCTGGGCAACTTAGCAAGACTCTGTCTCAAGATTTTATAAAGGACTGGGAATGTAGAACAGGGTGAAAAACCCTGGATTCAATCCCAAGTACCACCAAAAAAGTGTAGATATGGATGTGGTCAGCTGACTCTCCACTGTGGGTGCCCGTGTTTGTAATCACAGGAGGTTCTGATCAACACCTAGATGGACTGAAGGTCTAAGGGCCCATAATTTTTGCAGCATGAGCTCAAGACTAACCCCAAAACCTCAACATCCACCCAATGAACTGGAAAAGCCACCTCTTTAGGATAAAGTTCTTGTGGTGCTTTCAAAGCCATGTGCTTAGAATCTGCTGGGTTCTCAGGGACCTTGTTTGAGACCTACATTGCAAAATAACCCTAGTTCTTTACCTCTCTTGTTCCCTTTACCATAGGATTTTCCAGTGCTTGCTGCAGCTCTGACCCTGGGTTTAGCCATAGGGCTTGATTTGATCACAGAGGTGTTAGTAAATATAACATGACATGACATGATATGATCCTAAAAATGTGTTTCCATGATTAGGCTTGACTGAGGGAGCAAAGCTTAGTCACCCCTCTTGCCCAAGCTGAAGGAGCAATTCCAGATCATCCAACCATCAGCCCTAGCCCAGACACATAGGTGAATCCCACAAGGTCAGCAGAGGTCCCCAGCTTACCAGCTCAGATGAGTGAGCAAGCAAACCCTCACTGCGGTGTGCACTGAAACTCTGTGGTTATCACAAAGATGTTACTATAATAATAGATAACTAGCATACACCCAGAGAGGTGAAAACAAGATTCCTTGTGACCTCAGAGATCTGGAGAAGTGTCCAGAGGAGGTGAATATAAAAGGGGGCTGTCCAAGACTCCAGTTTGGCTTGAAGTAGTACAGCTGTGGTTTTATCAGTGTAACATATTTATATTCCATTCAGGGTTTCGTAAGAAAAAACAATCTGCTGCCCTATCAGTTAAAAATGTTTTGGTACACAAGTAATAGAATATCTGACTCATAGAGCCATAAGCAAAAGATATTATCTCGCTTAATAAGAAGCTGGAGGTAGACAGTTTTGGGCCCAACTCAATGATTTAACACTGATGCCAAGGGCTCATTCTTCCTCTCCCTCTCCCTCTCCCTCCCCACCTCACCTCCTCTCTTCTGTCAGTCTAGTGATGTCATTCATTTGAACTCATGCTTGTTACCTCATGGCCTCGATATTATTGCCATAGCCACAGGTATTAATATCTACATTTGAGGTAGGAAGGAAATGGAAAGGGGCTGCAAGACACCTCCTCTTCTTATGCCTCTATGCCTGTCTCTTATAGTCAGAGTGCAGATTTTCTTTTTTCCCAACCACATCCCCTCTTCCACAGATTTCTTATGTTCTACTGGCCAGAACTAGGTCACATGATTGCTGCTAGAGGAGGGATGAAAAAGCAAATACAGTTAGCCTTCCATATCCATGGGTTCCACACTCATAGATTCAAACAACCACAGATTAAAAATACTCACAAAATGAATACTATCTATACTGAACATGCAGACTATTTTTCTTGTCCTTGTTCTCTAAATGATATAGCATAACAACTACTTCCATAGCATTTACACTGTATTAGGTACTGTGAGTAATCTGGAGATGATTTAAAGCAATGAGGGATGTACATGTGCCATTTTACAGAAGGGTCTTCAGCATCATCAGATTTTATCCCTGCGGGGGCTGGGAAACAATCTCCCATGGGTATTGATGAATGAGTATACATGATAAAGGGAAAAAGAATAGCAGGGGAGGCTGGAAGGAGTGAGGATTTAATCTTTGGGGCTGGTCATATTGCTGTCCTAAACACACAGACACTGTCGGCCAGAAGGGGTCAGGAACAGCCCTGGCAGAGCATGGGTGACTTGGAATGTCCTCCCTTTCTATCCCCTCGGCTGTCAGCCACTGCAGGGACTGCCCAGCTGCCAATGTCTCACCCTTCCCACTGCAGTTCACACCCAAAGGCTGAGTGATGGGAGGGAGGTGAAAGGTCCAGACATCCCAGCCCTCCTTAGGACAAATCTAGAGTCATTTTATGTCTTGGTGGGGTCAGATGAGTCTGTCACTGCAACTGCATCAGAGCTAGACCTTGCTCTCTGTCCAGCCCTTCTTTCTCTTACCCCTTTAACTGGTGTTGTTCCAAGCATGCTTCCCAAAAACATCCTGCACGCTGAGATCCATCTCAGAGCTGGTATGTCTGGGAAACCAACCTGCAATAAGTAGGCAAACAAATTGTCCCCTGCACCAGCTATTAAAAGTTGGCAATTCGCTAGACTAGCTCAGGGGGTGGCAAACATTTTATTCAAAGGACCAGCGTAAGAGCAAATACTTCAGGCTTGCTAGCACGTAGAATCTTGGTCACAACTACCCACTTTAGGCTTCATAGCCACAAAGCAGCCATAGGCAGCATGTATGGATTGTGTATTGTGGCTGCCCACAATATCATTTTATTTACAAAAACACAGTGCAGTCCACAGGCAATAGTTTGCCAACTTCTAGTCTGGCTCAACTTTGCCATTTTATAGTGGAGCAAACTATAAAGGAACAAACTAACAGGCCTGAGCAGCCACCATGTGCTAGCTAGTGGGCCTTTTTCTCAGGACTTGGGATTGAACCTAGGGCCTTCACATTGAGCTACAACCCCAGCCCGTTTTTATTTTTTATTCTGAGACAGGTTCTCATTAACTTGCTTGGGTGGGTCTTGAACTTGTGTTCTTCCTGCCTCAGCCTCCAAAAGTACAGGGATAGTGGGCATTTTTGTGTAAATTATCATGTGCAATATAAATGAAAACCACATGCAAAGCCCTTAATAAGATACCTTGGACACACTGCACGTTTACAATAATCGTAGAAATACGTTCACTGAGCATTTTAAATGGGCAGGTGCTATGCTCAGAACTATGGATCTGTTCTGCTGTGGGGTTTCTGTTTTACACTTAGCCCTAGAGCCCAGCCTGGCTGTCTCCACCAACCAGATCCCAACCCATGGCCCTGCTTTGATACAGTGGGAGGTGTGACACTGGGGTTCTCCTCTACCTCGTCCTTCCTGAGGCAGGGCTGTGTATGAAGAAAGCCATCCCACACGGTGTGTCAGGATGTGGGTCCTTTTATTCAGGCCATGATGGGATCCAAGCAGACACAGTCCAGTCCCCATGAGAGCCTGGAAGTTGGGGCCCAGCTCAGTAATCACAAAGGACCAGCACTCACTCGATGATCTCATGGGAGATTACAGCATCCTGGTTGGTCGGTTTCACTGGAATATAGGAAGAAGGCAAATATTCAGGGAAGGGAATGTTATTTTTGCATAAGAAAAGGCTCAATTACAGCACAGTGTCAAATGCAAAATAGCCATGGAAATTTGAGATAAAATAAGGAAATGTCAATGAAATTTCTCAGCCAGATTACAAGCATAACTGACCCACCTCTGCCGCCCCACCCCCAGGATACATGTCCCCCATTCTGCTGAGCTCTCGAGGTATAAGAGCACAGTTTAAAAAATGCATACCTGCAATTCTGCACCTTGGGAGGCTGAGGCCAGAGGATTGCAAGTTTAAACCTAGCCTGGGCAATTGAACAACTTAGCGAGTGCTGTAGTCAGGGTTTGCAATAAAATAGATTGAATACAGGACACATAATTTGTAGAATTATTTTATACTATTCACCCAAAAAATCAAATGGAGAGTACAAGAGGCCTGTCTGCATGCTAGAGACCTGAAGAATCCAGCCAAGGGCCTAGAGCCCAAGGCAATATCGTCCACAAGTCCAGCCAGAGGCCTAGAGCCCACGGCAATGTCTCTTTCAAGTCCGTATGAAGGATCTGCACCGGAAGGCCCAAAGGCCGGTGGTGGAAGCTAGAAAGTCTGCACTTGGTGGGGTGAAGGGTCTGTGCCACCAGGCTGAGGGATCTGCACTGGAGCCAGGAAGTGATGCTCAAGGCAAAGCCCAGAGCTCCCTCACAGCAGCCATCCCCGGTCAAAGTGAGGACCTGAGCTCCTCTGACTACAAAAACAGCCGAGTTCATCTCAGGAAAACCAGCTCTGGCAAGTTTCTCCAGGAAATTCAACAGTATACAATCTCCAGTTCTTTTATGCTGTGGGCAGCAACCCTCAGGTGTTGCCAAGAACCACGCCGAGAACCACACCCAGAACCACGCTGACTCGGTTCAGCAGGGGGTCCCCACTCAGATTCACCATTAGTTCATCCACCACAGGGAAACTTCTTTTCAAAATTTTTAAAAATATATTTTAAAAGGACTGGAAAAGTAGTTCAGTACAAATAATAATAATAATTAGTTAATAAAAGAAAGGGTTTAAGGGCCAGGGGTGTGTCTCAGTGGTAGAGAGCTTGCCTAGCATGCATGAGGCCCTGGATTCCATCCCCAGCACTGCAAAAACAAAATCAAATACAGAACAGGCTTTGGGAACAGACTGGCTGTCTTCAAATCTTGGCTCCATCCAACAATCCTCTAATTTCTCCTTCCTTATGTTATGACCCCAGGATGAGCCCTCATCTGGACCACTGGGAGCTAGGTAGAAATGCCAACCCTCAGGCTTGCCCAGGCCCTAGGAGTCACAATCTGTATTTTATTTTATTTATTTTTGTCTTTTTGAGACAGGGTTTTGCTATACAGTTCAGGCTGGCCTTGAATTTACTTTGTAGCCCAGGCTGGCCTCGAACTCTCAATGATCCTCCTGCCTCAGCCTCCCGAGTGCTGGGATTACAGGCATGTGCCACCATGCCCGGCAGAATCTGCATTTCTGATCCCCAAGAGACTTGCACTACAAATGTGTCCTTTCACTTGCAGTTTCACTTTCCATGATTTTGGTTACCTGTGGTCAATCATGGTCCATAAATATCAATTCTTGTCTTGACTCTTTCAAGAGAGAGAAGCCACAGTCACAAAATCTCGTTACGGTAAAGTGTTCTACTTTTTTATTATTATTAATCTCTCACTGTGCACAACTTACAAATTAAACTTTTTTCTTTTGGTACCAGGGATCGAACTTGGGACCTTGCACTTGCAAAGGCAGGCAGCAGAACCACTGAGCTAAATCCCTGACCCGCTGCAAATTAAATTTTACCATATGTATGTATGAAAGGGGAAACCTGTGCATGTAGGGCTTGATACTGTTAGGCTTTAAATATAAAGTGTCCCCTCAAAGACCCATGTATTAAGGGCTTGATTCTCAATCAATAATGCTCAGAGGTAGGGCCTAAATGGCTGATTGGATCGAGGAAATGCTTACTTCATTGAATGGTTAATCCATTGATGAATTCAGAGCTGGGTGGCCTGTCAGGGGGTGGGTCATAGTAGGAGGAAATAGATCCCTGGAAGTGTGCCTTTGAAGGATAGATCCTGTCCCTGGCCTCTTCCTCTGAACCAGGCTGTTCCCCTTTCTCTCTGCTTCCTGGTTGCCATGGGTTTTCCTCCACCATGCCCTTTGGCCATGATGTTCTGCTTGGGACCAGCCAACCATGGACTGACACCTCTGAAACCATGAGCCAAAATACATCTCTTCTCTTTTAAGTTGTTTATCTCAGGTATTTGTCACAGTGATGAAAAGCTGATTTACATAGGCACTATCCATGATTTCAGGTATCCACTGAGGAGTATTAGAATGTAGCCCCTGCAGCTAAGAGGGGATGACTGAACATTAAACATTGGGAAATGCAGGTCCATCCAACTCCTATTTACTCATCAAATCCCATCTCCCCTCAAAAGCCATCCCTGGTCCCACAGTTAGGTTAGGTGAATCTCCTTTTTAGCATGCATCACATTTGCTGGAAGTCACCTCTTCATTTAGCTAAAACTCTAGCTAGATTTGGGCTCCCTTGTTCCTTCCAGCCGGCTCATGTTATCAGTGGTTGCCACTTCGAAGAACCTCTGGAGTAACAAACAATTAACCAGCAGTTAGTTCTCATACCACACCTACAGAGTGGGAACCACTGCCCTCCCCTTCCACTGTGCAGGTAGCTGAGGTCCAGAGGACTAAATGAGTTACCCAAGATGAACAGGAAGGAGGCAGGACTGGGGCATTTGGTCTGAGCCCAAAGCCAGGGGCTTGAACCACTTCTGAAACTGCATGCTGCAGCTGGGGAAGGAGGATGGAGGAAGGAAACTGCCAACTCATGTATGTCTGTGTAAGACATGGACACAGATACATAGCACACAATTTATTCAGCAGGAAGCCAGCGCTGTGTCAGAATGCTCTGGGGCCTTAGAAGAAGCAGAAAATCTGAAATCTCCAAGAACCCTTTTTTCTTCAGCCCCTCTGTGGTTTGCGGTCCCCAAACCAAGCCTCCCCTTAATCCAATTAAAATGGACTTGTTTATGCTTATCAGCTCTTTATTTGGTTTGTTAGAAATGTGCAAATTACCCAGAGGTCTCTGCATCCCCTGGCCAAAGGCATCAATAAAACTATTAGGTTAAATCCAATTAAACACAGCTGCTGGAACTTGAGTGTGGTAGACCAGAACAGGAGTGAGGGAGGGAGGGCAGGATTTTATTGGGACAGAGGAGATCCCATGGCCTGGCTCTGCTCCAGCATCCCTTGAGGGTGATGAGAGAAGGACAAAAAGCTACCATATCCCAAGTGCAGGCCAGTGAGCCTGGAGTCTCTCATTTCATTATAGCAGTAGCTCTGCAAGGCAGCCATTACTGAACCCATTTTGCAGATGAAAGGATTGCGGCTCAGAGAGGTGCGCCCATTGTGGCAGGATTTGACCTTCTGCCTCAAATCTTGGGATGCCAGAACCAAAAGGGCCCTGGGGGACTGTCTGACCAAAGGCAAGGCCCTGGGGACACCAATTCAAGTCTCTACACCCATAATGTGTCCACAGCCATGCTAACCTCCCAGGCCCTGGGGGGAAGTCAAGGCAGTGAGATGCTTCAAGATGACTGTGGAGGGTAGGTCTGTGTTACATGCTACCTCAGCAGAGCCACCTCCATTGCCAGCCCCTTTCCTCTTTTTCAGAAGGGAAGGCTGAGGAGCAGAGAGGAACAGTGACTCTCCAGGGCTGCAGAGCTCCCAGGACAGAGCTAAGACTTGAACACAAGTCTCCTGGCTCTTGGTGAAGCACTGCATTTAAGACCCTGTGCTGCCTCTCTGTGCTGCAGATGAGGACACTGAGGCACTCACAGGTGTAGAAGCCATTTGCTCAGGGTCACAGAGCTCACTGTGGAGCATCAGAGCCTGGCAGCCAGTGTCTCGGGCAGTATCATTCCTCAGCTGCATTGCTGGGACACAAGGCTGACTGCCCTGGGCAGTTGGCCTCTTCTTTTTTCTTACTTATTTATTTATTTTTGTACCAGAAATCAAACTCGGGACCTTGCGCTTGTGAGGCAGGTGGCGGAACCACTGAGCTGAATCCCTGGCCCAGGCTCTTCTTTTTTAAAATGGGGCTCAGGATGCCTGTTCCAGCGAACACTGGGAGTGGGGTGAGGTTAGGCAGGCGAGGCCCCGCGTGAACTAGAGAACACTGCCTGGAGACCCACTGCCAACAACATCACGCACAGAGCACTGGGGGAGCAGCCTGGGCCTCTGTTCTCACCATCCCTGAAGGCCCCAGGATGGGTTTTACTTCCTGGCAAGCCCTCAGACCCAGGAGACTCAGGGAGCAGATGCCCAGGATTCCAGGCAGTGCTAATCCTATTACACATATATTAAGAACCGCAGGGGCTCACATGAAGCACCACCCTTCCCATGGAGCTTTTCCAACCCCAGCTCCAGCCCATCCCCAGGTTCTCAAAAATAAGGTCTCCTCCACATAAATGAGCAGAAAATCATGCATAACTGTGCACAAGAGCCTGAGAACAGCCACACCAAACCCTCCGAGGATGAAGCTCTTCTCACTGCCAGGATCAGCAGCCAAAGCCAAACCAAGCTGGATGTCACCCCCGTCTCTGTGTCATTTCGCCAGCTGGGCCACCTTGGGCAAATGACATCACCTCTCTGAGCTTCCATTGCCTCATCTGTGAAATGTGGAAAAAATTGTGAATAATGACTGAAGAGTTGTTAATCACAGTCCTAATAGTGATCATTATGCCGTCTTCATTCCAATTTTTAAGATCTCAAGTGCTATGGTTTGAATATTTGAGTCCCCTCCAAAATTCATGTGAAACATAATCCTCAGTGCACCAGGAATAAGAGGTGGGGCCCTTAGAGATCAGACGGAAAGGACTCTGCCCTTGTGAAGGTATCAGTGCCCTTGTAAAATCCTAAGGGGGCAAGTTTGCCCACTCTATACCTTCTGCCATGTGAGGACGCAGCACCCATCTCCTCTGCAGCATGCAGCAACATGGCACTGTCTTGGAAGCAAAGAGCAGAACTCACAAGACACCAGTCCTGCTGGAACCTTGATCTTGAACTTGCCAGTCACCAGAACCCAGGGGAATACATTTCTGTCCTTTATAAATGTCCCAGTCTCAGGTATAGGAGCACAAACTGTCCAAGACAAGAAGCCAGTGGGGAATATAAGTCAAAAAATTGTAATTGGTGGCTGTTCCGGGAATTATGAGGATGCTTTTAGAGTTAATGTTCCAAGCACATGACCTCTGTCTAGCCAGCCCCAAATCCATGTGCACTGGAGAAAAGCAGGACCTGTCATATAAGACGAAGGAGGATGTGATATTCTGTTTCTTACATGCCAAATTGGATTGTGCAGCAGGGCTATGGACTCAAGGTAGACTATTGTCTTGGATGGTTCTCACCATCCTTTATTTTTATTTATTCCTGGTAGTGAAGTTCAATCCTAGGGCTTTGTGCATGCTAAGCAAGTCCTCTACCACTGAGCCAAACTCCCAGCCCTCACTTATTCTTTTCAATCTGCCAAGGCTGTGCCCCAGCTAGAGTGAGGAGCCAGCCACCTTCCCTCTGTAACACTGAGGGTCGCCACCAGATGATAAGGGGACAGAACAAGGGGAGAGGGAGAGAAAAGCTGCCTCTCTTCTAGAACAGGGATTGTGGAATGATAAGGGGGGAGGAATTCTGGGGGGCAGGAGAGTGGGCCAGACACTAGATTTGCTCTCCTCCCTCTCCCAATTTGCCCAGGTACCCTGGGCAGCAGGGCTCTTTGAGTGACAGCCCCACCTCCCTGACTGCCTTGAGCCCCCTTTTCTATTGTGGGGTTGAAGCCAGCAGGGAAGCCCTGGGGCAAGGATGGGTGACCTCTAGGTAGGCTGGGATGCAGCATCCTAGGGGAAGCCAGATGAGCCAAGAACAGCTGAGGAACAAGGGTTTGCATGTGGAGGAGTCCAGGCTAGCTATCCAAGCCCAGAGCAAGAGCCCTCCATCCCGTCTTGAACCCACACACAGCCAGGCAGGCACACCAGGATGGACAGAGGTTTCTAGTTTCCCACACTTCTTCAGCCATTCCTGGCCTCCACAAACCCAAAACCATCCCAGGAGCCAGGGAAGAGTGGGCAGAGGATGAGTATGAAAGACTGTCACGTGGACTAGAACTGTACAACTGGGCTCCATTTGTTCACTGAGGCTGCCATAACAAAACATAAACTAAGTAATGTAAACAATAGACATTTACAGCCTCATAGTACAGGAGGTTAGAAGCGCAAGGTCAAGGTGTCGATATGGCCAGTTTCTTTGAAGGACTGGGAGGGAAGGATCTGTTGCAGGCATCTCTTCTCACACTTGTAGATGGCCACCCTTTTTATCTCTTCACATAATCTTCTCTCTGCACGCACCTGTGTTCAGATTTTCCCTTTCTTATAAGGACACCCATAGTATTGGATTGCACCCTAACAACTTCATTTTAATTTAATTCTGTCTGTAAAGTCCCTGTCTCCAAAGAAGTTTACATGTCAAGGTACCGGGCTTAGCATGTTTACATATGAAGCTGGGTGGGGCAGTTCAACCAGTGACAGAGCTAAAACTTCATTTTTTTTAAAAAAAATCTTATTTTGTTTGCTTTTGACAACGTGGGGTAGAAGATTTGGGAGAGGTGTTACAAGAAAGACTAGATCATCTATACACAAAGCAATCACATGTTCTTCACACACCAAATTGTAACAAGCATTAAATATGCAACCCCGATACATAATTTAAGCAGATTTGTATAGCTTCCTGAATCAATGGCCTGGATTAGGCAGGGTCCTCTGAGATAGCAAAGCAAATGCAGTTTAGGGAAAAAAAATATCGCAGTGAGAGCTAGCAATTTTTAAGCACATAATATTTTTAGGCTCTGTGATAAGCTCTACACATGGATTATTTTGCTGAATCCTCATGCAACCCCTCAAGGTATTTCTGTTACACTCTCAATAAGTGGAGAAACTGGGGTTCAGAGAGGAAGTTATTTGCCCAATCAGACTTGGTGCCAGAGCCTCTGTGTGTAGCCATTTCCACCCTATCATCCCCTTTCCCAAGCTGGCTGACCTCAGAAAGCTTCCAAGAGCTCTTCTCTCTCCTCCAAGTAGAGCAGGGACCCGAGGCTGAGCCAGTGGACAGAGAGCTCAAGAGAGTTAGGGCTGCTAATTTCCCAGGATGCGAGTGTGGGGCTTGAGAGGCTCAGCTTTTCTGGAGTGAGGACTCATTAAGGAATTACAATTATCATAATGATATGTTTTTCTAGAAAAGAAAAAACCTAAATAGCCACCAATGGAGGGTGAGCTAAATAAATTGTACTTTTACTAGATCTACTAGGCAACACTTGAATAATCAAGTCTGTTTAGAGGCACATTTAATGATCTCATTTTCTAAATGAGTAAAAATGTTATAGAACAAATCTTTTTACTAAAAGATGTTAAAGATATAGATACACAGACTAGGCTGTAGATTATGGATGAAAATGACAATAGTTTACCTCTGGCTGATCCCTAGGATTATAGGTGATTTTTCTTTCATTTTTATTTTCCTTTGCTTAGTCATATATTCTGAATTTTTGCTAAAGATAATGCATTATTTAATATTTAAAAGGGGGGAGGTAGGCATGGCTGCACACACTTGGAATCCCTGAATTCTAGGAGACAGGAGGATAACAAGTTGGAGCCTAGCCTGAGCTACTCATCAAATTAGTAAGAACCTGTCTCAAAATAAAAAGTAAAATGGACTGGATGTATAGCTCAGCAAGGCCTTGGGTTTTAAAACAAGGGTGGAGGAGTGGGATCATACTGTCAAAGTATTCTAAGAAACAAATTCTCCTTAATTTTTAGGAACTGCTCCCATCACCACTGCAATTATGTTCAAATCTGAGTATTTATATTTCCTCATAACGAGAAAGTGAATTTGAGGGCTGGATAGATGGGTCATTGTGTTTTAAAGCACTTCCAATCTTCTCTGTAGGACACATCACTAGGGTATATGTCTGCCCCCAAACTGCTCCTCTTCTTCTTTGAGAATGAAAGCCTGGTCTTGTCTGAATGGCCACTCCTCTGCCATATGACCCCTGGCTGGATCCTGATTGATTTAAGCCAATCCCCTTTCCCAGACTGTGATTGGTTTAGCAGCAGCCATGTGACTTAGTTCTGGCCAAAGAAATAAGAGGACTTCTGTGAAAGGGTCTCTGCAACATTCCAAAAGAAGCAATCTTTCCTCATTTGTTTGATGCCACAAGTGGCTCCAAAGTCTGATACTAGAAGATGTCTTATGACCAGGAAAGATGCATCTTAGGGACAAAGCCTGTCCTCTGAGGGTGACACAGTAGAAAGGAGGAAATATTCAGAGCCCTTGATGTCAATGTTGAGCTGCAGAGTTCACAGCATCCATGCATTTTTTTTAGTGTTGGAAGAGAATGCACATTCGTTATTGCTTCTGCCATCTTGAGAGTTCCTTTATGTTTAGCCCAATGCAACCTAACTGACACAATCTTATTTCTTTCCATTCTTTCTTGGTCCATTTCAAACTGTGAGTTGCAGAACAGCTCAGAGTCACAGCTAAGTGCTACAGCTCTGTGTTATAGCTCAAGTGCTACTGCTCAAATGCTACCACTCCAGCAATTTGAAGACTCGAGAATCTGAAAGTCACACAATGAGATGGAGAAAACCTTTTTATCACACCAGTGGGCTCAGAGGAGTTCATACTCTAAAGTCTGAATGCTTAAGCAGAAATGGGAGCATCTTTATATAGGGATCTATGGGGTAGGTGAGCATACTCACTGATGCAGGGGAGCAAGTTAACAGAACATTCCTGAAAGGAGTGGAGTTAACAGAACATTCTTGAAAGGTCATGCAATTCAAACAGTTAAAAATATTTTGATACATTGAGCAGGAGCACCACACTGTACAAGTTGTTACATTTTTGGAACAAAACATTTTATGAAAAAACATGGGTAGGGGGGCAAAGGCTTGCCCTATGCATTATTGCTCCATCACAAAGACAGATGTTAACTAGCATAGGATATTAGAGCTTTTATTCATGTCATTTATATTCCCAGCCTATTAAGGTATACAGATTTTCTATCTTTCTGCTTTTCAATTTTACATGGATCAATGTACCTGAATCATTGAATCTGAGAAAAAGACTGAGGCATTAGGGATGGAGCAGGAAATAGAATAGCTAGGCAAGGGCATGTTTCAGTTCCTGCCTTATCTCATTGCTAATAGATTGTGTGACTAGTTTCCCATGGAGGTTTCTGGGAGAGTGGTTTGACTAGACTGATCCTGATATTCTGATATTTATCATATCTGATATTTAAGACCAAAGAAGCTGTTTGCATAGATCTGCTTATACCTATGATAATTTAGCAGCCCAGGGAATCAGAATGGGGTTTATAAACTGATAACTTGTCCACGGAATCCAGGAATCACAAGCCAGTGACATTTTGATTCTAACAGGCTGAAAAGCCAGGTGTGTCCATAGTGAGAATGGAAGGGACCAGGAAGCCCACCTTCCACTCACTCTCTGTTTTCCTTCAACTTGTTCCATTCCTAGTCTCCCCTTTAGCATACATCCACTGAGTTAAGCAGCATTATTTCTTGTGGCTCTTTCAAAAGAGGCAAAGAGCTCCTGAACCAGATCAACTTCCTGTTTTGAGAATTTGGAGATGGGGAGCAGGTGTGTCTTGGAACCCAGAAGCAATCTCCACTCAGCAACACCCAGCTAAGATGTGATTCTTCTCTCTTGAGCTTTATAACCGAAATCCTTGTTCCCTGTTCTCTACTAATTCCTCAGTATCTATTTTATTTAACTCTGGAAACAGAATATGTAGTGAAAGAAAACAAATTATGAAGTTCTACAGATGTGGATTCAAATCCACTGAATCCTCAGAGCCAAGCACATTGCCTGGTACACAGTAGGTGCTCAATACAAACCCATGGATGTGTATATGTGTGGTTCTGTGAAACTTACTTGATCCCTCTGTGTGTTGTTGTCTTCATCTCCAAAGGTAAGATGGATTTATCATTCAGCCTCCTATGAGGATGAATAGAATGGCCAATGTAGAATTGCCTCGGGCCACTTGTCATCATGACTGAAATCCCATCCCAAGTCAGTCCTTCCCAGTAAAGCTGAATCAATGCCTGGGCAGAGTCTGGACACTGTAAACCACCTGTCATTGACCAGGGGCCCAAGAACTATTACCAGCCAACAGTTAAGGATGAGAGTCCTCTTTCCCATCTCCCTGTACATGTCCCTATTCCGCAGCCCAACATCTGGAAACAAATCAGAAACTTATTCTATCATCCAGATGCTTGCTCCAAGGATGCCAAGCATCTGCACTGTGGAAACCAGGGCAAAGTTTATCCTGGGTCTGCCTCTCTGTGTTAGGTATCTAGGCTCCAGAGTCACAGGGTATCAGGGGGCTCTCACATAACCTTTGGTGCTTTCGTGTCGAACATCACCATGCCCAACACAGACTTTAAGCCAGTTGATTGCTTCTTCCGTGATTTTCAAGCAGAGGGATAAACACAGGAAGTTTGTGGTCACAGTTGTACCAGCCAAATCTTTAACAGAGTCCTGGTCCGGAAAAGAATTACAAAACAATAGGAGAGGGTGGGAGGCATCTGGTTCCTTTATTTCCAGGCTGCAAGAAATCAGACAGCAGGGAAAGGAAGGGGCCAAGGGAAGCAGAACCCTTTAATGGAAACCTCCTTTGTCTATGAATGCTCCTAATGGTCCAAGAAAAGAACTGCAGCTCCTCTACTTCCAAACCAAGTGAACTGGAGCCTCAGTTTCCATGTCTGTGAACTAGGGCGAATTCTACCCCCTTCAAGTTTCATTAATGTAGAAAAAAGTAAAAAGACTTTGGAAATGGTGTATTGGGATAGTGACCATCATAGTACTTGATGATGATGATGATGATGATGATGATGATGATGATGATGATGATGATGATGATGATGATGTTGGTGGAAGTGATAAAATGTCAGCATGTTTATCTCTTCTTTCATTCAACAAAAATTTGTGAGCAGATTTGTTCTGCTCTAGGTGTTAGGGATACAGCAGTGAAGAAAACGGGCTGGTCCCTGCCCTAGTGGAGCTCATCTCCCCCTAGGGGGACAGACTAGAGGCAGCTAAACACATATATAAGTAAAATGATTTCAGACGGTTTTGTGCCCTACAAAGGAAATGAAAGAAGGAATCTGATAGTCAGTGGGATGGGGATACCTTAACATGGCCTCTCTGAGGAGGTGACATCTGTGCTGTGACCTAACAGAGGTGGAGGAAGCCGTCCTGCAAAAGACAGAGGCAGAGTAGAGCTAGAGCTGGACACAAGTGCAAAGCCCTGAGCTGGGAGCACTCTCCAGAGTGTTGTGTTGTTTATCTGGTCTGTCCTTGAGATCTTTTCTGGCTTGCCTGGCTGGAGAAGAGCATGAGATGAAGTCAGAGAAGGAGGAAGCAGGGCCAGTTCTGTGGGATTCAGTGAGCCATCGCAGGGGATTAGATTGTACTCTGTGATTATATGGTTTAAATATGAAGCTTCTCCAAAAGATTCATGTGTTAAGGCCTTGGTCCCCAGTGAAGCAATGTTCAGAGGTGGGGCATAGAGAGGTGATTGGATCAGGAGGACATTGACCTCATTAAAGGATTAATTCACTGATGAATTCATAGCGGAATGGTCCTTTAGGAAATGAGGCAGACTTGGAGGAGGTAAGTTGATGAGGGTACATCTTTGAAGGATATATCCTGTCCCCAGCCCCTTCCTCTCTTTCTCTCTGCCTTCTTCCCCTGCTCTCTGCTTCCTGGTTGCCATGAGATGAGCAGCCCTCCTTTGCCACAGACTCCTGCCATGATGCTTTTGCTGTGGAACCACCTGACCATGAACTGAAGCCTCTGAAACTGTGAGCCAAAATACAAGGTATGACTGAAAAACATTGTGAATGCCTAAATTTTTCAGAACAGTATAACAGTAAAAGACACATTGCCATTAATCTCCCGCAAAATATTTCTAATCTTCAAAAACACTTATCTCATCATTTTTGCCACTTCTGAAGCAGTTCTGCAGTGAGTATCTTTAGTTGTACTGTTGTGGCTGCCTTGAGGTCCTGAGTTGATTCAAAACATTTACTTTTCATGGTCATTTTGACTTTGGGGAAGAGTCAGAAGTCACATACTACCAGATCCAGTGAATAAGGTGGATGAGGACACACTGTAATGTTTTTATAAGCCTTCCTTTCCACTGGATGACACTTGGCCAATGGCAGCAGCATTCACCAAATTATTTTATCACATTTTAAAATGTTACTATGAAAGAGGACTTTGAGAACTGCAAGCACAATGAGGTAAGTGTGTTTAAATTAATGGCAATGTATCTTTTCCTGTCATAATTTTTTAAAAATTTAAACATTCACCACATGTTATGATCACACCTCATAAATATTTCCTCCTTTAAGTTGCATGTATTGGGTATTTTGTCCCAGCAGTGGAAAGCTGACTAGTACAGTGATGGAAGCTAATCTTGCTCCACACTGAAGACTGAGTGGAAAGAACAAAGATGAAAGTGGGGAGACCAGTAAGGGGGCGGATGAACAAAGACTAAATGCTAACAGGAGGCTTCGCATTTGATCTTCACAGCAATGCTGCAAGCTGCAAACTCTTATCAAACCCATTTTACAGATGAAAAATGAGAGGCTTCACAGGTGTTGAATAAGCTTGGCTGGGGTCCCCAGCTGCTGTAGACAGTGGAGCTGGGATTCAAGCTCCACTCTATCCCATTCCTGTGTCAGAAACATAAAAGGCCTTTGAGTTGGGGCAAAAGGTGAAGCAGTGCTGGGGTAACCGCTGGGCGAGTTTGTCCTTTCTGAGACTGCCTTCTCCTTCTCCTTCAGTAGACTCTGCTGAAGACTCTTCAGTGGCCCCAGAGCCGGGGCAGGGCCTCTCAGGGCAGAACAATGCCAAAGCCCGGGCCAAGAAACTGAAAAGTGAAGAGGACAGATTGGTGAATTCCCAGGGCTGTAGGACGATGAAGCTTTTAACAGCAATGGATACGAGCATTTCACCCACCTCTCACTGCATAGCAGTCGGTGATGCAGGTGGTCCCCAAACCAAACGGGGGTGCAGGAAGGCATGCCCTGATGGAGTAAGATCTCTCCCACACTGCAAGACCCTCAGATGCCCAAGGCTGTGAGGAAGTGACCAGCCCATCAGATACCATTTTCTCCCCGCAAAGGACATGGTAATCCTTCATGTTCCTCCATCATCTCCTCCTCCTCAAGATATGACAGTGGGGAGAAAGTACAGCTTGTCATCCTCCCACCAGGAAGTGTCTCTTCAGAGGACAGATTTCTGTTTGCAAGTTGCTGGGGAAACAGCAAGAACTTTTGAGG
The DNA here is from genome assembly GCF_053883595.1 of Heterocephalus glaber. Lineage (NCBI taxonomy): Eukaryota > Metazoa > Chordata > Mammalia > Rodentia > Bathyergidae > Heterocephalus > Heterocephalus glaber. Next base: position 11,440,965 of record NW_028258412.1, read on the forward strand.
CAGACAGGGCTTAAGACCCAGACTCTGTGGCTTTGGGCAAGTCACTTCCCCTCTCTGAACCTCAGCTTCTTCGTCTGCTCTGGGGAGAGCAATACGCCCTACCACAAAGGACCTTGTGACGTGTCGGCGAGATGGGGGAGGCTGAAGGGCTTGCGCATGCTCAGTCGATGTTCACTCCTTCTCCCCGTGCCATTCTTGGTGTTCTCATTGTGAAACCTCCCAGCTCAGGTGACCGCTGCCCCTCCCTTTACCAGCTGTCCCCTCATCCCCACCTGCCTGCTAACCAGATGTGTAGACCAGCAGCTGGTCTCCTCCAGCATGGAGATGCTTCTGGAAATTCTCCCAGGACAGAACTCAGGTGATGCCCAAGGTTAAACCTCAACTCCAAGCATTTGGAGTCTCATCTGCATAAATTCCCTCAGCCACCACCCGCAACTTCAGCATGAATTTGCCTCTGCTCCTCTTATGTTAATATATGTATTATTTATGGAGCTTTATTATGTACTCAGAGGGCTCCCCTGAGAAATATAATTGTGCATTGGGAGATAAATTTGAATAATATTTTCAATTAATTTCCATCAATAAAGCAGTGCAATGAGACCTCTGTATAGCAGAAATGGCCCTGGGTTGGTTTCCCACCAACTGCTCCCCTGAGGAAGCTGGGAGAGCTGTTAAATACCTCCCCCATAGCCTACTTCTCTCAAGCTCTGCCTTCACCTGTCCTGTCCAGGGATCGCAGTGCCTCAGCAAGGCTGCAGAGGCCTCCTGGCCTCCTCGTTTGCCCTTTCCAGTTGGTCCTCCTCAAAGCGTCCAGGGCCATTGATTCGGGACACAGGTCTGGTCATGTCACAGCCCTGCATGTGGCTCCCTGTGACTCAAGACAGGCATCCCCACTCTCTGGTTCTATCTTCACCCTCCTCACTCACTGCCACCCCATCCCCCTCGGCCACTTGGAACCATTGCTCCTTCCTGCTTCTTCATAGCTGCCCACGCTGTCCCCTCAGAGCACCGCGCTCCTCCACTCCCCACCAAATCGATGCCTATCCATCCTCCACATTGCTGCAAAGTTTCTCTCCCACAAGGAAGTTTCCTTGGCCTCTGAGTAGGCTCCGGTCCTTCAGTAATAAGAGTGTAGCCCTTCACTGTGACTACTTTCCATTGGGGCTGTGTATGGGTTGCTTTTTATTTTTGATTTTTAGCTGTCCATCCCACCAGCCAATGGAGAAGATCATGAGGACAGAGACTGTGTGTGTGTCTTAGCCCTGTGGCCTCAATACCTACCACAGTGCCTGGCAAAGAGTAGGTATCAGATATATTTTAAGGCAGTGGATGAATGGGTGAATATATAGATCAGTGGTGGCAAATCTATGGCACACATGTTCTTGTGTTTTTAAGACGAAAGATGCGAATGTATGCGTTGTTTTTTCCAAATTAAAACCTCAGTAATCAGGTTTATTGCAGTGTTGGCACTTGGTGATCAGTAAGTGGGGTTTGGATTGCAGTTTGGCACTTGGTCTCTGGAAGGTTCCCATCACTGATATAGATGGTTATGTGCCCGGATGGGTGGGTAGGTTGTTGAGTGAGTATTGGGGTAGATGACTGGGTGGGTGTTGGAGTGAGTGGTTGGCTATTGGGGTGAGTGGATAGTTGGATGGGTGCTGGGGTGAGTGGGTGGGTAGGAGGGTATTGAGATTAGTGGATGAGTGGGTAGAAGCCGGGGCAAATTGGTGGGTGGGTGTTGGGGTAGGTTAATGGGTGGATCTTGGAGCTGCCTGAGCACACACGTGGGAGTTGGAGGCCTGGCTGAGTCCCTTACCTGCTGAGGCTCGTTGTGTTATCTTGGAGTAAGCCACCACATTTTTGTATGCTTGATTGCTAAGAAAATAAAAATAAGTAGTGGAAATTTTCCGAAAGTGCAGATTCCCCAAAGTCCACAATATGGGGAACAGGAGGTTGGAAATCCCCAGGCCTCTTCTGCTGCCTCACAACATAGCCACGAGGCTTTGGGCAGGCGACATTTCCCCCTTGAGCCTCTGTCACTATTCTGTGGCGGTCCTCTTTCCAGGGGGCCAATCACAGGTAAGGATGTTTGGACTGACACACAGCAGATGCTTGAAAATGCCAAGTCCCTTTCCTTCCACATCGTGCTCTGGTTCTTTTCTGCTCGGTACCCCATCCTTAAATACCATCCTCTCTTCTTGTCCCTCTGCCTCTTGTTCCCATGCCCCTTTGGCTCATTCACCCCAACCAGAAGCAGCGCTGGGTGCCATAGCTGGGTCCTGGGCCCAAAGAAATGGTGTCCAGGGCCTGAGCATGTTGGCTGCCTATGGGATGACCTTGGGCAATACATTCTGCAAATTGCAGGGATGGTACACATGTGACCCGTGAAGATGCTCATAAGAACATAAGGGGACAAGACTGACGGGGATGTCATGGTTGCATTTAATACTTGACAGTAAACTGCAGTCAGAACAGGGACACTGGTGTAGCAGCCAGAAAGAGGGAGGAGGAAAACAGCAGGCTTGAATTGTGCTCCTGTTTATCAGCTTTTCCGATGACAGCACGAATTCCTGGCTCCCCATCCTGGCCTGGCCTGCCAGGAAGCCCAGGAGGAGCCCCATCATCTCCAAGTCGCAGATGACTCTGTGACCTGGGACAAATGTGATGCTGTCTTGTGCTTCAGTTGCTTCATCTGAAAGCTAGGGAAGGGATAGTGGGACTACAGGCCATCTTTGCTCTCAAATGGAGCAAGTACAGACTCCTTGAAGCAATCAAGTCCCCAGACTGTGTCCGCTCAGAACCGCCTTGTCATAACTATCAAGACCCAACAAGGAAGGAACAGTCTGTCCTTTAATGAAGTGTGATTCCAAACAGCCTGCAGCTCAGCGACTGGCCCGGCGAGAGGTGGACATTACATCTGTTCCTTGCATCCTGTTGGAGAATTGGCTTAGCAACGAGGGAACTTGGAAGAGAACAGAATGTGGACACTTAGGGGCCAGAAGGCCCTGGCCCGCAGAGGCTGCCTCTCTTGCCAAGCCTGCCTCCAACCCCCTTTCCTGGAGACCTCAGAGGGTTCTGAGAATGGGAGCCCTGGGGTGAAGCAATGTTCATGGGCGTCAAGGGAGCTGGAGGCCAAATGCCTTTTCTGTATATGTTGGATCATTTTGAAAACTACTTGCAGAACTGCTTAAATGCCATTAAGGTGTTCACACCCATCTGCTGAAGAATCAATAGTCATAGTTAAAACTCCACCCTCTCTAGTTGCTTCCTGACTCTGAAGCCTCATTTGAGCCAGGCAAACTGAAGTCCCAATCCAGCCTCTGGCAGAGACTAGCTAGGTGCCCTTGGGGAAATTACTTAATCTCTCTGAGCCTCAGATTCCTCATAGGTAAGAGGGAAATAATCCTTGTACCTAACTTAGAGTTGCTGTGAGGAATAAATGAGATAATACATGGAAAGTGCTAAATAAATGTGGGCTGTCATTCTGGTTTGGAATGGTCTCAACAGATTAAGTTCTTAATAAGAGAATGAAATCTCTGGAGCCAGACAAGTTCTGCCCCTGATTCGCTATGTGTGATGAGAGGTAAGTTACTTTGGGCCTTAGAGCCTCAGCTTTGTCGTTTGTGAATAGACGATGCCATTCCCTGCAGCAGGAAGTGTCTGGTTCAGATGAGAAGAGCCAGGGCACAGGGCCGTACATGAATGCTTGGTGTCTTATCTCAGGAGCATGGTTGAAGGAATCGGACCCCAGGCTGTGGTCACCCTGGGACACCCCCTCCCTCAGGAGATGCTCCCAGTCTGCTTCCCAAAGCTGTGCTTCGGACCAGTCTCCAACAAGCCTTGGAGGCAAAGGGAGAAAAGTGAAAGCCCTGCCCCCTCCTCACCCACCCCAAGAAGGTTTTATTCTAAGCACCTCCAGCCAGAGCTGAGTGGATTGGAGAAGGAAGGAAGAAACCTTGTGACAGGTGGCAACTGCTAGTGACGCTGTCCAGCTGCCCCAGGTAACCCTTACCAGATGGGAGCAGAGCTAGGGCAGGGGTATGGCACCACCCATAGCCCTATAGCACCTAAGGCCAAAGCACCATTGCTCTGTGAAGTTCTGGGGTGAGGTGCTGCGTGTCCGTGACCTTTGGGGGATCTTTGCTCTGCCTTTACCATTCCTGACCCCCCCACCAAGCCCCAAGTCCTATTTACAGGACCCCCTTGTCTTGCTCTTACAAAGAGCCCACATAGTCTCTGTCTTCCCAGCTCATCTGAGCATTAGGTTCGTGGTCTTGAAAGTTCATGGGCTGATGTCATCTTCCTGTCCCACGTAGCTATGCATTTCACACTCCTTAAGCCCAGAGGAATGGCTGGAAGAGTGGAGTTTTCTGGCTGACTACTGATGCAGGTATAAGGGGTGAAGTGTGAACTGTATCACACTGGATTTGCTTTGACCTCTCCTGTGCCCATTAGGGACCTCACAGAGTGTGACACTTCTGGGGTACAAAGTAGGTAGCTTCATCCCACAGCCTTGTGCTGATCCCAGTTCATGGCAGTGCATTGGAGAATTCTTTGTTGGTCTCAAATCGGCCAAGGTTCATCTCCCAGCAAGCACAGATTGCAGGCCCAAGGTTGTGAGCGACATGATAGGCTCTGTCCACCACCCCACTGGAGAAAGAGGTTCCCTGTGCTGGATTCCCAGCTTGAAGTAGGGTCCCCCCCCAAGCAAAGTACACTGGGCTTGGGGTGTCCTGGGGCAGCCCTGGGTTGGGATTGCCCACTAAGGACTTCTCAGGGAAACTCACAGCATGCTGGTCTCCTTTTCATTCATTGAGGACTTCTCATTCATTGAGGACATCTTGGTAAAGCTCCTGTGGCTAGGATAGGAGGAGTGGCCAGTGTCCTCGCTCAGAGCATTGACCAAGCGGGAGAAGAAGGCCACCTTGAACTTCTTGAAGTCCTGGCCCATGAAAACATACAGAATGGGGTTCATGCAGCTGTTGGCAATGGCGATGGCAGTGGCAAGGGGCAAACCCAGGCTGAACACAACACCAGGTATGGCCTTGTGGTAGAGCTCCAGAAGGTAGAGTGTGTGGTAGGGGCACCAGCAGAGGAAGAACGTGATGATGATGGTCACAATAATCTTGAAGGGCTTCTTGTTCTTTGCCAGGCGGTTGCGCTGCAGCTTGCAGACGATGGTGAGGTAGCAGGCTGTGATGACAAAGACAGGGGCCAGGAAGCCGCAGAGAAAGCGGGTGAGAGTCACCACCAGCTGCCGGCTGTGCCCCACAGAGTCCAGTTGAAAGTGAACAGGCCAGGAGGAAGACCCAGGTGCGGACAGGCTAAAGTTGTTGAAGCAGGATATTTTCCCATCCAGATTGGCTGTGTCCCGGAAGATGAGGGATGGGGAACTCAAGAAGAAAGCCAGCACCCAAATAACCATGCAGGCCACGTAGGCCAGCCGGACGCTGCGGTGGTTCTGGGACCAGACAGGAAGGAGCACAGAGATGCAGCGGTCAAAGCTGATAATGGTCAGCAGGAAGACACTGGTGTACATGTTGTGGATGAGCAGGAAGTTGCTAATCTTGCACATGGCTGTCCCAAACACCCAGTGGTAGTCCATGGCAGCATAGACTATGTGGATGGGCAGGAAGACATTGAACAGGAAATCTGCCACAGCCAGGTTGAGGAACCAGACCGTGTTCACCGTCTTCTTCATCTTGAAGGTGGCAATGACTATCACCAAGCCGTTGCCCAAGATCCCAAGGAAGCAGATGATGGTATAGATCACCACCAGGAAGATCCTGGCTATCCTGCCTTCCAGGGGAGAAGACTCCTCCAAGATCATGATGGAGTCAAAACCATCCAGGTAGTCATCATCATAGGTGACAGAATCATTGTAATATCCATCCTCCATTTTCTGTAAAGCAAGATAGGGATCAGCAGGGGAAGAAGTTAACCAACCTGTCCTTACTGGCTCTGGTGAGGCTGGTGTGATGATTTAACCACTTCCTGTGTTGCTATTTTATTTAACGGACACCTCTCCAGCACTTCCTAGATGACAGGCACTATTCTTTTTTTTTTTTTTTTTTTTTGCTTGTAAATGTTTATTAAATCATTTGAGTAATCAGTTAAAACAAAGCCAAGTATTCATAGGTTCTTAAAGTGAATACAAAGACAATATGTCTTGGTGTATGGAATTTCTCTTCAATCTCAATCTACGTGAACAGTTTAAAACTGCTCTCTTCCTGGGTCATCACTAAAGTTGCTCAGCACTACTATTCTGGCATAGAATTTTATATGCAATGAAAGGGAGGTTTGCCCCTGGGGACTCCTTCAGCTCCTAGCTACAGTCTCTTGGGACTGGAAAAGCATTACTCTACCCTTTCTCTCCCCTACTTTCATTTAGATAAATATCTTGGATGCAAAAGGACTTGGGATGGCAAACATTTTTTCCTTTGTTCTAGATTGTCCGGGCAGCGTGGTCCACACCTACAATCCCAGCCCTTGGGAGCCTGAGGTTGGAGGATTGCCACAAATTGGAGGGGCTACATAGTGACTTTAAAGCCATTCTGAGCCACAAACTGAAAAGAAAATAAATTAAATAAATGACTAGATTTTTTAAAACCAATAAAGTATCTGAACAGGTTGTAAAGGGATTCTAAAACACAATTGTTAAAATTCTTGTTTGTGGGACTGAACTGCTCATAATTAAAAAGGCTCTTTGAAGTGCTTTTCAAAAGAAAATGTATCACGTTGATATGGAAGGAAAATCTAATTCTCTAAAGTAACAAGATTTTCTTAAAACACAGGACAGCTCATAATTACATTTATAAAACTGATGTAAAGAACAAGGGTTGTATACATTTTTTGAAACAGGGTCTCGCTATGTAGTTCAGGCTGGCTTTAAATTCACAGCAATCCTCCTGCCTCAGCCTCCTCAATACATGAGGTACCACACCCAACCTATTGTGTTTTATTGAGATTATTTCTTGTGTTTTTATGTTGGCAACAGGCACTATTCTTAGTACTTGGCATATATAAACTTGTTCAGTCCTCACAACTACTCGGTGAGTAAGGTTATGAACCCCAATTTTAAAATGAGGAGACTGAGGCACAGAGAGCTGAAGTCGGTTGTCTAGGAAAAGGCTGAAATGTGATTCAAACCCAATTGTCAGTTTCTCCTCTTGACAACCATCTCTTCTGTCTCTTTGGGACCCTCTGTTTCCCTACAGTACAGTGAGGGGAGGCAATTATTCACCAAAAATCCCTCAAATACTGGAAGGATTCCAACAGTGCTAAGTGCAATGAGGGAGAGAGATATGGTGCTACAAACTGGGTTCCAACCCATGGTTCCAAAGCCCAGGGGACAGCTCTGCTAGTGTCCCTCCCCCCTGCTGCTACCCCATCTGTGGTCACTGGCCCCCTCTGGAGACATGAGTTCTGACCACAAGAGTCCCTCACTATTCACTGTTGTGGTGCCCGGAATACTCAAATGTGGGTCCTTGGCCAATCAGTCCCTGTGCACAGCTGGTGACACCTGCAGGAAAGAAGGGGATCAGGTAAATCCAGTTCTAAGAACCAGAGAGCTGAAGGGGCTCAGAGCCAGAAATGGGAGCTATTGAAGTTATTCCCATTTGATAGAGGAGGAAGCAGAATTTCAGAGTAGCGGAGTGTGATCAGCCAAGATCATCCTGCTGGGAAGTTGCAGACCCCTTGAACCCAGATCAACTGGCTTGACCTAGATCATCAGCCAGACTCTTATCCCAACAGTTCCCTCCCCCAGGATCTTAGGAGAACCTAAGGGGCTGGGTACAGGGAAGACACAGAGGAGAGAGCATGCAAGGCTCCATGCTAATGTGCACCAGGGCAGGACCGGAGAGTGCCAGGCAGGGCTGGGCACAGAGAAGACCAAAGAGATGACCTCAAAAACCTGTGGGTGCCAAGGAACTTTATTTAATTGCTTCATGTTATTTCATCTTCTCGGGGCCTCTTTCAGGCATCTGTTATTGCTTTTGATATAGGAAATGTGGAAAATGAGAATCAGAGAAAGCAGCAGTACTCTGGCAGAGGGAAGACCCATAAAGCCCTGAGGCTCACAGGGCAAGATAACATCTGAGAACCTGACTCTTCAGAACAATGCAGTAGAGGTTAAAGTCCCACTTTAGGGAAAGACTCAGGTTCCCTATTAACATATTCAATCCTTACAAGAATGCTTTGTTCTTCTTTTACTAGCCCCTGGCAACCACCATTGCTGTTCCTTGAGTCACTCACCACCCCCTCTGATTGCTTATGTGTACTCAGTAAATAGCGGCAAGCTTGGAGAGTCTTTTGTTCTTGCCTAACATGAGGCATTGACCTCCCAGCCCCTCATTTATCTGAAAAATTGTCTTTGTCTTTTATCATTTGCTGTACCCCTCAAGCAGGTAGTCATAGGGATTGGTCAGTTACCAGTATAGTAGCATTTTCGCTGGGCATATTCTGGCCCTGAGGGTGCCATCAATGAGACACAGGCCCTGCTGTCACAGTGGTCTGGTGTAGAGATGGACATAAAGACAGCCACTGAACATCTCCCTTGTGGACAGCTGGACTGGCATTGCCTTCAGGCCTCCTGACACCTTTTGGGGTATTTTCTCAATGGATGGAAGAACAAACTGGTACCCTGAAGCCTTTATAAGCATGCGAGGTCTTCGAGGCAGTCATCATTTGCAAGGTTCAAACCCAGTCCTGGCCACCACCCAGCAGTGTGGCTTTTGGCACATGATTTCTCCTCTCTGATCCTCAGTTTCTTTATCATTAAAATGAAGCTGGGAATTTAGCTCAGTGGTTCCAGCGCCTGCCTCACAAGCGCAAGGTCCGGAGTTCAATCCCCCGTACCAAAAAAAAAAGTGCTTCTAAAATGAGAATAGTTACTTCACAGAGTCAATTTAAGAACTGAAGGCATCTCAGGAGAAGGAGGAGAAAAACTTCAAGGCATTCGTCAGTCTGGGCATGGCCCGTGCCAACGCCCAGCTCTTTGGCATCTTGGCAAAGAGAGCCAAGGAAGCTGCAGAGCAGGACGTTGAAAAGAGAAAATAAAGCACTGTTGGGGTCTTATAATAAATGCGCAGAAAAGCTATAGCTGAAAAAATATTTAAAAATCAGTAAAGAACTAGCTGAGAAAGAAACCAGGAAAGCAATTCTGTTCAAAAATACACAGGAATCACTAAGGAGTTGAAAAACGTCTACAATAAAAATTTCATGGCATTGAAGAGAGAAACTGAAGAAGACAGTAGAAGATGGAAAGACCTCCTATGTTCACGGAACAGCAGATTTAATAATGTTCAAAGGACCATATAACCAAAAACAATCTACAGATTTGATACAATCCTCGTCAAAATATCAATGACAGAAAAAAAGAATCCTAAAATTCATATGGAAACCCAAAAGACCCTGAATATCCAAAGCAATCCTAAGCAACAAAAGCAAGGCTGGATGCACCACAATTCCTGATTTCAAATTATACTACAAAACCATGGTAAAAAACAACAACAAAAAAAAAACCAGCATGGTACTGGCACAAAAATAGACACGTAGACCAATGGAATAGAATAGAGAACACAGAAACAAATACAAACTACAGCCACCTGACTCTGGAAAAAGGTGTTAAAAATGTACAGTGGAGAAGAGACGGCCTCTTCAACAAATGATCCTGAGAAAACTGGATATCCATATGTAGAAGATTGAAATTAGATCCTTATCTCTTACCCTGCATAAAAATCCGTTCAAAATGGACCAAAAACCTAAGGATAATGCCTGAAACATGGAAACTGCTATTAGAAAGTATGGAAGGAACACTTGAAGCCATAGGTACAGGCAAAGACTTCCTGAATAGGACTCCAGTAGCCCAGAATAGTACTAAAAATGAACAAAATGAGACGACATCGAATTTAAAAGTTTTTGCACAGCAAGGGAAACAATCGACAGAGCGAAAAGAGAAAGTCTTGCCCAGTTATTCGTCTGACAGAAGAGTCATATCTAGGATATATAAAAAACTCAAAAAACTTGACACTAAAACATCAATAAATGGGCAAAAGACACTTCTCAAAAGAAGAAGTAAATACATAAATGGCCAATAAGTATAATAAGTATATGAAAAACTGTTCAACATCTTTAGCCACTAGAGAAATGTAAAACAAAAGTACAGAGATTCCATCTCATCCCAGTAAGCATGGTTGTCATCAAGAATACAAACAAAACAAAACAAAAACTTTTTTAAAAAGAAACCAATAAATTCTGGCAAGGATGGGGGTGGGGGAGGAGACCTTTCTACCATGCTGGTGGGAATGTAAATTAGTACAGCCACTAAAGCAATCAGTATGGAGGTTCCTCAGAAAACTGAAAATAAAGATACCATTTGACCCAGCCGCTCTGTTACATACCTGAAAGAATTAAAGTCAACAAAGGATACCTGCATACCCTGCATACCCATGTTTATTGTGGCACAATATACAGCAGGATATGGAACCAGCCTCGGTGCCCATCAACAGATGAATGGATAAAGAAAATGTGGTACATCTACACACGTTTATTGTACCACATTGGGAGTATTACTCAGCTGTAAAGAAGCATGAAATTATGACAGCTGCAGGAAAATGGATAGAACTGGAGATTATCGTATTAAGTGAAATAAGCTACAGTCAGAAAGATAAGTAACACAAGTTTCCCCAATATGTGGAAGCTAAAAGAGATGACATGAAAGTAGAAAGAAGACTACTATTAGACCAGAGGAAGAGAAGAAGGGGGAGGGGAAGGGTTATCAGGGAGGGTGACAAAGGGCTGAAAAAAGTTACTAATTATATCATCAAGAGATCATGATGCTGACATGAATTTATTGAGGCACAGAGGTGTCTGCTTCACTGCATTAAGTGAGATCACAGGTTATAAAACAGTACGTAAGGCATTGCCAATATTTTCTTTTCAAAAATGCATTAATATGTAGAGATATCAAGAAATTGTCTAGAATGGTGTTCACTTAACTGTTTAATCTGTCTGGTGCTGACCATGTTTTGTTGAAGAGTATTTTTGACTTGTGCTAATATAAAATGCATTTCAAAGCATGATGTTTTATACCTTAAACATGTAAGATTTTTCAATTTTACTCAGCAAAAACCTTTTTCCCATACCAGGGGTCAAACCCAAGCTGTTTACACTGAGCTACATCCCCAGTCCTTTTTATCTTTTTATTTTGAAACAGAATCTCGCTAAATTGCCCAAGTGGGACTCCGACTTACGATCCTCCTTTCTCAGCTTCTCTGCGTGCTGAGATTAGAGGCATGTTCCACCACATCCTGCAAAAGAAATTTTGTTTTGAGAGAACTTAGTTATCAGGAATGTGGAGCATTTATCTGGATGCTAGCATAGAGTAAGTCCTTAATAAATAGGAGCGACTCATTACTGCCCAGCGGTGCACAAATGATGAGCAAATTTGAAACCAGAGCTCTGATCAACCAGAGTGCATGCAGTTTGCGCCACCCAAGCTCTCCAAACTGGCTCCCAACCGCCAATCGATGCTTCCTTATAAATAATCCCAGCTTCCTGCCCCTAAATTCAGTACTGCTCTTTATAGACCTGAGGTTAAGCTTTATTACAGAAAGGTCATCTTTTTCTTTTATTAAATAAAACCAATTGAAAAATCCCATTGAGGAATCTGAGCTCAAGGGCTCAGCATTGCCCCTGAGGTGCCAGCCCACCCAGAAGGCCCAGAGAATATTCCAGAGGCGTCCCCAGAGGTGGCCCCAAGGGCACTGGAATTTAAAGGAAGACAGACACACTGGGGTGAGCTGCCCTCCTGTGACTGGGGGAGACTTGACTGGAGTAGAGGACAGAGCTGGGATCTGACATGGGCCCGGGACTGCGCTGAGCACTCAACCCAGATAGACTCACTTTAAACCCAGAAGAGGCTACCCTGGGGCTGAGGGAGACCAAGCCCCTCGGCTGAGCACGCAGACGGGGAGTAGGGAAGCAGGGATTTGAAGTGGATCTGTGGAGCCTGGACTCAACCATTGTGCCCATTGCCTCCGAAACTGTGATCCATGCAAGCTGATGACCACCACTAAGTGCATCCCAGAGGATGAAGTGACCGTGTCCACGTTCCCTGTGCTGGGTTTTGCAGGCATAGGGGGTGAGGAGATGGCTTTTCTAGGGTCCCTTCCCACCAGGAATTCACAGGCACAACACAGAGAGATGGTGAGGGCCATCAAGCCTGGAGGGCCCCAGACACTCAGAAAGGGGCTGTGACAAGCCTGAGAGTTTGAGGCTTCCTGGGGAAGGTGGCATCTGAGCCGAACTGTGAAGGACCAGTGTGGATTAAGCCAGTGGAGAGCGGCAGGCAGAGGAAGAGCGCCCCAGGCGTCTCCCCAGGCCCGGGCCCAGTCATGGGCAGTGGGGGTGGGGTGCAGGTGGATTCAGACGCAGTAGTGACGTCTGCAGAGATGCTGCCCTGGGTGGGTAATGCCGCTCATGTCTGGGGCCCTGGCTGGGCTTCGAGCAGCGTGAGGTCAGAGGCTGCCTCATTTCCTCCATGCGTCATTTCCTCCATGCCAAGCAGGGCTGGCACAGGTTGACATTGACGTCCTCTCTTTCCTTCTCCCTGCACTGGGAACTGAGTGGGTCATTTCCTCTCTAGGAGCGAGCACCCCTCCAGCAGTCCAGGAGAGAGGAAAGGAGAGGGCCCCAGTCTGAGCTTTGCCGCCAGCCCCTGCTCTGTCCCCACGCACAGCCACTGACCCGAGCCCATTTCTTTTGTTTGTTTGTTTGTTTTTGTTTTTGTTTTTGGTTTTTTTTGTTGTTGTTAAATTCTTTATTGGTACATTGTAGGTATACAACACAATTACATTGCTCATTGGGAATTGTACCTTTACATCATGCATCTTGGTTCTTATTTTTTCCCCATTCCTAGCCCTCCCTTCACGCCCTCCACCCTTCCCTATTTACAAAGACTTTATTTCCATTTTTTCCATTTCTCATCATTTTTTCCTTTCCCTTCTTTCCTTTCCCCTGCCCCTCCCACTACCCCTACCCCTTTGGACCTTTTCTTCCTATTTTGCATTATCGATTATTCATTCTAATCATTGGTACATTTTAGGTATACAATATAATGACATTCATCATTGGAAATTTGCACCTTTACATAATCTCTCTTGGTTCTTATTTTTCACCCTTGCCCGGCCCTCCCTTCAACCCCTCCAGTCCTCCCTATTTACACAGATTTTGTTCCTATTTTTCCATTTTCTCATATTAATCCCATTCCCTTCTATCCTTTCCCCTAGCCCTCCCACTTCCTTCCCCTTTGCCCCTTTTCTTCCTATTTCACATTACCTATTATACATTTAGTCCTTACTTACACTTTCAGTTTCTCACACCAGAGAAACCATTCGGTATTTACACATGTGTGTCCTATTTATTTCACTTAAGAGTATCTGAGCCCATTTCTATCACAACCCAGGCAGAACAGCAGACCTGGCTGAGTCCCACGTCCTGAGTCTATGGAACTCCCCTGTGACCTTGGCAGGGCTGCGACCTTCACTGTACCACGAATGCCTTATCTGTAAAATAGGTAACAGTCCCTACACCGCAAGATGGTTGCAAGGACTGAAGGTCAAATGTAAGGTACAACTGTCCCTTCATATGCAAATGGAATGGGTTCCAGGGGCCCCCTGGGGACCCCCAAATCCTCCACTTATCAAAAATAGTAGGGCTGGAGATTTAGCTCAGTGGTTCTGCTGCCTGCCTCACAAGCACAAGGTCCCAAGTTCAATCCCCAGTCAGTACCAAAAAAAAACCAAACTATATTATCTGCCTTTAACCTGTGTATGTCTTCCCATTTAAAAATCTTTGAACTATTTTATTCACATGCATTGATGCATTGACTGCACAGATTAATAGATGTGACTATGACATTTCCATATGTGCACATATTGCCCATTTACCACGTGTCCCATGTACTTTAAATTATCTCCGGTTGACTTCATATCCCCAACACATGTGCATTTATGGAAATAGTTGTTATAGAGGATCATTTAAGGACCAAAAAAATCACAGGAAAAAGTCTATACGTGTTCAGTATGGTAACAATTTTTTCCCAAAATATTTTCAATCCATGGTTGGTTGAATGCACAGATATAGACTCCCTACATAAGGGGGTGGGCTGTGCTTGGGCAGGGCCTGTTCCAGGACCAGGACTCTATTGCTGTCATTATTTATTATTATGATCATCATCATCATCATCATCATCATCATCATTGATTTCTCAGGCTTCAACTCTTAACTCCCCTTTGCCTGCCCAGAGGCGAGAAGGCCATCTGGAGGCCCGAGGGCCAGCCCATCCCTGCCCACCTGTGTCCCAGATCTGGGCTCATGCGCAGGATAGGAAGGACAAGGGCAAGGATTTTGCTTCTCTAAGCCCTAGGCTCCTCATCCCTCAAATGGGGGGTACAGATCACCCCCTCAAGGTAGTGGGAGCCCTGTGTGCAATGATAATAAATCCTTTGCCGACTGTACATTGTAAATTTCCTCATGAAAAAAGATGTATAACTGTATATCACCCTCCAAGAACAGTTCCAGTTTGTAGGGAAGAAAATGGGCCCAGGAAAGTGAAGTCACTTGCCTGACACCACACAGCTAGGAAATCTGACTTCAGAATCTTCCAAAGACCCCAGGTGAAAAGGCTCGGACTTCCTGTTTCCCTGACAGCTTAACAAGTTCTGGCTCTGGCACTCTAAGCTCTAACCCTGAATCCTGAGAGCCCAGACCCTCATCACATTCCCGACCCTCCCCTGGAGGCAGCTTCCCTGAGTCACCTTCTCTGAGTTCCCTTCCTCTTCCCCACAAGCTCTATACAAGCAGCTCCCACATGAAAACCACACTGCAATGCTGTGTGATTCTCGGTCAGTGATGCTGCCCACTGCTTTCCTCCGGGTGTCTTTTATGAAGCCTCCTGCCCAATGAGAAATGCCCTGCAAATTCATGGTAAAGAGCAGCATTGCTTCCCTGAGGAAGAGGGTTTTTTGATAATCCAAGATCTAGGGCTGATCACATTTCCCTTTTGGACTTGGCCACGGGGAAGCTCAGAGTCACACTGCTAGGTTGAAAAGCAGCAATGACCTTATCCTCTGCTGTTGTCCATGTTTCTGTGTTGGTTTGGGTTGGTCCTTATGCCATTTATATGGTTTTAATTCCTTGTAATAAATAATAATTGATTGGGTCCACACACAAAAGCCCAAACACTGTACTAAACACACTTAATTACATGAGCTCACAGACTCCAACAGCCTCAGCAGTGCCACTGCTGTTGCTCCCATTATAAAGCTAATGTCACACAAATAGCTCGTGACAAGACTCACATCCAGGTTGCTCCGACCCCAATTCTTGCTTTTAACCAAGTTGCTCTCTACAAAATTTTTCTGTGCCCATCACACCTTTCTTGATGGCCCAGGGTCCCCAGCTCCACCCTAAAGGGACACCCTTCTCGATGCTCCACTTTACTGAGCTCTCAAAGAATCCCCCCGCCCTGTTTTGGGACAATCTGGCTGAGTTCTGGGACTCTCACTCACCGGCAGCCACAGCAGCCCCCAGGGCCCAGGCTGGAAGGTGACTCTGAGCAGCCTGTGTGTCTCCAGACAGCCCTGGGGGAAAGATGAGTCATCCATCGCAGAGCCGGTTTCATGCACCTGAGACCCTGACCTCACAGCCCATTTGACTCCGGGGCCCAGGCTGCCTGCCCCAAGCCTCTCGGCCCAGAATGCCCAGGCTGGTCTGGGTGATACCTTCTCCTAGGACAGTTTCTGCAGGTCTGTGGGAGGAGAAGCCAGGGAGAAAGTGGAATCACAAGGCTCATCTGAGTGGTCACTTTCTCTCTCTGGAGCCTCAGTTGTACAATCTAGAAATGGGAATAAGAACAATTCCCACCTCCCTACTTCTTGGGTCTAGGATGCACACCAGGGCAAAAAGTGCCCTTTGGGAGGCAGGAGCAGGTGGCAGATGGTCTCTAATGTTTCTCAGACCCCAGGACCCCTACATGGGGCTGTCCCAGGTCCCCTAGCTCATTCCTGTCATGGTGAGCATGACGGAGAAAAACCCAGAAGATCTGGGTTCAGGTCAAGGCCACAGAAGGTCGCTGAGCTCTGCTTTGTGGGAGACACCTTGAACTCAACACCTGAAACCTTTCTGCACTGGCACACTTCCGCAATGGCAGCGTCCAAAATCCTGCCATTTCCAGGGCATTGGATCTTCTAATCCCTTTGAAATTACTTCTACAAGTTCAAAGTCATCCCTAAAATCCAACCTCAAATGTTGTCTCCAGGAAGTGTTCCACCGGGTCCCCTTTTGTCCCCGTAGGGGTGAGGTGGTATCCACTCGCCCACAAAGATGTGTCCACCAGAACCTGTGAATATGAGGTTATTTGGGAAAGGTGTACTTTTTGGGTATAACGAAGATCAAGATCTCAAAACAAGGTCATCCTGGATTAGGAAGGGCCCTCCACTCAGTGACAGGTGGCCCTGGAAGAGAATGTGACAGAGGGAGATGTGAGGAGGAGGCCATGCAGATGCAGGCGGAGGTGGAGTGATGGAGCCACAAGCCAAGGAGTCCTGGAGCCAGGAGAAGCTGGAAGTGGTGGGGAGGAGCCGAGGGGGTGACAAGGCCCAGCAGACACCTTAATTTTGGGAACTTCCGAGGATGAATTCTTGTTTAAACCATCCAGTTTGCGATCATTTGGTGAACTAGGAAACAAACAAGGGCCCCATTCTGGCATCCTGGTCACCTCTGTGGGGCAAGTGGCAGTTATTGACCATGGTCACCTTGCACATATGATTACAAGTTCCACGGGAAAACAGCTGGGTGGAATTCTGCTCCAAACCCTCAGGGCAGAGCAAACTATGGGCTCTGACAGCTTTTCTTCTGTCTTGTTCTGTTTTTCGGACTCTACTAACTAAAGTATGCTCTTGCTTGAGCCTGACGTGCAGAGTGGCCTTGGGGTGACAAACTTGGCATGGGCAGCCCTGGCTCTCTGTTCCAGCGATCGAGGCCTCTGGTGACCTAGCTTCAGGTTCAGGCCTTAGAAATCACACAGTGCCACCTCTGCCCTCCTCTTTTTTATAACTCTATTTTAAAATAACTACAGACTCAAAAGAAGTGCAAAAATACTACAGAGATGTCCCCTGTGCCTGTCACCTGATTTTCCCCAGTGAGCACCTTACACTTCCTGGAATATGCTGTGGTGAGTGAAAAACAGATGAATGAGACAACGGATGAATGAGCAATTGGATGAATGCGTGAGTGCAGGCCTTTTCTAGCTCCCTGGGTGGGTCCGGAGATTGGAATATACTGATAATGACTGTAGAACAAAGAACAATGGAACAGAGGGATAAAGGCCTTAAATGTGGCTTCACACCCACCAGGGCTGGCCTCCGACCTACGAGCTCTGTGACTCTGAGGACATCACGTAGCTCTCTCTAAAGCCTCCGTGTCAGTGTCAGTGTAATGGGGCTAATCCAAAGGCCCAGCTGCCTGGGGTGTGGTGAGGATGGAATACGGGTGTTTGGGAATGGCCCAGAGCCCTGCCTGAAACACAGAAAGCTCCCATGACTAATGAAGGAAGCACTTCCTATGTGCTGGGCAACAAGCCCCTCACACATCACATGCCACCCTGTCCCTGCAGCAGCCCGACCGGGTCCCAACACGGGTGCACCTATTTTCAGCTGAGGACACAGAGGTTGAGGGAGGCACAGGAAGTGCATTTTGCACCACTGTAGAGCACAAAACTAAGGCAATTATTGTTGTTGTTAACAGTGGCTATAATCAGTGTCCTTCGGGTTTTCCATCAGTAGCCAGTTCTCCCTCGGGTCGCTCTCTCCAGTTCCCCAGGCCTCTTCCTCTGCTGCTGACCATGTCCTACCACTGTCCCTAAGGCCACCCTCACACAAAAGGCCTCCTGTATAACACACGCTCATCCCAGGCAACCTCATTGCAGTGCCTGGCACACAGTAAGCACATGCTTCACTGTTTCTGGCACCATAATTCATTGAGCACTTATGTGGCAGGCGCCTGGCACATTAGAAATTGTTGTCACAGACTGTCCTGAAACAGCTCTCAATGCAGGAAGCATTCTGCCCTTTGATGGACAAGGAAACTGAGGCTTTGGAAATATGCAGCCCATAATGCCTGTGTTGTCATCGTTAGAAATTAGAGCACACAGCACGGGACTACAATTTCTTAACTTTATGATAGTCCAAAACAGAAGCTATACTTCAAATTTTGAATTGTGCTTTTTCCCAGGCTAGGGATGTGTGTGGTCTGATCCACTTTCAAGATGTGGGGCAGTGGCATTGAGTGACAGCTGCATCAGCCCCACAATCATGAGGGGGAACAACCAATACTCTCCAGGGGCTGTGGTGCTAAGTTAGGGTATTAGGTGGGTTGAGTGTAGTAAATGTGTTTTTGACTTATAAGATTTTAAGCTTACAATGGGTTTATCTGGACCTGACTCCATTGTAAGTCAAGGGGCATCTATGTTGCTATTTGAGCTTCCTCCTGATTGTTCCTTCTGTGATTAGAAGTCTTGCCTCTGGCTCTCTGCCCTGAAGCCTCACTTATTCTAGGGTTCAGGTCCCTTCCGTATAATAGGCCACACACACATACACACACACACACACACACACACACACACACACACACAGTCTCCAGTGGAGAAAGGTACTGTAGCCTCCAAACCCAAAAAGGGCCTGCCATGTGGAATGCTCAAAGAACCCTTCCCCCAAATCCAAATAGACAGCACACCAACACGAAGGTGGGCAAACGGCAGGAATAGGTAATGATATCCAGGTAGGTGAACTCTCAAACCTGGCAGAAGACAAACTGCAGATCGATCGAAGGAATACAAATGAAAAGCACAGAGGAAAGCAGTCTACACCTGCTGGACTGTGGAAAGGTCTGGAACCTGGAGACTCCCCAGGCAGCCGGGCAGGGATGCAGCACCTCACGTCATGCTGTGGGACCCCGTGACTGCCTGGATGCCCTGTGCAACCCCACAGCCTGCCTGGAGACCTGCTGAGGGGTATTCGAGTGCATTATTGGGGCAGCAATGCCCTCTGTTTCCTCCAGGAGCAAGCCCTTCAGTGAGGATTACTGCAAACAGTATTTATGAAGGAAGCATTCCAGGAAAACTGAGTCAAGAAGTGGGAAAGCGAGGAGACCAGGCAAGGGAGCAGCATCCTGCAGTCCCGCAGAGGGCTCGCTCATGCCTACATAGCACTTGGCCGATGCAGGTCACAAACTCGGAGGCTGAGTGTTTCTGTCCCTCTGCCCTACCCATGACGTGCATTCCCAGGCATCGCCTGCCTTTGAGGTCAGTCCTCCTCCTCCGAGGAGCTGCAAAGGAAGCGAGAGCTCATGGGAGACAAGTCCATGAAATGGTCAAGGACCCAGAGGGCACAACCAGGCCACAGATCATCTGCTGATGCTGGATGCTGGTCACAGGGAGGGACAGGTAAAGTGGGGTGGGATAGCCCCTCTGCTGGGGTATTAAGCCATGGGTACTGATTATTGGGTGCACGCAGCAACATAGAAACATTTTTTCTTTTTTTCTCTCTCTCTTTGTGTGTGTATGTGTGTGTGTGCATGTGCATATGTATGTGGCACTGGGGATTGAACCCAGAGGCTTCTTCATATTGAGGTACATCCCTAGGTTTTTTGTTTTATTTTTCATTTTGAGACAGGGACTCACTAAGTCACTAAATTGCCCAGGCTGGGCTCCAATTTGTGACCCTCCTGTCTCAGTCTCCCTGAGATTACAAGCACATGTATGCACTGGTACGGCTCACAGAGCCATCTTAAAACCACCAGGCCGGAGGGACTTGAAGCCCTGAGAGCACTGACGGACACTGGAGACACATGCGTGTGAAGCCACAGCCCACATCCCTGGAGAACCAGGCCAAGTGACAAGAGACACATTGGACAGATTAGTGTGGCTCCGTGCAAGGGGTGATGGGTCTGGGGAGGGGCTCCATGGTGTAAAGTGGAAAAGGAAAATAGGACAAGTCGGGGCTTCTGGGGGCCAACCAGAGAGAGCAGGATGGAGAGGCTGCAATCACATCAAACTTTCCTCCTCTCCTGCAGTCCAGGAAAACCCCAAATGAACCAACACCCCAAATCCCTGCCTGGCGTTCCCTGACCCCCGACCAAGCCCCACTAGGCAGGCCAAGAGCCAAATGAGCCCCTTCCGAGCCCCACCCACAGCCTGCTCTGCTGGGCAGGGAATAAACTTGGACTTGGATGAGCCAACGGAAGTAACAGCCGCAGCTACATCAGGAGCAGCAGTGCCGCAGTCTGCCCCCCCTCCTCAGTGAGGCCGGGCCCTGCAGGGGACAGGCAGATGGCTGTGTCCTGCCCACACCCACACACAGGACCCCTGCAGGGGAAAGTCTGCACTCAAGGTCACATCTGGTTCCTTCCGTGACAGGGGACAGAAACCTCAGGCGGATGCTGCTGGTTTAAATCCTAAACAAACGTGTATGTGGCGCTCATTAACTTCCAGCCACCATTCCAGCAGTGTCACAGAGGAGGAGACTGAGGCACGGAGAAAGTAGTGTGCGCAAGGTCGCACACACAGCTCAGGTAAGACAGAGGAGGAAGCCCAAAGATGGGCAGGTGCCAGGCTTCAAACTCAGAACTGCTGCTTCGCCAAATTGCCTCTTTCCTCACCTCCTCGGGCCATTCTAAAATCCTCTGGCCTTTGCCCTGTGGACCTCCAAGAACCTCCACAAGATAAATCCAGCAGGGTTCAGGGTATACATGAGGAGGCTCCCGGCTTCCTCTGATTTTTTCCCCAAGCCCCTCTGTTCTAGGTAGTGGAGATGGGTAGATGGGAAGACGGTTCTGAAAGCCCTTCTGAGGCAGGGTTCACTCCTCCCCACCCTGCAGGACCCGAGGAGCCTCTGCTCCCTCACCTGCCTGGATGCTGGCATGCTGCAAACAACAGGTGAGAACACGCCCTTTACTCCTCTGCTTCCCGCATCCCTGCAAGGTCATTTCCATGGGCCCCGCCATACCCAGGGAACAAACACCCAGGGCTGGGCCAAAGAGAGAGAGTGGTTGCTGAGGTCGCCCACACCCCACCTGGTGGGCGGCAGACAGCACAAGGATTTGAGTCCGCATTCCTATGACCTCATTCTCAGGCTGCTCCTGCCCAGTCAGTGTCCCCAGTGGCTCACGGGACAGCGAGGCCAGGGGACATCTGGGCAGCAGATGTTCGCCTTCTGCTTCCGCTTTCTGTCACTGCTTGTCCCCCTTGGCCAAATGGCTGTGAGTCTGCAAAGGCCTGGCTCTCTTTCTGCCTGCCTCTCCCTGCTGGCTCCGCTTTCCTCTGGTCCTGGTCTTGCTGCTCTCTGGCTGGATGTTCTCTCCGCCTCTCGGCCTCCCTGTCCCCTGCCTTCCCTGTCACTCCCTTCTCTCTGTCTTCCCTCCTTCTACTTCTCTCTCTCTCCCTCTTCTCTCCCTCTGCCCATCCCAGACAGCCTTCCCCACAGAGGGGCTCCTTGCCCCTCACCTGCCTGTGACATCACTCACCTGTGACATCACTGTGCCTTGTGCCCAGACACAACAAGCTGCCAGCGGCCGCTCTGACCGAAGTCTCTCCCTCTGCACTCTGCTGCTAATCTACCCAGCTGCAGGCCCCTGGCCAATTGCAAGAGCTTTATCAGGACCTGTGGGCATGGGAGCCCATCGGGGAGACTGGAAACTTTCCCTTCAAGCTGCAAATGTCCTTGTTGGCCTGGCTCCTGTCCCCATCTCTGACCACCGTGGCCCACCCTGACAGTCCAGCTGGGAGGCCTGGACCCCTCTCCTCTTGTTCTCTCTGCCTCCAAAAGCCTTTTAGGAGGTGGAAGGCCCCTCAGCGGGTGTCCTGTTTTGTACCTGGGGAAACTGAGAGCTGGGGAGGGTCTGTCATGTACATGGTGCTCCCCAGAGCCTAGAACTGTGGCTGGCACCCCACATCCCTTATGCTTCAGCTAGATCTGTGTCTTTGTTGCATAAATCAGCAGACGGGGCTCAGGAGGTGCAATGAGTAGTATCCCAGGCTCACACAGCTTAAGGATCAGCTTAGGGCTCCAACCACAAACTCTCTGACCCCAAAGCCCAAGATTACAGCCTCAGCCAGTAGCTAAAATAGTGTCAGACATCAGTCTGGTGTTTAACTGTATCTCTTGTCTGAGCATCCTGGCCTCCCCCAGCCTGGACAATCATAGGTCAGGACGCCTTTGCCTGCTGCCGAAGTGCCCTGGTTGTCAACCTGTTTCCCACCCTCCAGGGCAGAAGGAAGGGGCCTCCCAGCTCCCACAAGACTCCAGGAGAACTGAGAAGCAGGAAGGTCACAGCGCCAGCAGACACTCCAGCCTCCACAGCCCTGGCTGCCGCCCTGGACAGAATTAGCTGAGCGCCGGGAGGGGAGCGGGACTCGCTTCCTCCCTGGTCCCACACCCACGTGGGGCTCCTGCTGAGTCACCACGGGAGCTGAGGTGGGGCTGCCAGACAGCCTGGCCCACTTTCTCCTGGGCTTGGAAGCGCTGTGTTTGAGCTTGGGACTCAGGGAGGATGGGCAAACACCAGGAGCCCTAAAGAATTTCCTTCCTCCCAGGAATCTGGTCTCCAGACTCCCGGCCCTCCTGCTCCTTGCCTTCTGACCTCCAGCTTGACCCGGAAGGGTACAAAGGCTCTCATGCCTGACCCCACTGGGTGCAACACAACATTCTCTCTCTAGCCCCTCAGCCTGGGGGTGGCAAGGGCCCCTCCCATGGCCATACCTATGGCACACGAATCCCTTCTCCTGTCCCCTCCTGAGCCCTCCTTGAGGAAGCACTCATCAGTCCTCCTGCTCCATTCCTGCCGACCCCCTGACCGGAACCTGACAGGAACGCAGACTCTCCACACCTCCCTTCCTTCACCCCACATCTACCCTCCTTGTCTTCTGAACAGCTCACAGATGTGTCCATCATCTGCTCAGCCAAATGGCTACCACAGGGCCCTGACCAGACTCACTTTGCCATGGCTCCCAAAAGCCCATGTGTCCAAGGCTTGGTTCCCAGCCCATGGAGCTGCTGGGAGGTGGAGGAGCCTTTGGAGGTGGGGCATAGTAGAAGGAAGTTAGGCCCCTGGAGGGGATATCTCTATACCCCCTCTGATACCCTCTCCAGGGGACCTTAACTTCTTCCTCTCTCCCTTTGCTTCCTGCCTAACGTGAGATGAACTGCTTCTTCCAGCACTCACCCCACCATGATGTGCTGTCTCACCAAAGGCCCAGAGCAATTAGCTAGGAACTGAAACCTCCAAAGCCGTGAGCCAAAAGTAAGCCTTTCCTCTTCTTAGGCTAACATGTCTCAGATATTTGTTACAGTAACCGGAAGCTGAAACACAGGGTAGGGGTAGATCTTTCCATAAATGCAAACCGTATCATGATACCACCACTTAAAATTCCTTCGTGGCTCTTACTTGTCCTAGAATCCAAACCAACTCCTTACTGAAGCCTCAACCCGCAGGCCCAATAGGCCCAGACGGATTGTAGACACTTCCTCAAAAACCCAGCCCCGTTACCGAGTGGGAGACCCAGCTGCCCTTGGGGCCATTCCTAACCACAAAACCCCCAGCATCAGCTTGTGGGTGGATGTCTCTGCTTCCAGGCCAGAAAGCCACCCCGGCCCCCAGCAACAGGTCCAGTATCAGCCCGGCCACCAGCCCAGTGCACAAAGCCTCCGGGAAGACAGCCGTGCCTCTTCTCATAAACCCTGGCCGGCCCTGGAGGTGGCCAGTAAATCAGTGCTTATCTCCCACTGGTCTGGGAGGCCCAGGACTCCGTACACTTAATCCTCTGAAGACAGCCTGCAGCCCACTCGTGCAGTTAATCCCGAGCTGTGTACACAGCACATCTGGAAGGAGTCAGGCGTGGGAGCATTCACGTAGGCTGCTCAGGATGTGGTCGGAGAAGCTGCCGAGGGATCAATTTGTCCCCAAGCCAGGAGCCAGCCTGGGACATGCATGGGGTATGCTGCTCAGTAGATGGGTTTAGAGGGTGGAATCTAAGGGACCCAAAGTGACCTTGAGAAGTTGCTGCCCAGCCCCTGTCCTCCTAAATCTGGGCCAGCACAGCCCATCTTTGGGGGCAAGGGCCAGCCTGGAGGCACCACTCTCTGCTCTGGCACATTGAGGTACCTAGCAGGTGGCAGCTCAAAGAACCTCCCCAACAGTGCCCACCTGCCTGGGGGAAGGTAGAACAAGAGAGCAGGGACCCAGGCTTATCTGCCTCTTGATCCCTTCTTTTAACCCCTAGGCTTTGCTCCCTCCTCCATCTCTCTGTCAGATGAATGAGGAGAACACATCACCAGGACCTTAAAGTCATACCAGGTACATGAGACCCAGCAGGCCATCTCGGCAGGAACCTTCGAGCCCTTGGCTGCTGGGGTTTAATACGAATAGCAATCAATGTGCTGACTTCATTTTACTGAGCACCTACTAAGTGTGCTAGGACACTGAGGGACGCTTTGTGAGCCTCACCTGCCCCAAAACCTGTCAGACGGACTTCTTCATGCCATTTCAGAACTGAGAAGCTGAGGCCCAGCCAGGCTGAGAGCTTCCCCAAGGTCATGTGGCTAGTAAAGGACAGAGATGAGGTCTGAACCCAAATTAAGAATCAAATGCTCTTTCTTTTACACTTCACAGCCCCCACTTAGCAAATGTCCTTAGATCTCTGACCCCACACCTACCCAGGGCCTCCATTCATTATCTATAAAACAAGGATCTTGGTACTGATGTTGACAAAGTCTCCTGTCCTGCTTTAAAGACTCTGTAGTTGAGACAGCCAAGTGTTCCTTCCCAGGTCTGGGGATAATAAAAAGCAGCATGACTTGGTTCCATGCTGTGTGGCTCTAGGAAAGTTACTTTGACTCCCTGAGCTGTGATCGAATCCTGATAAAACGGCAATAATAAAACTTTCATTGCAGGGAATTTGGGGCCAGGGGTCCTGAAGAAGGGATCTCTGGGGACCCCATACAGCTCTAAGATCTCTGGATCTAGGGCTCAATTTACCGTCCTGCCCCTGCCACCCAAGAGCAAGACCAGATTCTTCCTGACTGCAACAAGTTTTCCCAAGCCTCACAGTGACTCAGAGCCCTGCTTGGTGTTGGGCAGACCAGGTTCAAAGGGCTTCTCTGGTCCTTGTCTGGAACATGGGGTTTGTATTATCACCCTGCTCTGGAGGGGACCGTGAACGCAACAACAAACAGCAATGTGGATATGGTACCTGGCACGCAGTAGGTGCTCAGTAAAACTCAAACAGTGATTTTCTGTGGAAGCCGCCATGTCCTTGTCCCACAGTGGGGCCTGAGAGGGAGGCTGGGCCCCATCCTCCTCCCCAGCATCCCCACAGCCTCTACAGAGTCTCGGCAAAGCATCCTTCACAGTTTATTAAAGCCTTTCAGTGGGGTGTTCAGGGCACTGAAGCTTAAGCCAGAGGTGGCCTGGCTGTGCGACCTCCAGGCTTCTGTCTCTACTTCTGGGACCTGCAGGTCAGCCGACTCTGCCGTGCAGGAGAACAGCCTAACTGGTGGGCCTGGAAAGCCAGCCAGCAGTGGTCCTTCATCCTCATTTCACAGATGAGAAGACTGAGATTCCAACTTGGAGATCTTCCCCTAAGCACCCAGCAATCCAGTGAGTTGATGGAAGAGGAGTCCGAGCTGGGCTTCCGGCTTCTCCTCCCCCGGTTTTCCCTGAAATCTGTTCCCAGTCTCTGGGAGCTGGGTTTAATTCCAGCTCCTGCACTTCCTGGCTGAGTGACCTTGTATAAGTTGCTCCACCTTTCCTCTCTAGCACCCACCTCAAGGCGCTGTGAAGAGCAGTGAGACCAGCCTGGTGACGCACTCGCTGTGATTGTGTCGCTGTGTCAGTAACATGAGAAAGAGGGGGCCTGCCATAGGGTGGAACTGACACGCTCCCGGCTCCTCAGTTCCCCTTCCTGGCCTTTCCTTGGGTACCTTCTACCCGAGCACATCTGGCCCAGGGCTGCCCCACCTGGGCCCCTCACTGGCTGCCCCACAGTGGCACCTTGTTACTGAGACTCCTGGCTCCTGTAGGACAGGAAGTGAGTTCAGCATGGGCCCGGCCCAGTGTGGTCAGAAAACAGAGGTTCTATTGGAGGGCAGGGTGGGGTCTCCCAGGCAGGCTGACTCAACCCCTCCAGGAGGCTGAAAAGCTTCTGACACTGGACTAAGCTCCCAGGGCCAAGCACTCCTCCCTCTGCTCCTCTGATCCTCCTGTCTCCTTTCCTCCCTCCTTCCAGGAAATATTTACTGAACACCTACTATATGCGGGGCCCAGATGAGCCCAGGGACACAGCAGAGAACAGAACAGACACATTCTGCCCCTGGGAGGGGGCCTGAGGGTACCCAACAGATAAGTAAATTCATACATGACAAAGAACGCAAGGGCTCTGGAAGCCAACTGCCATACACTGGCTGTGTGACCTTTGGCAAGTCACCATACTTCTCTGTGCCTCAATTTCCCTATCCGAAAAATAGGGGTGCTAGTAGCTCCTCCCCGACAGGGGGTTTACAAGGATTAAATGAATTTATGTTGGTAATGGTTTAGAAGCATGTCTTGTTCACGGGAAGCATTGTGTAAATGTTGGGAAAATAAATGAATATAATAGCACATAGTAAGATGTACAGGAAATAAACTGTAAAAAGGAGCAGAGCATAGAAAGTTAGGGGCCACAGGTTTAGGAAGAGGTGATATTTGAATGGAGACCTAACTAAGGGAGAGGGAGGCATGCACCTATCTGATGGAGAAGAATTTCAAGCAGTGGGAATGACAAGTGCAAAGGTCCTGAGACAGCAGCAGAATTAACAGCTACAAGAAATGGCACAGGCTCCTGCATTCATCCATTCACTAAAAAAGCTGTGAATGGGCACTTTCTATGTGCTGCCTCCTTCCTAGAGCTGTTAGAGTAAGTTGATCCCATCCCTGCCCTCCCAGCGGGGTGGGGATCAAGATGTGATCTAAAGTCTGAACTTCCTGCAAACTGGCCATGCAGAACTATATTCGCGATAGGGTGGGGTTTGCCACAGTCCTCACCCTTCCCTGTTGTCCCCTGGACTCTAGGCCAATAAGTCACCTTGAGTTAATCATGCTGTTTACCCTGGTCTCTGCTGTTGCAGAAAGAAGAGCAGTCCAGTGAGAAGGATGAAGCGAGCCATTCCTGCTTTCAGCTTTCATGAGAGGGCACACATGTCATTGCAGAAGTGAACAACACACATTCAGCATTCGTGTCTCCCGTTGGGCCCAGCTGGTTGCTGAGTTGTGGCCCTGGGTCGGTCCAAAGTGAAGGGAAAGTGGCTGGGAGACAAGGGGGAGCTCGTGGAGGAGGTGGTGTCTGAGCTGAGTTTGGAGAGCACAAAGCCTTTGCCAGATGGAGCAACAGGGAGGAGGGCTGTGTGTGCCAAGTCACAGGGGCTTGATGAAGTGGGGTTGGCATGGGTGTGACAGGGACATACTGAGGAGAGAAGAGGGGTTCAGATTGTATGGCCCCCTGAAAGTCATCAACTGTCTGCTGTGGGCAGTGGGAGCCATGGATGGTTTTAAGCACTGGGTACTCATCCCTCTAGAAGGATTCCGGTTCCTACCTGGATGTGTGTTGAGGACCACACAGGAGCAAAGGAGAATGGAAGAGAAGGACAGTGAGGGCCTGGTGAGCTGAAGGTGAGGAACAATCTTTTGAGGTTCCGGGAACCTGTGTTTCTCTCAGAGAACTGTGGAGTTTGTCAATCTCATTTTTCTTCAAGATTTTCCTTAGTAGCATATGAGTGGGTTTGTTTCCAGAGCCATATCCATAGCAACCACCAATGCTCCAAGAAAGGTCTTGAAAGAGCAGATGAATGAGGACCAGAGACACTCAGATGAGTCCTCCCAGGAGAAGCCAGTCCCTGGCCTTGAGCCCCGCCTCCCACCAGAGTCCCTGATGCTGCAGATGAAATCTGGTCACCATGGAGATGCCGATTCCCCATTCCCAGGCCTAACTGACCCCGGCCCTTCAGCAGAGGCAGGGGAGAGATGCGAGGAAGATGGTGCTGAGAGTCACAGCCAGACCTGAGCTTGAAAGGCTGGCGGGCACTTCCCAGGACAGGTGCAGGAAGCACCAGGAGATGAAGGAGCAACCTGTGAGGTCGGAGTTCTGGATCCCGGAAAGGCATCCCTAGGCCCCAAATGATGCTGCCATCTTTACTGTGGTGCCTGGAATCTAGTTTGAGTTCTAGGGCTCACCCCCGCCACCCCACCCCACCCCAGTACAATGCAGGGGAAGGCAGGGTTGGAGAGGAAGAAGGAGCAGGAGGAGGAAGGTGTCAAGAGAAAGAGAAAGGGGCTTTGGGGCCGAGATTATACAACAAAATGACAGCAGGATCAGAATTGGACATCAGCTCTTCTTACTTCATCAGATCCGGTCAGTGGTTGCTGGGTGGAAGTAAGTGTGTGTGTGTGTGTGTGCGTGTGTGCATGCATTAGCATTTACATGTGCCTGGAGAGGCTGTGGAGGGGACAGGGAGCACAGAGGAGGGGGGAAGCACCAGGAGGGAAAGTGGGGTCCCTCCCTGGGCAGGAGCACCAGTTCCCTTCTCCTGGGCCAGCCCAGAGAGAGCGGGAACCTGGGGTTACTGCATGAGGACAGGGCCTCTGGGCTCCTGGGAAGTCCTGGGTGGGTTCAGTAAAGGGTTTCTGGGAGGCCTCAGAGCACAAGTGCTCCAAGTCCAGCCCATTCCTTGTGCTCAGGGAGCCCAGTGCCCCCAACATGGGACTCAAGGCCCCCTGGGCTTTGCTCTGTGAGTTCCTCTGTCTATTCTTTTCTTTTCTTCCTCTCTTTCTTTCTCCCTCTCTCTCTCTTTCTCTCTTTCTCTCTTTCAATACTGGGGATTGAACCCATCCCTTTTCATCTTTTTTGTTTTGAGACAGGGTCTCATTAAGTTGCTCAGGCTGGGCTTAAAGTTGAGATCCTCCTGCTTCAGCCTCCAGAACAGCAAGGGTTACAGGTGTGCACCATCACTCCTGGCTCAGGGTGTGGTGCGCTTTTCACAAGAGTCCCCTGGCTCCTCCCACCCTCACTGTGCCCTGTGCACTAATCACACAGGGCAGGCCCCAAATGACAAGAAGAAAGAACAACCCCATGAGGGGTGTCTGGCCCACCTCACAGATTCTCAGTCCAGGCCACCAGCCAGCCCCAGGGAGCCAGGGCTCAAAGTCAGATCTACAGGTGCCCAAGGCCCGTGCTGTGATAGAAGCCCCAGGCACTTTTTAAAATGCCCCTATGTCCTGTCACAGCGACTCAGCAGCCCCAGACAAGGCTGTGAGATGTGTCCACTTGGTTTCCCTTCCTTCCTCTCCCTCACAGCGAGTCCTGCTGAGGACTCAGAAGGGCTCACCCACTGCCCATTGCCCATGAGAAGATCGCAAGCCAGGGACTGCACAGGACTTTAGGCCCGGGGTAGGCACCACCTGTCCCACCCCGCCTCCCCTCAGAATGAGCCCTCAGGGCGGATGCCCCTGATCCCAATTTTCAGATGTGGAAACTGAGGCACACACAGCCAGGCCACTGACCCATGATCCCACAGCTAGGGAGAGGTGAGAGGAGGATTTGAATCTGGACTGTTCTAACTCCACAGTCCACAACTCTGATGACCATGACTGTCCTTTGTGTATGGTCTGTGGCTGGTCCCCTGGGCACAGAGCCTGCCATCCTGCATTGGTTGCCCACACCTGTGCCCAGGTCTGGCAGGTGAGCAACACAACGCACATCTGCACCCCCACCCCACGAGACCCTCGGTGACCCCAACTCACTCTGGACAGCGCAGGCTGAGAGGCAGGAGGGGGTGCTGTGGGTCTGCCCATCCCAGGCCATCCTGAGAGACCCCAGAGCCCTAAGGTGCCTGGCACCCAGCCCAGGCTGCCTGTCCCAGGCGAAGGAACCTTGGGCTGCCAGGCAGTTCCCGCCCCTGGAAATTTCCTAAATCCAGCCCAGGCAGCTGGCAAATGGGCTGGCACAGCTGCCAGCAGCCAGGATGATGGGGTTTGAGAGCCCATGCTGTTCCCAGGCCCTGGGGAGGAGGCACAGGCTGCCCTGTGCTGTCACCCCTTCCAAGGCGAAGCCCAATTTTGACCCTGGAGGGATCTGGCTGGGAAAACTGCCCTCCACCCTCTGAGGCAAACAGAAAGCTGGTGTGAGACCAGAGGAGGTTCCAGGATCCTGGTGGAGAGGCTCTAGGGTCTGCGGGTTTGCCACCCTCATGTTAAAGAAAAGTCTCAGGGCCACATCACACCCAGATGCCAGCTCCCACCTGCCCCCTGGCTCGCTGTGTCGTCCTGGGCACCAGACACAGTCGCTCCATCTGCAAAGCCGGCTGCGTGAGGCCGCACCCGGTCTGCAAAGGATGTCACAGGCAAACCAGGACAGGCTGGTCACTCCAAGTACCCACAGAGACAAGCATGCCCTGTGGCTTGAGGCTTAAAGAGAGGCACTCGGAAGTCAGAAATTTGAATCCCTGGCCAGCAGAACTTCTAGAGAGACTCATCAAGTTCTTAGGAAGCACTTCCTGTTTCACTAAACCGAACTTGAACAACCTGCTGTGTTCATCTCAAGCCTGGTTCAAGTCCCTGGAGTCACATAGATCATATCCGCCACCTCTCTCCAACGGTGGTGCACCCACTTCCTCACTTTGTCCTTAGCAAGCACTTTTTCTGCAACTTTTTTTTTTGGCAGTATTAGGGATTGAATTTAGACCCTTCCCACTGGGCTATATCCCCACCCATCCACCCTCTTTTATTTTTATTTTTTATTATGAGACAGAGTCTCACTAAGTTGCCCAGGCAGGGCTCAAACTTGCGATCCTCCTGCCTCAGCCTCTGGTAGTCTTGGGATTGCATTATTCTTACCCCCTTGCCAGCTGGCCTGCACTGGGTCAATCAATGGAGTCGCTTTCTCTGGAGAGTCTTTCTTGTAGGTTTGTCGATTTGTTTGTTTGCCTAGGGACTGGTTTGGCCCTGAAAGAGGTGAAGAGTTCAAAAGAGGTTCGATCCATGGGGAACGGAAATGAAAAGTGAGAGTGAAAGGAGATAGGAGGATGTGGGCTGGGGACAGACCTGGAGCCAGAACTGAGGGGGAAATGCACACAGTAAGAAATGTCCTAAACGCTGACGAAGGTATGCTGCGCACTGGACTCCAGTCTGACGGGCAGACCAGCTACACAGGTAGCCGAGAACAGCCCCCTGGAATGGAGGCTCCCTGATGCCAGAGCTGCTTCCTCCAGAGGCCTGCACAGCGGGGACCCTTTGGGTCTGACCACGCCCAGCCTTGAGTTCCCGGATGTTGTGAAGGCTCCAGTGATGTTGTCCAGTACAGCAATTCAGAAAAAGACACTTTCCCCCAGACAAGCCAGGGGAGGGGGTGACTGTTCAATTCCATCTAGACACACTCTTGTACCATGGCTGGTTTAATCTCAAGAAATTTCTGGAACATCTGAGAGAGGGCCTGAAGTCGTCCTCCTGTGATTGCCTCTCTCTACACTCGTGAGGGACAGGCCTGGCGTCCTCACACATGGCCGTTAACATGTTCTATGAAACACGAACCTGAGGAGGACACAGACCTCAGATACGCCCCACTTACGTACTCACGGAGCCTGCCTCTTGTGGTCTAGGAGCCCTGTCTGGACTATAAGTTGTTCAAGAGCCCCTCCCTCTCTGTCCTGGAGGAGAGGGCACCAATGGAATAAAAGCCCCGTGTCCTGCCCTTGCCTCCTACTTTGTGCTGGGCCCTGTGCTAAGCTCTGGTCCTACGTCATTGGACTCCCATAAGGGCCCTCTAAGGCAGGTGCTGCTATGATCCTCATTTGACAGATGGGGAAACTGAGGCTCAAACAGCTATTTAAGAGGGTAGCTGCGTGCCAGTCACCTGTGTCAGGAACTGCCAAGGATTCAGATAGCACTTGCTTCTTCACGGAAACGACTCTTCCAGTTCCCTCTGTCATCCAGGGGTAAAGACTGAGCCTTAGGTCCCAGGTAAAAGGCACGGTGCGGGGACCCAGAATCAGGGGAGAGGACTGTGGATGTACCAGGAAGGCAGATTTGTGCCCCAGGTCCCCTTGGTGGCCCCAAAGGTGGAGCTGGACTCTGTGGGTCCTCCTAGAAAGACAGCAGGGCAGCAACAGGCCAGCTGGAGGGTTCCAGAGTTGCCTGGATCTCAGCGATGGAAGCCTGAGACCTCAAGGACCATGTTGTGGAGGTGAGTGGCATACTTGGGCAGCCCCTGGCAATGCCCCCTTTTTGTGGAGTTAGTGGGGATGGAACCCAGGAACTCCACTCTGAGCTACATCCCCACCTCCTTTTTATTTTTTACTTTGAGACAAGGCCTCACTAGGGCACTAAGTTGCCCAGGCTCAAACTTGTCATCCTCCTGCCTCAGCCTCCCAGAGTGCTGGGATTACTGGCCTGTACCACCAGGCCTGGCTTTTTTTTTTCTACTTGTCTTCATCTCTGAAATAAAGCAGTGCCAAAATTCCTGGAGTGCCAAAGCCCTTCCCTCTGTCAACTGGCCCCAGCCTTCCTGGACTTAGGAAAGGGTCCAAAGGAATTTTCCACCCTCCGCTCAAGAACCCAGCCTGCTGGCATCAGGACTCCCCCCTCCCGGGCAGGAGTCCAGTCTCCTTCTGTGTAACACTCATGGTCCTCCCCAGCCACCTCCCAAGGCCTAAGCGGCAGACAAAGAAGTCTTTGTCTCCCTCCTCCCTGCCTCCTTGTCCTCCTGCAAAGAACTCAGCCCATGACATCTCCGGCAGAGCACCCTCCACGCACACCCTTCATACTGCTGCCTCGCTGAGGCCTGGGAACCACAGCTGTCAACCTCAGGATCCTCCCTCTCTCTCTCTTTGCCTCCCAACTACCCTGACGACCGCCTCCCCGCACAACTCACAGGCAAAGACAGCAAAGCTCAGAGGGCTCAAGCAATCTGCCCAGGGTCACACAGCTTGAACGTGGAGAAGCCAGGACTTGAAGCCAAAGCCATGTTCAAGGTGTGGTGGTGAAGGGTGCAGATGATGGAGCCAGATGCCCAAGTTCCAGTGCCAGTTCTGCCACATAGTACCTGTGGGAGCTCTCCGTGTTTAAATTCTGTGCCTCCATTTCCCTATCTGTAAAATGGAGCGGTAATACTGTGTATTTCATAGAGTTGATATTCGGTATAATAAGAGAAGGAATGTAAAACACATGGAACTATGATGCATGGGCCATAATAAATCTTCAACAAGTTAACTAATATTATTGCTCTTGTTGCTATTAAGTGTAATTACCAGTCTTTCTATTATATGACGTTACATCAGGCATGGACTGGGGTACAATTGTAAGGGAGTGAATTTTAAAGACTTCCTCCCAGGGCTCCTTTCACACTGAGGTATAAATATCTGATGACAGAGTGTGTATTTCTCATTCATACACTGGCAAGCCCCTGCTGAGCACCTGTTATCTGCCAGGTGTCAGGACAGGAGCTGGAGATACAAATATGCAGTTCCTGCTCCATGAAACCCGAAGCCATGTAGGAGAGACAGGCAGGAGCCATCACAGGAAGCTCAGGGTGCTAGGGATTGCTCAGGCACTGTGCCAACTCCAGCCGCAGAGTCAGGGGAGGCTCTGTTTGAAGGAAGAAAAGCCAAGGCTGGGAGGAGCTCAGGCCAAGGTTTCAGCCTGGGCCAGCCGCAGAGGAGCCACACTGGTGCGCATTCACGTACTACAGCCAGAGAGGCAGCTCGGCACCCGAACTGGGCTTTTAAGATTTTGTTGTGGTGGTGGTGGTGGCAGAAGTACTGAGGAATGAACCCAGGGCCTTGACACTGGCCTACAGGCCCAGCCCTTTTTTATTTTTTGTTTTGAGAAAGGGTCTAAGTCTCTAAATTGCCAGACTGGGCTCGAACTTGAGATCCTTCTGGGATTACAGCTGGGATTCAAGGTATTGGTGGTGGAAACTCAGACAGATGTGGAGTTGTAGCAGATCTTATGGACCTTGGTGTCTCCCTAAAACCCTAAAGGGGGGCCCAATGAGGGAGGAGCCCTCTGCCTCCCTGGCCAGCCTCCAGGAGGTGGGCAGCAGGAAGGCTTAGGGTTCTCTCTCCTGAGCTCCACCAGGATACCTAACCCCTGCAGGCATCTGGGACACACAATGAACACCCGGCTGGCCCCAAGTACCAGCCTCACAAGACCGTCCTGAGTGCTGGGCTACCAAGGGGCAGAGCCCTCTCCTTCCTTTTTCTTCTTCCCCCTCCCGCAGTGCCTTGGCCAGGGCCCACCCTGCAGGGACAGGAGCCCACAGCTGTCTGGGCCCGCCCTCATCCACTAGCCCCACCCACTGCCTGTCTCCTTCATTCTTTTTTTGTTGTTGTTGTTACCGTGGATCAAACTGAGGACCTTGGGCTTGTGAGCCAGGCATGTTGCCACTGAGCTAAATCCCCAGCCCTCTTTCCTTTATTCTGTAAGGAAGTAGAAGCACCAGATCCCTGAAGCTCCAACAAGGTCCTATTTAAAGAAACACAGTCCAACCTTAGAAGCAGCCTGTATGCCCATCAACAGATGAATGGATAAAGAAAGTGTGATATTTATACACAATAGAATACTACTCAGCCATAAGGAAGGATAACTTTGAGTCATTTGTAGAAAAATGAATGCACCTTGGGACTATAATGCTTAGTGAATGAAATACACCAGATTCAGAAGGTTAAATGTTCCATGGTGTCTTTTAAATGAGAAACCCAAAGTATAAATAATGTGAAGACCAAAAATAAAGACAGATGATAGGAAACAGGGAGATAGGCTTTGTGGAGTTGGCAAAGGTACCTGAGGATGGAGGATAGACGGGGAGAGGGGGAAAGGGAAATAAAAATGATTAAGAAGCCATATGTATATGTACCAATTCCCCACATGAATGTGTTTATTGTGTCACAAATGTGTACTAACAAACAAACAAAATAACAAAAACTGAAGTGACCCAGTCTGTCATCAAAGATACCCAAAGGGCACGGTGGTGGATGGGCTGGTGTCCAGGGCAGAGCCCCTTTGTGAGCCAGGGCCCCGCCCAACACCTGCATCAGCTCACAGCTGCTCTCTTCCCCTGAGACCAGCCCTCAGCCTGTCCCTCACCAGCCACGTCCCAGGGCTGCCTGTGAGGCCGGTCCCCACCCGAGGCCCAGGCTTGCTGGGCTCCCTCCCTGCCTCCCTCCCTCCTTGCTGTGGTGTGAGTATGCTGCGTTCTTTCCAAAACTCAAGCTGAAATTCTTTTCTTCTTACAATATTAACAGGTAGGGTCTTTAAGAGGTGACTAGGGCCCCGTGCTCCTGAGTGGCTGATCCCTTTGTGGGATCAGTGGCTCGGCTGCAGCGTGTCTGCCGCAAGAGCCTATTCTCGGGGCTTCTGACCAACTCCCTGTCTCTTGTTCTGCGCTGCCGGGGACCCTGCCAAGAAATGATGGCCATCTCCAGAGCCAGCCCCTGGACCTTTGACTAGAATCATGAGCCAAAACAAATCTCTTTTCTTACAACTTACCCACACTGTGGTGCTGTTTATTAGCAACCGAAAACAGACAGGGATGCTCCCCATCTGCTGAGAGTAGAGCTAGGACCCAGGGAAGGGAGTGTTCACAAATCTTGGGAGCCCCAACTCAATAATGAAAAGAAATAGTAAGATTTTTAAAAATTAAAATTAATGCAAAAACGCATGATGAGCAAAATCTCAACATTTTCAATAAAATGAGGTCCAACCCTGCCCTGGCACAAGTCAGCTTTGCTCGCCTCACCCTCGTGTCAACTCTGCCTTCACCCAAATCCCTGCCTCAGGCTCCGCCTCGGGGGAGCTGGGTCTAAGACAAGAGTCCAGGCCCGAGCCCATGACAGGGCTTCCACAGTGTTTTTTTACTCATTCTTCTCAAGCTCTGGGTGCCCAGGCTCTTGAAGGAAAGGTGTCTTTGGCCAGGAAACATGTCCCTGCTGCCCAGCCACAGATGGAGGAGGATAGACAGGCTGAGGGCTCACCAAGGTGGCACTTTTGCAAATGTTGTGATTAAGGCTATTTGGGTTCAAACCCTGGCTCTTCCATTCACCAGTTGTGTGACCTTTGGCAAGTTATTTCACCTCTCTATCCCTTGACAATCCATGAATTCTCTACCCTAAGTTTCTCCAAATGAGCCTCTGTCCTTTGCTAGAGTTGACCAAAGGCTTCTGAGAGCCACGATTTCCCATTGAAATATACGAGGGGTGTTACTGGTGCTGAATCTAAAATGCCCAAACTTTTTCTAAAAGCATATATCCTCAAAATAACTGTTTTAAAAATAAATTCATGACCTCAAAATAAGTTTAGTGAAAATTTGGTTTTCCCTAAAGGAAAGAGAGATAATGCCCCTAGATCCTGTTTCCCGAAGTATGGGGTGGGGGTGCTCCTGTACTGTGAGGGTCATATTTGGCCTCCCACGAGTGTTTTGTGTTTTGCTTTTGGCAACCATGACATGCTGGGTGCAGGGGTGTGGGCTATAGGCATGCATGTCCTAGACAGCTGAGATACCCCCCCAGGGCCTGGACACAGTCTGATCACAGCCAGCTCCCAGAGGGAAGACCCCACCAAGAACCCAGGGGCGCCAGAGGCCTCCAGGACCCCCCACTGGGAACAGGCACCAGAGCACTGCTGGGGGGTTCATGGTGGGCACCCTGCATTCCTGCCCAAGTCCCACCTTCCCAAATCCAGTGTCTTTGCTTTTTTATTTTTATTTTTTCCCCAGTGCTGGGGTTTGAACCCAGGGCTGTCACACTGAATTACATCCCTGCCACTTTTTTTATTTTTCATTTTGAGATACTGTCTTGCTAAGTTACTCTGGCTGGGCTTGAATTTGCAATCCTCCTGCCTCAGCCTCCCAGAGCTCTGGGATTACAGGCATGTGCCACTACGCCTGGCTGCCAATTTCTTTTCTTCAAACAACTCACTATGGAAAATATCAAAAACCTTAAGAAATAAAGGAAAATTTTCTCTCCTATAAAAAGCCCCCACCTCATGGCCCTGAGAGGAAGTATTGTTCTCACTTCCATTTTCCAAATGAAGACACCAAGGCTGCCTTGCAGAAAAGCCAATGAGTTTGAAACAAAACCATCCTGCCTCTCCAAACACACTTCCTCCACACCAACAGGGTTGGCACCCCACCCTCTCGCCTACCCACTTCCAATGCCCATGCGCGGAAGGTAGGGACACCCAGCACGGAAAGGCAATGCCACCCATGCAGTCAAGAGTGACAGGGACCCCGGGATCCTCATCCAGGACACAGATGCAGCCAGAGTAACCACTTCTGTCCCCAGGCTCTGTGAGAAAGGCTGGCAGGCAGCAGGCAGTGTAGACATGGGCAGGCCAAGATTTCAACTCTTGTCTCCACAGCCTCCCAGCCCTGTGTTATTTCTCAGAACTCCTCTGAAGTCTAGTTTTGTCACATTAAAAAAAAAAAAAAATCACCCTTATTCCAACTACTCAGAGTACAGTAAAAGGGAGAGACAGAGAGGGCCCAGCAGAGGCATGAGGAAGTTTGGACTCAGACTTCTGGGGAATTCGCTCAGGAACTTCCTGCCCTCAAAGCATCCAACCAGAAAAGACTGTTTTTGCTGGCCTCTGGGAAGATCCTGGACCCAAAAGCCTCCCCTCACCTGTGTCCACCGGGCCAGGTTGTCCGCCATCTTTAATGCTCTACCATCAGCTGCGGACACCTCAGTGTGAGGGAGTTGACTGGTTTGCTTTCTAGCTGGACTGGTGGATGGGAGCAAGCTTCTGTGGGAACAGAGCCCGAGATGGATACACGGACCCGTGAAAGATGAAGAGATTAACATGAAGGCCATAAATGGTGCTGGTGCAAGGCAGGTTGGAGGCAGAGGGAAGGAGAAGAGGCCTGAAAGTTGCAGAGGAGAAGGCAGTGCCCTCTGGGAAGAGGGCTGACTGGGAGACTAGGAATAGCGAGGTTGTGTGGCCCGAGGGAGTCAGCCAACCTCTCTGAACTCAGTCTCTGAGCCGCATCCTGCACAGGGAGAATATGGCCGCTAAGGGGAAGGGGGTTGAAGGAAATCTGGAACCACAGATTCAATCCATTTCAGAAAGCATTTCCCAAGGACCTCATGTCACCCCACCTTGTTTTTAGCTTTAGCAGAAGGCTTAGGCAGGCTCCCTTGACAAAGGACCTACTAAGTGCTAGGCCACTATCATGTTTTTCTCATGGCTTATCTCGTTTAATTCTCAGCACATAACTCAAGAAAGCAGGTTCTGTCATCA
The DNA here is from genome assembly GCF_053883595.1 of Heterocephalus glaber. Taxonomy (NCBI): domain Eukaryota; kingdom Metazoa; phylum Chordata; class Mammalia; order Rodentia; family Bathyergidae; genus Heterocephalus; species Heterocephalus glaber. Next base: position 11,479,341 of record NW_028258412.1, read on the forward strand.
CTTCTGATTTATAAGTGAGAAAACCAACTGGGAAGGACAGAGACAGAAAGTGGAGGAGAGGGAGATAGAGAGAGAGAGGAGAGAGGAGAGAGAGATCCAAGATCGTCCAGCTGGCAATGAAGAGGCCCAGGATTCAAACCCAGGTCTGCCCAACTCCACAGTGAATCATTTTCCCTACAGGCTCCACTGAAGAGCAAAGAGCTAGAGCTGCTAGAGGGTGATACCTTTTATTTGGCTAATAAGGACATCGTTATTAGGGAATGAAAGAGCAAGTGAATGAATGCACCAGGCTCTCAGGGCCTCAGTTTCCCTGGAAGGAAGGCAGAACTGTGTGCCCCATGTCTTATATTTCTCATGAATGTGCAAAAAGCAAGAGGGTGTATACCATTTTATAAACACCCTGTAGTGACTGAGCCAAGGTGTGACTGGCCCAGGGGACAATCTTGGTGGCAGGAAGTGGGTTTGGACAGGGGCCCGGCCTGGACATAGCCAGTGAAAGCTACCTGTCCCTGCCAGCAGCGGAAATGACACAAAAGGCTCTTGGCAGGAGGCTCTACAAGGTGCTGCTGGCTTCCCAGCCCCTTGGAAAATATGAAATCCCAGTGCTAGGGCAGGGCAGAAAGTACAGCGTGAACAGAGTAGCCAGCCTTCCACGACAGGAATCTGACAAGCCCAGGGCCCAATCTGACAAGCAGCATCACCCCAAGGTCACAAGGAGTGAGGCATTACCTGGCCAGCTGGTCCTACCACCTTTTCCTATCCCCAGAGTCCTATTTCTGATTTCCTTTACATCTGAGAGTTCTCATGGGAGAGAAAAGGAAAAACAAATGTAAAAGAAAGGCCTATTTGGCCAGACAGGCCCAGCTTCCCCCAGGAGCAGCAAGGTTGAGGAGTCAAGGTCCCCACCCAGGCCCTGCCATAGTTTTTAGCCAAAGCAGGAAATGGAAGGGAAGTGCTTGGGGCCAAACTAGGCCACTGGCATTGTCCACAACCAGATTTTCTTGGCTTTTCATGGCTCAGGATTTCTGGTCCTTCTGTCAGGCTGGCCCCCTCACACAGAGGCCACGTTTTATTTCTGAGCCTCAGTTCTGGGCCATGCATGATCCTATTTAAGCTCCACAACATCCTTGCAAATAAAGACCTTTTAGGGTTCCCCCCTCCGCAGTCAGGAAACCAAGTTTCAGTGAAGTGAAGTGACTTTTCCAATCTCACAGCCAGCGAGTGGCAGAAATGGGTTTCAAAGGAGGTCTGTAAGGTGAGCGGGCTGCCTCTTCTGCCCAATGGGTGGCCGTCACCTTCTCAGGCAAACGAAGCCCTTTTTCTTCACGACCTAAATCTCCAATAGCTGAAGAGGCCTCCTGCAAGTTGAGTCTGTTATAAAGACTAAAAGAGTCACCCGCGCTCCCCATAGACTGGCTCCTGACATCAGTTGTCCCAACACCCCCATGGCTGGCAGGTCGAGGGACCCTTTATTGCCACCCAGGCTGAGTCTGGCAACAGAGAGTGAGTTGAGTCTCCCTCTGGCCAGTGAAGGCATCATTGAAACACCTTGGGCGGATGTCACCCTAAACCAGCTCCCTAATCAGGAAGGAATCACCTTGCTTCGTGCAGCCTCCACCCCTACATCTGCCTGCAAGTCCTAGGAGTGATGGAAGAGGGAACCCACCATTTAGTCAAGAAATGAGAAATATTTTCTCCTCCGTGCTGGTTTATGGGACCGACAACCCAGGAGATGAAGCCACAAACCAACATGCCCTCTGCTCCCTTGGATTTCCCACTCGGTTAGCTTCGGCTTGTCTGGAACCTTCCCTTGCCCAAGTGTTCAAGTTGAAGCACTGAGCTTGGACACGGAGAGGAGGTGGCTGCGGTAAAACCAAGCATGTTGGACCACCCGGAAGCTGGGTGGGGCTGCCAGGCCTACAGAGCATCCAGGCTCCCGCCTGCCGTTCCCTGCTTCCCGCCCACCCTGTCAGGCACGCCGCACTCACCAAGCCTCCAAATCGCAGTGCATGCTGCTCTCCCTGCCCGAGATCTCTTATTTCTGGCCAGTTGTCTTCCTGGTAACTCCAGGCCAACACACCCTTTGGATCCAGATCAAATATATGCTTCCTTTTGGGAAACAGCTTCCCCCCTGAAAGCTGCTTCCTCTTTGCTCTGGTGTGAATTTGCTCCCTGACCTCACCAAGCAGGCAGTAGTGTAGCAGCTTTCCAAGCAGCTCTAATCAAAATGGCCCTGTGGGCTAACCCTCCTGAAGGAGTAATGAATAGGATAGTGGTGAGTGGTGGTGACCTGTGAGCAGTTTGTCCCACACACGCTGACGTACAAGTCAACCTTCAGTCGAGGTGACTCTCCACTTGTCTTCTTGATCCCCTGTCTTCTGATTAGACTGGACGCTTTCTGAGGTCAGGGTTTGCTCCTCCCTGTATCTCATGCTCCTGGTACACAGTAGGTGCTCAAGTAATGCTCTCTTCCAGCTATTGCACTGCCTCCCTGGAAAGACCCTTTCCTTTTCTGAGCCTCGATTTTCCCATCTGAGAAATGGGAGTGACAAGTGGTTTTTTCAGATCAAGCCTGGTTGTAGATTGTCTTTAAATAAGGACTTTAGCATCTCCGCTCCTGATACACACATGTCACTCCTCTCAAGAGGTGGACTCTATTTCTCCTCTCCTTGAAATTGGGCTGGGCTGGTGACCTTCCATCGCTGATAGGAAGTGGCGGAAGTGACCCTGTACTAGTCCCAGGTCTAGCTCTCAAGAGACCTGGCACCTTCTATTTCTGCAGAGACCCCCACCATCACCACCCTGAGCCTCCAGGTAGTGAAGTCCGGCAGTTGCTTGGAGAGAGACAGCATTGGTCCTGGCAGGATGCCAGCCCATCTTCAATGGCCCAGCCCCACGTGAGCCCCAGACTGAATGCAGCCCACGCGTGACATAATAATACTGCAGGGGAAGAAACAAGGGGTCCCTGCAGAACTCTGCATGTTGCAGAATCATGAACAAATTAAGTTACTTCAAGCCATGACATTCCAGGCTGCTTTGATGCACAGAGATCAGTAGCTGGAATGTGGGTGGGGAGTGTGGAACTCATCCCTGGACTAGATTGCGTCAAGTCTGTGCCAACTCACTTCAATGCCAATTCAAGAGTCTTCTGGGGCCTTCTGGAAATGAATGGAATTCTTCAGATGGAGAGGGAATGGGTCCAGCATCAGAGAGAAGTCAGAGCCCCCTCAGGGACCCGGTAGAGACCCTGACGGGACTAAATGAATTGATGATGTGGTCCCTCCATATCAGAGCAGGGACAAGCAGGCTCCTGCAGTGAGGGGACAGCGATAATCCATCCTGGGCTACCTCAGATCCTGAGAACCTTCCAGGTAGAGCACAGTGCCGGCTGAACAGCTGTACCCACAGCCAGGTTGGCTCACAGCTCCACAACCATGAACCCCTAAGGGAGTTCAGCTTCTGTCAGCACCAGAGCCAGACCAGCCTTGCCCCCAGCCTGGGGCAGAAACAAGAAGGTCTCCTGTCTGGAAGTCAGGAACTCATGCTGAAGACAGAAGGGCCCAAGCTGAAAACGAAACTGCCTGGGGATTCCTGTGTCCTGCTGAGCCTCCACCAGGTGCTAGGCACTCGATTCTGGCTGTCCCCTTCCATCCTCACGACAGCCCTGTGGAGGATTTGCTCATCACTTTCACAGCCCTGAGAACCCACATGCTCAGCTGGCAGCTCCTATGTGGTGAAGCAGGGATCTGAACCTAGTCAAAATAATGCCGAAGTCTGGGGCACTCAGTCTGCCCTGGACAGTCTCGCTGGTTGTTTACACCATGTCCCTTCTGATCACTCACTGATAAGTAGAAGAATGGCCATCTGAATGCTCAAATCCAAATTCAGGAGATAAACAGGTGAACTGTGAAGTTTGAGATGTCCCTCCCTGTGGGGCAGAGTAATAGACCCCCAAAGATGCCCACGTCCTAATCTCTGGAATCTATGAACATGTGACTGTTATGATTTAGATCTAGAATATTCCCTTGAAAGCCTGGTGCATTCGGACATGGAGCTTTTGGAAGGTGATTGGACTGTGGGAGCCCTGTAGCTAGCTTGCTGTTAGGAAGTGGGCCTGGTTGGAGGTGCGTCACTGGAAGCGTGTATCCCCTTTGTAGTACCTACCATGACATGAGCAGCGTCCCTCTGCCAGACCCTTTTACCATGGCCTTCCTGCCTGGAGCCAGTCAATAATGGACTGAATCCTCTAAAAACCATGAGCCAGCATAAAGCTCTTCTCCTTTAAGTTGCGGGTATTGTGTATTTTGGCCTGATGACAAAAAAGTGACTAATGCAGTGATCATACATGGCAAAAAGACATTTTGCAGATGTGATTAAGGCAGGCATCTTAAGATGGGGAGATTACACAGATTGGCCAGTGGATCCCATGTAATCACACAGGTCCTTCTCAATGAAAAAGGGAGGCAGGAGGTTCAGAGTGATGCATCCGAGAAGAACTCTTCCCTGGAGCTGACAGTGGAGTTGGGGAGACCACAAGCCAAAGAGTACAAGCAGCCTGCAGAAGCTAGAAAAGGCACCAAAACTGATTCTCCCCTAGAACTTCCAAGAAGGAATTCATTCCTCCCTATGCTTTAATTTTAGCCTAGTAAAATGTGTTTTGGACTTGTGATATCTTTTTTAAAATAAATAATAGAATATATATTATAAGAAATAAACCTAAGGAAACATAAATTCATGCTTTTTGTGGTTAATTTATGGTAATTGTTGTTATAGCAACAACCAGAAACTAATACACTTACTACCTAAACTCTTACTTCATCTAGTGTGCAGGAATTCATACATTCTGCAGACTGGCCAAACACATTTATATAACAAAGTATGAGTGTTTATGAATGTTCCTGCCCTTAACCAACCTCCATGGTCATTAATTGAGCTCATAGTACAGCCCAAAAGACACAGCAGGTACTCTTAACAACCCTGAGATAAAGGGGAACTGAGGCTCAGAGGAGCCCCGTGGTTATGTGACTGGCCCAAGTTCAGAAAGGTGCCTAGTGCCAAACCCAGGGCCAGAACTCAGTTCTGCCTGGCTGCAGGGCCTGCGGTCACTCCACCACTCCACACCCTGTACCTTTCGGCCCTACTGTGTCTCATCGCTGATTCTCAGGGGGAAATCAAGCCTGCTAGCTGTCTCTTGCACCCATCTTCCCAACCCCCACCTCCTTGCACAAGAGTTACCCCCATCAGGAGCCCAGGGCTGGGGTCATGGAACCCAAGTCCCCAAGAAAGCAGAACCGATTCCTACTCCTGCCTGAATGGCAGCTGACTCTCTGCTGACTCAGCTGTGGCACTTCAAGCATGGCCAGAACTTGTATGGGGGAGGCATTGGGCCCAAGGAACCCCAGCTGCCACAGCCTATATAGGGCGACTGACACCAAGCCAAGGGACTGACCCAAAACACCTTCTCCAGCCCAGGAACCAGATGCCCACATCAAGCCAAACATGCAAAGGCCAATCTCAAAGCCGCTTTCCTGGGAATAATATAGAAACGGCTTCATTGAGTTGTGCATGTGCCAAACTCAGTGCTTTGTGTGTTATTAGTCATTTAATCCCACCCTAACTTCAGATGAAACCAGGGGAGAAGGGCAGGAAGTCAAGGGGCAAAGCTGGGGGCTGAATTCAGGAGAAGCCAGCTTTAAAATCTGTGAGCATCACCATGTTACTCTGTCAACCATTGCAATCATTAATGTTTCTTTCCCTGATAGCACAGTAAAATTCTTCCCTTGATCCTATCCAGCTGCGCAAGGAATTCTATTCTTCCTCAAATATATTTTTGTTCATTGCTGCAGAAAAATTTTGGAGATTTCAAAACGAAGTAAACTGAGTGGTTTCCTGATATTTCCAGAAACCAAGATGCGCTAGTCCTGAAGCAGTACAAAGAGGCTGCCAAATACAAGCTCTTTCCCTTCATCCTGGGTCTGGCCTGGCAATGGACGTAGAAAGAGCACTGAACTGGAAAATAAGAACCTACATCCTAATCCCACCAAGAGACCTGGGAATCTCACTCAACCAATAATCAGGGGCTCATTTTCCTCATCTCTAAAATAGGACCCAACATAATTACCTCATGTCCCCTCTGACGGTCCATGGGAACAAAAATCCTGCCTTTTCCTATCATTTTTGCCCTGTGGAGTGCCTGACACATAGTAGGTGCTAATAAGTCAAGTGCTTCTTGAGTGAATGAACAAAAGTATAGGTTACAGGTTTTCCTCCCCTCTTCCTCCCTTAAAAGCCCCAAGGACAGGAAGTGGGCTTGACGCAACTCAGTTTCTTGTGTGGCTACCACTTTCACTCTGCCGTTGGTTTGTTCACCCAGGAAATTTCCCCCAAGTGCCCACTATGTGGCCAGCCCAGCCACTGCCTCAGGTCATGCAGGAGCCCAAGACTCACACAATATCCCTTCTCTTTTCCATGGCCAGTGACTGTGACACTTAGTCACACTGGACTTTCCCAAGCCAGGACAACCACCCAGCTACCTTACAATCTGCAATCTTACCCAGGCATGACCTGGAGCCTCTACTTCCTTTATTATGCCCAGCTCTGGGGAAGTCCAGCCTGAGGAAAATCACTGCCCTAATCATGCACGCACACACGCACACACACACTGATGAACACTACACTGGGCACTGGGACCCTAGGACAGGAGTAGGATTTTCGGAACTCACATCACAGTTCTTCTGCTTGTGAGTCATGTGACCTTGACCAAGACCCTTCACCTCTCTGAGCCTTGTTTTCCTCATCTCCAAAGCACTGGTGAAAGTCCTGAAGTCTTTCCATACAGAGTCCTAGAAGGATCCAATGAGGTGATGGCTAAGAAAACCTTCCACCCCATCAATGTCATGCATTCAGTAGAAGTGTGATTCTTATTTTCTTTTTCCAGAAGGGAAACAGAATGGCTGTTGCCCACATTCCAGGAAGATCTGTGTTTAGGAACCTGAGCCTGGGATTTTACTCAGTACTGTGGGTGGGGATAGCCTTCAGGATGGGAAGCATCAGGAGGGTCCAGCATCGTCCTGCTACCTTTAAGACTGGCTACCAGAAATTTGGGCTAAAGAATGGAAGAGAGGCATGAGTTCATATCCGTGGTAGAGACAGCTTACTGTTCACAAAGATCCACTCTCCAAGAATATGGACACCTCTGTAGCTAGGAAGGGGCCATCCTCACCAAGAGCTCCACACCCCAGCCTCCTCTCCACTAGATTGGTCACAGGAGCAGTTCTCACTTGAGTAGGAGGGATTCATGTGACTTCTCAGCCAGGGCAGTTATGGTGCAAACGTGGCATCTCATCTGCCATCAGACAATGATCATATCCACAGAGACCGTGTGGCCACCAGCTGAGTCACGGAAGTACTGCAAGGAAGAGGACCACCCTCCATTCAGAAACACCTGCATGCACACCTGTTATCTGAAGCAGGAGGATCACTTGAACTTGGAAGTTAAAGATCATCCTGGGCAACAGAACAAAACCCTATCTCAAAAAAAGAAGAGAGAGAGAAGAAAAAAGAGAGCACTTGTCATATAATAAACATCTGTCATGTTTGAGCCATTATACATACATGGGCCTATTTGTTTGGCAGCTCACCCTAACTAACTAATACAACACACAACCTCCTCGTTTATAGATGATATGACTATGGCCAGATCATATGAGCCCAACGAAGGTCTTGCAATCTGATCTCTTAACTCCTTACAGTAGATTTGCTGTTTCCAGCCCACCCCACAGAGCTCTAAAGATACCTAGAGGCCCTTAAATAATCATAAGAAGCCGTACGGAGCTGGAGCCTGGAGCTTCCACTTCTTTTTACTGAGCATAGCACCACTTTTGTCTGTCAAATTGCATTTCACCATCTACTTTATTTGACAAGAGGAGTATGTGGCTTACAATAGTTCCCAAGCCCCCACTGTGGGGGAATAGCCACTGTGGCCTGACTTTCCACAGTAAAAGTACAAATAAAACAAAGTTTCACTTCTCTGCCAGGCTTCCTGGCCTCGGCTGCTGACACAGAACATGTGGCTTCCCAGAAGGGCATGGATATTTGCTTAGAAAGGAAAAATAAACTTCAATGCACAGGAAAGGACCCAGAAACCTGAACAAAGAACAAAAAAGAAAAGATATTTGAATTCTAGATTGGTGGTTCTCAAGTTCTGGGGTGCATCAGCTTCCCTAGGGAGCTGGCTCACAGGCAGACACCAAGCTTCACCTGAAGAGATTCCAATTCCAAGATCGAAAGCTTTGAAACAAGCACCCAAGATCATTCTGATCCAAATGAACTAGAGTTGCACTCTGAGAAGGTGAGTCTATTTCATAGCTTGCAGCCGGCAGCAATGGCTGCACCCAGGTGGTGTAGATCAAAGAGAATGAAGCAAGCTTTTAGTTTCCTTCCACCAAATGGTAAAGAAATTCATATTGACTTATGTTTGGTTCAGGTGGATGTCCCAGGTATAGACAATGTGGCGATATAAAAATGACCAAGATAACCAAGGCTTAGTGTCCAGATGTCACACCCCTGGAATCCCAGCACTCTGGGAGGCTAAGGCAGGAGGATCACAAGTTCCAGCCCAGACAGGGCAACTTAGCAACTTCATGAGACCTTGCTCAAAATTTTAAAAAATGTTTTTAAATTAAAAGGGATGGGAATGTAGCTCAGTACCACAAAAAGAATAATAATAATAACAACAACAACAAGAACAAGAAAAGAAAGAGATCATGATAATAAAAACTAATATTTATCACTGCCTTACTACATGACCAACCTCTGCTAATTGCTTTACAACATTTAATCTTTATGATAATCTTTCAAGGTAGTTACTATTCATAATTCCATATTAGTGATGAAGAGACTGAGGTAAAGAGATAAGGAATACGCCGGGTATCTTCCCAAAAGAATTAAAAGAATCATACCACAGTGATATATGTGCACCCATGTTTATAGCAACACAGTTCATAATAGCTAAAGCTTGGAAACAGCCCAAGTGTCCATCAACTGGAAACTGGATAAAGAAGATGTGGGGTTTTTTTATAAAATGGAGTACTACTCAGCCATAAAGAATGAGAAACTAGAGACATTTATAGCTAAATGGATGCATATTGTGGCCATAATCTAAAGTGAAATAAATAGGACACATGTGTAAATACCGAATAGTTCCTCTAGTGTGAGAAACTGAAAGTGTAAATAAGGATTAAAATGAATAATTGATAATTTGAAATAGAAAGAAAAGGTTCAAAGGGGTAGGTGAAGTGGGAGGGAAAGGGGAAAGGAAAGAAGGGAAAGGAAAAATTATGAGAAAAGAATAAATAGAAACAAAGTCTATGTAAATAGGGAAGGGCGCACAGGTAATGGGGAAAAAATAAGAACCAAGATACATCAGGTACAAGCACCCAATGATAAATATAAACATATTGTATACCTAAAATGTACCAATAAAAGAATTTAAGCAAAAAAAAGAGAGAGATAAGCAATAACTTGTCCCATGTCACTCCGTTGTCGGGTGCCACACAAGTTCAATCTGACCCCTGTAGCCACAGCGCCCCATGGTGCTTCCCGGTGGTCTAAGCTCAGAATCTCTCCTGACCTCAGTTTCCTCATCTGCAACACAGGTGCATTACTAGGACCTTTATCCCATAACCATGGTGAAGAGCCACGGAAAGCATCTCAGTACAAGGCTTTGCAAACTGAGAGGCGTTAGTAAGTAAGCATCTAAGAGACAGGACTTGAGTCCAACTCTCCCACCCCAATTTACAGAGGATGAAATTGAAGCTTTGTTATTCTATTGATATTAACTGTTCCATGCCTGATCTATGTTAGTTCTCATGTAAGGGACTGGGAGGCAGAGAGTCACCTGAGATGCCTGGCCTCTCGCAGGAGAGACCAACATGATGACCAGCTGCACAAGGCAGTGTGTGCAGAACCTTGATGAGGAAAGGCCAGGCCCTGAGGAAATCTAGTAGACAGATCTGATGGAAGCAAGAGACTTCTCAGAAGGGGTCAAGCCAAACGGGGGCCCAAAGTCAAGTTTATCTATTCCTTAAAGTTTTGGGAGACTTGCTTGCAATCCCAGCATTCTGGGAGGCTGAGGCAGGAGAATCACAAATTCAAGCCCAGCCTGGACAACTCAGTGGCTAGAGAGAGCCTGTCTCAGAATAAAAAAGTAAAACAGAGCTCAGGATGTAGGTTGGTGCAAAGGCCCTGGGATCAATTCTCAGTACTTCAATTAAGTAAGTAAAGCCTTTGGGAGAGCCCGGAGCAGGCCCCTGTGCACCCAGAGATAACTCTTGCCGTGAACTCCCCAAGTGCCTAACTCCTTATCACCTGAGTGTGGCCAGTTTGAGTTAAGCCTCCTTCTTTCAGGAAATTCTGGGCCACCCCTGCCTGCCCCAGAAGCCTGGATAGGCCAGGGCCAGCACCTTATCTGCAGAGGCATGGAGAAGAGATGATCCTTAGGAGCAGCTAGAGGGCCGGTGAGACAGCATGAACCACAGAGAAGACAGGTTTGAGGAAGGGAGCAGGAGCTGCAGAAAGGGGAATGGGACCCCTAGGACACACACTGGACTTCCTTAGCTGCTTCCTCACTATGTGACCCCACATGCAAGATCTGGCTTACAGTGGTAGCTACTTGATCATTGAGACTTGCTATTTATTTGTAATTTGGCTAAAAGTTTATGTCTGTGGCTTCTTCATTTAAAATACACCAATATGAAGGCAAAGGGGGTAAGTGGAATATTTTCAATAGGGAGTACTGGCAAAGGGTTCCTATCCTTCATGTGCAAAGAACTCCTATCTATCGATAAGAAAATGAATGATAAATGTGGGGGGGGGGGAGTGGGAACAGACTTAAATAGGATAATTATAGAAGAAAAGTGAATGATGAACTGATTAGAGATGATGAACATTCATTAATAAGGACATGCAAATTGAAGCATCCAGATCATCAACACAGCTCCTGAGGAAGTGGATAAGTCTGTGAGAATATCGCAGCCCAACAGAGCACCACAAGGGTGTCAGCTGCCACAACCTGCCGGGTGACAATGTGGTACAAATACCCAATCATTTTACCTCTACAAAAGGACTCATAGGATCCCCACACAAAGACACCATGCTAGATAGATCACTGCAGCCCTGTTTATAATAATAGGGAAGAAAATGGAACCAAACACAGGAGAAAAGAGTTAAATGAATTCCAAGGCATCGTTTCTATGCAGCCATTAAAGTGCACATTGGAAGAATATCGATGACACGGAAGGAAGTTCACAGACTGTGGCCAAGGATGAAGTGGGTTTGCCAGCTAGGTGTTGGAAAATTGTGCAGTGTGTGCATCTGCACTTACATTCTTATAGATGTCCCTACTGGGATTTTTTGGGTTTTTTTTTTTTTACCAGTAACATACATAATTTCTGAAATCCGAAACTAGCAGAAAACTTTCCTTTTGGAAAATACTAAGTTATAAGTAGAGCGGAACTTCGCTCTCTCCTACCACTCCCCTTCCCTGCCCCTCTGGAAGCTGCCGGAGCCCAGCGATACCTTCTTCTCCTCGCTGGTCTCCCTCTGGTCTTCGGAGGGCTCCCGTGGCTTCGGGCCGCTCCAAGCTGTTCAGGAGACGAGCGTCACACGCTTCCTCTGGCAGTGGCTTTTGCCCAGAAGCAGTACTTTCAGTCAGTCCGTGGAAGATGCCCTCAGAGCCCCAGAGCCCAGCCCCCTGCAGCGCTCTCCCCCCTCACCAGGAGGCTTCCTGATGCCCCTGTCCTGAGCCCGCTCCCTGTCAGGACTGAATGGGACAGGGACAGGGCTCAGCCAGAGAAACAGCTGGAGGGAGGAGGGAGGGAGGAGCAGGAAACGGGGCTGCCTGTGAGGGCGGGGGCGCCAGCTTCGGGAGTGGGGGCTGCCAGGGGAGGCCGGCCTGCCAGCCAGCGGGGGACTGGGCTGTGGGTGGCGGTGGCCGCTGAAGACAGCCCGCCCCTCCTTCAGCTGCCTAGCACAGAGTGAGCTGCGCCCGCTGTCTGGGCACAAACCAGGACCACATGCGGCCCTGCTCTGGGAGGTGTGTGGGTCCCCTCAAGGGGCAGGAGCCCCAGACTCTCCAGCTGCCTGGGAAGCAGGGCCTGGCTGTCTCCCCCCAACCCCACCCCATCCCCAGGTTTGGTGACTGTCATTCCTCCCCCTGGCTGTGGCCAGGGGTCTCCAGCTCCCTCTTCCCTCTCAGAGGCCACCTCCTCGGCCCAGGAAGCCTTCCCTGACCCACGGGGGCTGCCCTGGGCTCTCATGGGCCCTAGCCTCACCCCATCACCACCAGCACTGCACCACTTTGTCCTTGCCACTGAGGGGTCCCTGCCTCGGATTGGGACTCCCGGGGGGAGTCTCCGTCCGCTACCCTAGCCCCACTGCACATCTGGTACCCGATTCCTGTGTCTTCACTCCCATCCATGGGCCACCCAAAACAGCTAAGCCCCTCAAGGTGCTGGGCACTGGCTATACCCTCATGGGAACCCCAGCCAGGAGGTAATATCACTACCCCCATTTTCCCAATAAGGAAATGGAGGTACAGAAAGGTTAAGCCTTTTGTCTAAACCACACAGCTATCAGATGGCAGAGCTGGGATTCCAACCAGGCTGGCTGACCCCAGAGCCTGGCCCTCGGCCCTCAGACCGAAGAACTAGCAGCAGTGACCTTGGGGTGCTACTGTGGAGAAAGTCCCATGAGCCACCGCCAACACTGGAGGTGTCCCCAGCCCATTTTACAGACGAAGATGCTGAGGCCACAGACTGCAGTGCCCAGGGCGCCCAGCTCAGGCCAATCATGATTGGACCGAGGGCTGTCTGATTCCCACGCCTAGAATAACATTCCAGCAAAACAAGATCACCTAGAATAACATTTACAGAGGAAAAAAGAGGTGGGGAAGGAGGGAGGCAGGGGAGGGGGAAAAAAGGAGCAGGAAAAGAGTGGAAGAGAAGCAGGTACAGGAGGGAGGGGAGTAGAGGCCAGGAGAGGGGGCGGGAAAGGGCAGGGGAGGAGAGGGAGCGGAGGAAGGGAGGAGGGAGGGGCGGAGAGGAAGGGAAGCTGGGAGGCGCTTGGTTCTGGGCTTCATTCCGAGGCAGGAGCAGGCGGTTGGGGGCTTGTGTCCCTCCTCATCTGTCTCCCTGTTTTCTGCTGCTGTAACAGAATCCCAGAGGCTGGGTAATTTATAAACTACAGAAGTATTCAGCTCACTGTGTAGAGGCTGGGAAGTTCAAGAGCAAGATTCCAGGACCCAGTGAGGGGCTCCCTGGTGCGTGGTCCCACTGGGGGAAGCAGAAGGCAAGAGAACAGAGACAGGAAGGGGCCAAGCAGCCTTGCGAGAGAAGCAACTCTTGCAATCGCCCCCTCGCTCCTGGGACAGTGACGCATGACAAGTTACCGCTCAGACACCATAGCACTGGGGACCGAGTTTCCAACACGTGAACTTGGGGAGTATCTTCAAACCATAACCTGAGCCACCTTCGAACCCACCTTCCTCTCCCACCACCCCCAACCCTTACTTTGGGGAGACTAACACTTAGAAACCACCTGCTCTAACTCTTCCATTTCACAGAAAATAACCAGAAGTACCAAGAGGTGAAGCCATTTGCCCCATCTCACCCAGCTCCCTCGAGTTAGAAATCAGACCCAGCTACAAATCTCTCCTCTCGCCTCTGCTGGGTCGACCAGGAGTCTAAGCATCTTAGCCCTTGCTGTACAGATGGGCACACTGGGCCCAGAGAAGGCAGGGACTCACCCCAGATCGCCCAGCTGTTAGTGGCAGGCCTCCCCAGCAGTTTGTTCATCCAGAGGCCCTGGGGGTGGTGCCTGTCATCTGTGTCTCAGGAGCCTGTCGGGGGCTCTGTGCTCACGCACACAAGTGCTCAGCGATGCTGTGACCATTCCACCAGGGCCACATGAAAACACTCTTCAACATGTGACCGGGGCCAGACAGCAGCAAGGAATGGAGGCTTTGTTACCAGACCTGGCTTGAGTCTGTCTCTGCCACCGTCTGCTGTGCGACCTGGGCAAATCCCTTCACCCTCCTGAGCCACAGTGTCCTTGTCTGCTGGGGACGGAGGGAAAGGAGGAAGATGGAGGCAGTGCCAAGCACACCCAGGATCCTGGCAGGGCGCTGGGAGAAGCCAGCTCTGATGAACCAGGAGACCCCGCCCTGCAACCAGCACAGCCACCTCAGGCCTCCCGGGCAACCTGAGGCTGCACGGAGCTTGGGTTTGGTCAGCTGCAGCCACATCTGCCTAGGCTCCTAGCCAGTGAGCCCCCCACCCTGAGATGGAGGTGGGAACACACAGCCTGCTACCAGCCTGCGACCCTCTGTGGGGCACTGCCAGCCAATGGGAAGTCACTGTCCTTTGGTACCCCGTGGCTAGTGTCTGAAGTTTGGATTTTTCATCCTTGGAGTGCAAAGCATGTTTTTTTCCTTTTGTTCCCCCCAACACACCCGGCCCTGTAGTACTGGAGATTGAATCCAGGGTCTTCATGCTGAGCTACATTCCCACCACTTTTTCATTCCACACAAGGTCTAATGAAGTCCCTACGTTGCCCAGGCTTGGCTCAAACTTGCAGTCCTCCCGCCTCAGCCTCCCAAGTGCTGGAATTACAGACATGTGCCACCATGCCCAGCTTTGCTTTGGTTTTAAATAGGATTTTCAAGCCCTAAAGCCTGACAGAGATACAGGTTCTTGAGAGAGAGGTGGGCCTGTTCATAGCAGGGAAGGAAACCTGTCCATACCCTTGGAACCTCTGCGGGGTCCAAGTGGAGGACTTCACTTTCTCCTTAAAGCCCAGTTCCAGCGAATTGGTTCTAGATGGCTGGAGTTTTGTGTTTAAGGAGTCTGATGCCACTTTCCGACCTGGCTGGAAGGAGCACAGCAATTGATTAGCAATGTCTGTCCCAGTGTGTGTATGGGGAGTGCTGCCTCTCCCATCCCTCTCTCTCTCCCCCTGCAAAAGAGGAGACATTGCCCCAAGAGATGCCAGCTGCTTTTGGCTCTGCCACTACCCTGTCTCTGTATCAACCACTCCTACCATAGAAGTTTATATCCTAATTCCCCAGCTCTTTGGGATCTGTTTTTGATTGGTCCTTAGTGCTCATAAATCCCTAATGCTCTAGTTAAAACTTAAATGGTCTCCTGGATCTCCCTGGTCATCAGATGGCCAAACTAGGGTCACAGGGGCACCCAAGCCAAGGAAGCCCAACATGCTTTCTGTGACATGAAGGATGCTCTGCAAGCCCAAACTGTGCCTGTGTTGGACTTCCTCTGAGGACACACAGGCTAAGTGGGAATGATCACCACTGTGGCCTTGGGCAAGTCATGGACATCTCTGTTTCATTCGATACTCAACAGCCATGTACTGGGCACCTTCTCCACGCCAGGCAGAGGCTGGTGAGCAGAGACTGACACAGAGACTGCCTGCTGGAGGCCCCCACTTTGGATGAGAGACGTTTCTGAGTCATAGGGAATGAACATGTCCTGAAGATGTCAGTAGCCAAAAGAGAAGATAGTCAGCTGGAGGGCTGTGACTGGCAGAACACAGGTCCTCCAAACGCCCTCGTCCTGATCCCTGGCACCTGAGAGTATGTCATCTCCCATGGTGAAAGAGGGGGGACCTTGCACTTGTGACCAGATCACAGGTCCGGAGATGGAGAAGTGACCTGGATCGTGCCACTGAGCCCAGGGTCATCACAGCTCAGAGGAGGGAGAAGGTGGTACAGTGATGTTATGGTTTAGATTTGAAATGTCCCCCAAACTCCTGTGCTAAAGGCTTGGTTTGCCAGCTGATAGGCTTTTGGGGAAGTGATTGGAACATGAGGGCTCTGACTTCATCAAGTGGATTGATCCACTCATGAGATCATAATTTGATGGCATTATTTTGAGGTGACAGAAACAGGAGGCAGGCCCTAGCTGAGGAGAGTGGATGGGAGGGCATGACCTTGGGGACTATATATGGTCTCCTGCCCCTTCTTCTCCCTTGGTTTCTGGCTTCTGTGAGGTGAGCAGCTTCCCTCTGCCACACCCTTCCGCCATATTCCTGCCTCACCATGGGCCTAAAGCAATGGAGCCAGCTGACCTTGGTCTGAAACCTCTGAAATTGTGAGCCACAGTAAGCCTTCCCTCTTTTCAGTCATTATCCTCAGATATCCACTAACAGCAACAAAATGCTAAGTAATTCGACTGATGAAGGAAGCAGAGATTTGAGTCAAGTCAAGGAATTCAGGCATCCTCAGGAGACGAGGAGGTGAAGAGCAGGCAGATCCTTCCCTGGAGCCCGCAGAGGGAGCCAGCCCTGCTGACACCGTGGCATAAGACTCTTCCTGGAGTTCTGACTCCCCCAGAACTGGGAGAACAGAAAGGTGTGTTGTTTTAAGCCTCTCAGTTCATGGAAATGTGTTCCGTCAGCAACAGGAAACTAATGACAGGGCTGTTTCATGGAAGACCAGAACAGGGACCCTGGTGGTACATTGCTCTGGGTTTGAGCCCCTGCTCTGTTTGCTACCTGTAGGACCTTTTGCAATTTCCTAACATCTCTGAATCTCTGCCTTTTCTTCTGCAAATGGCAGTAAGGCAGGACCTAACTCAGACTATTTTGGGGAAAATACCTTGACACACACGATGTGCTTAGAACAGGATCTGGCACACAGTCCATGTGCAATAAATGTTGGACTTCCATCCTTCCTCCTGGGCATCAAAAAGTCTACATTCTCAAATGCAGGCCCTCCAGCTTCTCCTGGGACCCTGCTGGAACCGACCATCTTGATGCTTCATTTTGTTCAATGTCGCTCCACTACTCAACAATGTTCCATGGTCTCCATTGCAATGTCTTGACTCTACTTAATCAAAATCCCCCATATCTTTGCTCCTGCCAACCTCAACTCTAGAAAGAGAAAACTAAACCAAGAGCAAAGCTGAAAAGAGACCAGATGGCCACTGATCTGTCATTTTCTCTGGGTCACAGCATCCTCATTCCCGAGGCAGCGATTACTCCTCTACCCCGGCACCTAAAGCTCCATGGGGCAGAAGCTAGGGTTGGCACAAAGTTGCCAAACTCCTGACGTGGGCTGGGCAGAGGGCCCAAGGATTCCTTCCCAAGGCTGAGTTCCAATTAGGACCACTGAGTGGATTTGGAAGCCACAAGGCCGGAGAGGAAAGAACGGGCACAATCCTCAGACAGGGCAACACCCCGGGCAAAATTGCACTGGGTG
The DNA here is from genome assembly GCF_053883595.1 of Heterocephalus glaber. NCBI lineage: Eukaryota > Metazoa > Chordata > Mammalia > Rodentia > Bathyergidae > Heterocephalus > Heterocephalus glaber. The sequence goes on from NW_028258412.1 coordinate 11,496,613, forward strand.
CACCTTGACCTCCCTGGTGTGCTCAGGGGACACTGAGTCCTGGCTGGTGGACAGGAAAGGAAAGAAAGGGGAGAGGAGGGGAGGGAACTCCTGAGCCTGGCTTGGGACCTGAGCTTGGAAGGGCAGGAGGAGACCAGCGGCCAGGCTGATTCATCTTGGTCCTGGGCTGCTGTCCAGGCTGGGAAGAGTTAACGGCACTGCAAGGGCTTTCCTGGTAGGAAGAGCTCAGTGCCAGCAGGAGAAGGTTGTTCCCCAGCTCTCAGGTGAGATCATGCAGCACAGCATGTAGCAAGATTCTGGGATGGCTCCCATTTTCCAGCTGATGGAATGGAGGCCCAGAGAAGGCTAATAACTGCTCAGAGCCACACAGCAAATCCTGAGCAGCTGATCAGTGGTCCTGATCCCCAGAGAACTGCCCTACTCCCCTGCACCACAGAGACACACACACTCAGATACACACAAATGCACGTGTACCCACCTACACATTTCTCGTGACCTTGTCCCTGCCCATGTCCCCGGCTGCATGGCCCACCTCTCCCCTCCTGTTCAGAACCGCTGCGTGGGTTAAGCCCTGGCCATCCTTGTCTCTCCTGCCACACATGCCCTCTTGCTGCCACTCAGTCGCCTGTTCCCTTTGAGAGGCTCGGAGGTTGCCTTCTGGGCTGTCCCTCTCTCCACCACCTGGAGGAGTGGCTCCCCCTGCCCGGCAGGTCCATGCCTGCCCCTGTGTCCATTTCCGAGCCACACTATTCCTTTGTTCTTCCCTGTGATATCTGTCTCTTCCCCTGAGCTGCCATCATGCTGGCTCCCTCGTGGACCCGACCTGCCTACACTGTCCTCCCCAGGCCCAGCTGTTAGCGTGAGCTACTGGCAGTGGATGAGAACCAGCAATGCCACTGTAAGAGAGGACTGTCAGCCTAGGGGTCAAGAACACAACCTTCTGAGGTAGGTCCTAAAGACCTGGGTCCAAATCCAAGCTAGCCATTTTCTTGCTGTGTGACCTTGGGCAAGTTACCTTCCCTCCCTGGCCTCAATTGCCCTTCTATAAAATGGTGATGATAATCCTGACCTCACAGGACCAGCTGGAAGGACCCTTTAGATGGTGTGGGGATCGTACATGGCATGGGGCTCAGAGCACACACTCGACATCTGCTGCTGCAGTACCTGTGGGTCGTTTCCGGAAGCCCAACTCCCACACCTCTATCCGTCACTCTTCCTCTTGGCTCTGGCCTTGGTCCTGCTGTGGTTCGCATGAAGAAGTAGAGACACCCTCTGGAGCCAGGAGCCAGGGTTTGCAGCTCAGCTGTGCTACCCATTGGCTGTGCACCCTTGGGAAAGTGACTTCACCTCCCTGAGCCTCTGCGCCATTCTCTGTAGCACCCTGTGGGTGGGACACTATGAGAAGGAGAGGAAGTCACACTGTGAAGTCCCTGGAGCCTGGCACATCCTGACGGCTAGCTGGCCAGGGACTTCTCCTCCATCAGCTCCTCTCTCCCCATCCCTCCTTGCTTCCCACAGCCTCTGCCTTCCGCCCACCTCTAACCTGTAACTGGCCTCCTTTCCCTCCTCAGTCAGGGGCGGGGGGAGTGCACTAGGACAAGGGGTCCCTTGTGCCCTTACCTTAAGTCACCAAAGACCTGTTTAACCCGCTGACTTGGTGGCGCTCCCTCCCTGCCCCTCCCTCTCCAGCTCCATCTCTCTGTGGATTTTTCTCCTGAACTTGTCCATTCTGCATTTGGGAAACTGAGGCCCCAGGAGTTGTTGGTATCCCCCTGGCTTGGCTTCCAGGGCCCCACATCGGGAACCTGGAGCTGGAGTCCAGGTGTCTCTAGGGCCCTGCAGAAGAATCTGTAACCTAAAACCATAAGTGAGTGGCCTTCGGACACCGAGAGAAAAGAGGCAAAATGAGATTAATCAATGTCTGATTCCGGTCTAGAAGATGGGAGTGAGTCAGCTACAGCTCACGGCATTCGAAACAGAAAAGCGCACATCACAAGAACATGATGAATAATTTATTCTTCATAAAAACCCATATCTTATGAAATATTTTGAAACAACCTTTTCAGCTATTTTTGTAAGAAAGGCCCCTGTACAGTGGGCCCACAAGGACATTTCGGGGTTCGCTGGTGATGCGGGTGGGGTTTCCAGCTGGCCAAAATCTCAGAGCCTGCAAAAAGCTGTCCTGGCTCGGCCTCCTGGGTCCTCACTCAGATTGGGCATGAGAGGGAGATTATTCAATATATTTTTACAAGGAGGCTGTATGTACCTTTTTATGTGGGGCATGAAAAAACTTTAAAATTTAGAAAACATGAGAATTTGTCATAGCAACGGGGCTGCCTTTCCTGTTTTTGAAAAGTGAGCTTCCCCCTGCTCTCCTAGGTACAGAAAGTTTATTCTCCTGCTGGGGACTCTGACTCAGAGGCAGACACAGAGCTCACGACCGACAGGAGTTGGGTTCCTGGCTCAAAACCTGGTGGGTAACGCCCAAGGACCAGATTTTCAGGCCCTTCCTGCACCATTGCCTTGGGAGTTAGAGTTTCAACATAATGGGTTTTCCAGGGAGTGCACAACATTCAGACCACAAGGCTGTATAAGGGACTTAGCATGGTGCCCGGCACATAGCAGACTTTCAATTAATGTTTTCATTATTTACCATTCATGTTAACATACAAGTGTTATGATGATTAATAATATTATCATATCTCCTATCTCCCATCCTATATAACACATTTTGTGACCAATCCTTAGGGAGGCAGCAATGAAATCAAAATCTATGCTCCATCAGTTACCAGCGGAGTGAACATGGGTGACCACTGAAATCTCTCTGAAATTGATTCCTCACTTGTCAAATACGGACAGTGACATTGGTGAATAGCTCAGCCCCTGCCTTGTACTAGGTGATCCCTAAAATCTGACTATTACTGTTATCAGGGATCAGAAAGCCACAGCCTGTGAGCCAAATGTGGTCCACTCTCTGGTTTTGCACGTAAAATTTTACTGGAACACAGGCAGACCCATCCATGCATGCATCACCTATGGATGCTTTCACATTACAGCAGCAGGTCTGGGAAGCTGCGGCAAGAGGTAGTAGTGTATGCTGGGGCCAGAGATGCAGGGTTCATAAAGCTTAATATATGTGCTATCTGGCCCTTTAAGAAAAAGTATGCTGGCCCGTGATTTGCATCATTATGGCCTTCTTTAACAGCAGTAATTGCAGGACACACTGCATCTGTTTTCCCTCAGTGGACTGTACAAGTTAAGACTTGCTTTCTAGAACCACCTAGCAACCCGTGATTGGGCTTCAGTGGTCCAAAACCTTCCTCAAATTGTTTGCAGTAGTGAGTGTATGGGGGAGCTTCCTGTGGCTTCTCAAAGGACTCAGGCCAATAAGGCGGCCATAATCCCAGGATCATAAGCAATGGAGGAGCCAGCCCAGGTCTAAACACCACTCCACTCCATTTCCCAGGCTTATGTGTTCCCAGACAGTCCCACTCCGAGGCATCGGGGCCTGTAAATGGGATTGCTCTGTGAGGCCTTACTGCCTGGCCTGAAGCACTGGGATGCCTCCTGGTTCAGAGGCTCCCACATTCTTTTGGTGGGATGTTGGGAGGGGGAAAAGAAACGGGGGGCTCCCAAGAGCTCTTCTAGAATTCAGCAAAGAAAATCCATGAATCATTCACCCCCTGAAATAAATCATCCTATCCCTGGTGGGATTCACTCCTTCAAGAGTCAAGCAGGGAAATCTGCCCTTCCTTCCGAGTTGGACTGAGCTGTGGTTGTGCTTTGGAGAAAATCCCACAAAAACTCATCACCCACTTCATAGATCTTGAGGTTCCTAGTGGCCAACTTCCTTGGTTTTGTTTCAGCCCACAGATATCTACCTTGGCTTTTAGTGCTCGGAGTATTTGTCTCTAAAGCCTTCATGGCACCTGAGGTCATCTAAAACACTAGACTGAACCAGGCATGGTGATGCATGCCTATAATCCCAGCACTCTGCGAGGCTGAGGCAGAAGGATCACAAGTTACAGCCTGGGTAACTTAGCAACTTAGTAAAACCCTGTCTCAAAATAAATACATAAATCACACAATGTAAACAGCTTGGGATGTGGCTCAGTGTGAAGGTCCTAGATTCAATCCTGAGTCCTGGAAAAAAACCAGACTGGTTTTAGCCACAGTCCCCATCTTGATAGAGGTCGCCAGGCCCCCTGACACTGAGAGACCACTGCCACCTGCCGCACTGTTGGTGAGCTCCAGTGCTTCATGAGACCCATCAAATGTTCCCGGGGAGCCGAGGTCAAATTTCCCATGCAAAAAACTTGGGAACCAATGTTTAAATGTCAAAGTCCACAAGTAGTTGCATAAGAGGAAGGACATCCTTGCTTAGGGGTCAAGCTTAAGGTGTCATATAGAATAATGACACCACATGACATCTACGTCTTCTTTATTTATTAGATAATAACAATGATTTTGAAGTTGGGGTCTTTGAGATTTAATGGTTCCTAGGGAGACAGGCTAGGGAATCTATTAATGATTTCCAAGGAGGCTGTGAACACAAAATTATGCGTGAATACTGGTGTGGGCACAAGGTTTTCAAGGGAGGGAACCCAACATTTTCATATTTTCAATCAGGTTCCAGAATTACAAATGATTACAAGCATGAAATCATATATAATTCATATTTGTGCCCCTGATCCCTATTACCATGCCTGGCATGTGGCAGGTGTTCAAGAAATGTTTGCCAGATGGATGGATGGATGGGTGGATGGGTGGATGGGTGGATGGGAGGATGGGTGGATGGGAGGATGGGTGGATAGGTGGGTGGATGGGTCAGTTGGTGACTGTGTAAAGCCATACCCTGCCTGATAGTCAGGAGAAGCCTGCATGGTCAAACCCTGCTAATGTAGAATTTGGGGGTAACTTGAAAAAACTCTTTTGTTAGAATACTTTTTGTCACCAGGATAAAAGAAGCAAATTAATGGTGCAAACAAGAATGAGTGGCAGTTAATGTTGAAGGTGCCCACTGTCACAGTCAAAGTACTTATAGAGTTCCCATTTAGTGCCTTGGTCATTAGTTGAAAAGACGATGCTTTCTCATGCCAGAAGATTTGCGTCTGTACACAAGAGCACTAAAGCTGCATTTTTCCAAAGGACTTCTGGGTTTTAACCCCATGGTGTCTCTCATCAACCTCAAAATCCTTTTCCCAGACAAGGATGTGGAACAGTTGATCCCAGACCAGCCAGAAAGAACACTTTTTAAAATTCAGATGGAAAAATCAGAGAAGACCTTGTCTTTTATAAATGACAGAACCAGAGGACGCAGTGACCAGGCACTCCTCTCATGATAGTGGCAGGGGCAGAGGGGGGCAGGTGGCGTGGACTCTGTGAGTGGGAAATCATTCATATTCAGAATGTTGGTATTTCTGGGACTTGGTCCTAAGGAGACCATCAGATCTGTGCACCAAGATTTATTCCCAGAGATACAGTAATAACAAGTGTATTATCATATTAGATAACAGTACTCTATTATCTAATAGATTATGTAGCAAAGAAACTAGAAACAATGCAAGTGTTAAACAATAAGCATTGGTAAATCAATGACTTGTTTATGGAAGTATTCGTGTTCCTATGGCATTCCCACATGAACTGTGAAATCATATCATAAGATCATATCCTGAAAATATTCTTGAGACTTCATAAAATTTTTTTAAAACTTTTGGGCTTCAAAGGACAATATCAAAAGAGTGAAAGCAACCCACAGACTTGGAGGAAATATTTGCAATTCATATATCTGCTAAGGGACTCATATCTTGAATATACAAAGAACTTTTACAAATCAACAATAAAACAACAAATAATCCAAGAGCCCGACCTATAAATGGCCAAAGGATCTAAGTGGCCTCTTCTGCAAAGATAACAAAAGCGTTGTGGCTCAAAAGCTTAAGAAAAGATGCTCCACATCATTAGTCATTCAGGAACTGCAAATCAAAGCCAAAGTGAGACAGAGCTTCATGCCCTCCAGAGCAAGTGCAGAAGAGAATGTGAGGGCTCTGAAACTCTCCTAACCTGCTAATGGGCATGCAAAAGGGTGCAGCCAATTAGGAAACATCTGGCCATTCCTAAAAAGAAATGTAACATAGCTACTGTATGAGCCACCAAGTATCTCTTAGATGAAATGAAACTACTTGTCCACAAAAAAATAAACTCATACACAAATGTCCATAGCAGCATTATTCAGAAGAGTCAAAACATAGAAACCACCTAAAGGTCCATCAAATGATGAATGGATAAACAAAATGTGACCTAGCCATATAATGGAATATTATTCAGCCATAAAAAATTAAGTACTGATGCATGCTATCACATGAGTGAATCTTAACTATGTTAAATACTATGTTAAAATATTGTTTTTTAAAAAGCCAGACACAAAGGGCCATATACTGCTGATTCCATTTGCATGGAATATCTAAAACAGTCCAATTTATAGAGATAGAAACTAGATTTGTGATTGCCTAGGTCTGGGGGGCGGGGCATGAGGGACTCTAGAGAGAAATGGAGAGTGACTGCCAATATGAAAATGTTCTAAAATGATTGTGATAATGGTTGCACAGTTCTGTGAATATACTAAGAACCATTGAAATGTACACTTTAAATGGGTGAATTACATGGTATAAATTATATCGCAATAAAGTTATGTACTGTATTATTATATAGTAAGCATATTACTTGTTATGAAACACAAATGTAGATCATATATTAACTATATATAATGTGATGCATTACATATTAAATATGCATGGTTTGGTGAGTAGGAGATACAATAAAACGACTTCAAGTCATCTGGACTTTTCCACTCCTGCCTCATCTATGGCAAAGCAGTGTGAACACACAGCTCTGAGGATCTGGGGGAGCACCAGGACACTAGCACGTTTTTCTTTGAAATTCTGTATTTTATTTACAAAATTCAGGCATATTTTGTCATCTATTTCAAAACACGGTCATGTTAATTTTAATATAAAAATAATGTATTATCTCTAAACCCATGAATACAATTGATGCTCTAGGGGGAAAAAAAAGAAAAATATTCAGTAGTGAGAGTATAACATAATGGCAATGGTGGCGGGGGGGGGGTCAAGTACACAGCTCTGTGTGAAGGATGTGAAGCTACCAAGGGTGAGAGAAAAGGATACGAGACTGGAATGAAATACAGCAAGATATTAATTGTGGGTATCTCTGGGTGGGATTCCAATTGTTGTCGTTCTTTTTCTTAATACTTTTCGCCTTTTCCATATTCATCAATGTTGCATAATACTAAAGAATAAACACAGTTTGGTCCAACAAAGAGACTCTGGGGAAAGAGATCAGGCCATGTTTTTCTGGGGCTGCTTTGGCACAGCCCTGGCCCTGGAAAGCGCGCCCTGACCTCCGCCCTGGGATCACAGTTGGGCCTGTGTGGGACGCGCCTGTGCACAAAGAGACTCCCAGCATCCCCTGCTTCCTGCAGGTGCTGGGGGAAGATGTGGATGTATTCCCAAGAAGAGATGAAGCCAGAGCCTTTGCAAAGTTCTGGAAAGAAAAACAAGCAGATTCTCTTATGTAATAACAGCTGGAGGAGGCAAATAAGAACTGGACATGTGTGGGGGCGGAGCTGTGGACCAGGCATCAGAAGCCTCTGCATTCAAGCCTCTGATTTCCCCAAAACCAGCTGGCTGACCTTAGTCAAAGTCCCCTCTTCTCTTAAGGCTAGTTTCCCCCTGGATAAAAAAGGGTGCTGTCCCTTCTTATCCTGTGGCTTATGATTTCGTGGGTTCATGCCTGCTATCCTCATTTCCCACCATTTGAAGCCATTGGCCCCAAGAACCTCAAAGGCCATCCTACACCTCCTGGACAATCCCTAAATTGACACCTAATACTTTTCAACTCAGCTAATAGGAGATTTCTGAAGAAGGCAGCATGAGCAGGGAGCATTCCTTAACCTCACACCCCTCTGCACTCCGAACTTGCTCAAGTGCAGTCTTTTTATTGATCGTCTACCAGGTGCCAGGCACTGTGTTATGGCAATAGGAGAGACAACACCTTGCTCTCTTGGAGCTTACAAGATGGACAGTAACTACCAGTTATGGCCCACAGGTCACGGTCTTGTGAAAAGGGGGTCCCCACACAACACTTTTTTGTAATTATTAACATCCATCTTGAGAGGTGAATACCACCCTTCACACTTTGCAGCTGAGAAGATGTAGGTAAAGTGCTTTGCATAAGATCAGAGAGTAAACAAATGGGAAAGCCAGACATCCACCTTGGGCAGATCTGCTTCAAAGGCACCTGTGATCATGAATGGTTCCAAACTTCACAGCTTAAGCACGACAAAAGATCTCAAGAGTCACTCAATCTCCGTGCTGTTGATTTGACTATACAAAAGACCTGAAGAAAAACAATATAAATTGCAGTGAACTTAACACCAAAACATCAAACTTGGCTATTGATGTCAGGCAAACTCTAAGTTCATACAGATGAGTTTGCAGAATAAAAAATACCCTATGATGTGGACCAGATACTAAATAAACACTGGATCACAGCATGCAGAAACTTATTCTCCTTCAATTCTTTTTCAGTCCTTCTAATTATACCTAGCGAATGTCTCAAATTGGTGCTAATGGGTTTTACTACCTTCCCTAACATTTGGCAAGCTCCCTTTATAAGGAAGAAAGAATGGGCCTCAGACTCAAAGCCTTGGACAAACATTTAATAACATTACTCTATTTTCATTGTTTATATGGAGGTGGGGTGTTTTCTGATTACCTTCTACTTGAAGAACACATAACTGATTTTCTGTTTCTTGTGGTCATATAAATGTTCCTTTCCAGCTACATTTACTGATGTTTCTAGTGAGTATATTTACTGATGTTTTTAATGAGTGGATTTAAAGGAAAATATTAAATCACAGCCCCATGGAAGAGGTATACAAGAAGGGCAAAAATCTAAAAGGTAACATTGGAATGACTGAGGCTGGAGAAATGCTGCCCCATGAAATTGAAAATAACTCAGCCATGTAATTATATTGTCCTGAAAGTAGACTGAAATTTATCTAAATAGCACAAATTCACAGTAGCCCAACACTATTACAACACATGTGTAAGGGCTTATGTATGCAGTTACTTTAGCAACAGAGGTACAACTGAATCATATTCCAACCACAAGATACAGGCACAAGAAAGTCTAATTATTGGAAAATTATAGACCAAAGAAAACACAACTATGGCTCACTGCACACAGCAGGGCTGATGAAATAACTGGATAAACCACATCTGCCTAAAAGCTGTGGAAAGGAAGGTCTTCCCCTAAATGAGGTGCCCTCAGGGATCTCAAGGATTCATTCATTCATTCTCTCATTCACTTATTCATTGCAATTTTACTGAGTCCTTGTTACAGACCCTAGAATACAGTGAAGGGCCACACAGGATGGATGGATGACCCCCCCCCCCCTCAACTTTCAGTCCCAAAGAGGGTGCCTGGCTACAAATTCAGCCTTACATGCCTGAATGCCTACTTTTGAACAGATTTAAGGAAGGTATTTGTCTATCCAGGGGATGATCAGAGGCAGCTTCCTGGATGAAGTGACCATCAGGGTGAGATCTAAGAAGCAATAGGAATTAACTGGAGAAGGGGAGAGGAAGAATGGTAAAGACTGCCCTATGTATAATGTGCTCTCACTGCCCTATGTATTATGGTCTCACTGTCCACGATCCACTTGGGAAGAGAGCATCTCCCCCTGTGAGTCTGATCCTTGCATTCAAAGATACCAAATGTGACTGAAAACTGTAGTGAATATTTAAATTTTTTAAATTTTATTACAGTAAAAGACACATTACCACAAATTCACTTCTAAATACTCCCTCTTACTTGAAACATCATTCCCATCATGTCTTTACAAAGTGTGATCAGTGCAATACATGTTGCTGGTGAGTGCCATCCAATGGAAAGGCAGGCTCATAAAAACATTACCATATGTGCTCATTCACCTTTTTCGCAGACCTGGCACCGGGCAACTTCTGGCTTTTTCCCAAAGTCAAAATAACCATGAAAGGTAAACATTTTGAATCATCTCAGGACACTGAAGCAGCCATCACAGAGCAACTACAGGGGCTCAAAAAGAGACTTCAGAACTGCTTCAGAAAGTGGCAAGAATGATGGGATGAGTACATCAGAAGTGAGGGGGGTATTTGGGGGGGGGTCACGGCAATGTGTCTTTTACTGTAGTAACGTTTTCAAATTTAAGTATTCAACAGATTTTTTGATCATGCTCCGTATTGTTGGGCTAGGATTGTAATTCAGCGATAGAGCACTGGGTTAGCACAGGTGAGGCCCTCAATTCAGTCCCCAGTGCCACCACCACCACCCACCACCACAACAATAATAATAACAATAATAATAATAATGTCATAATAACCATAATAATAATGCAATGCCCATCTCCAAATAGCTCAAAGAGAGAATTTTTAATGTTCTCACCACAAAAATATGATATATATTTGAGGTGACAGATTTGCTAAGTACCCTGATGTGTCCATTACACAATGTATACATGTATCAAAACAGAACACTTTACCCCATAAATAGACAATTATTACATGAAGTAGAAATAGCAAATAAACATATGAAAAGATGTTCAATATCACTAGCCATTACAGAGATACAAATGAAAACAATGCTCAGATTCCACCTCACTTCAGAAAGAATGGCTGCTGTCATGAAATCAACCAATAACAAATGCTGGTGGGGCTGTGCAGAAAGAGGAAACCTGTTCCACTGCTGGTGGGAGTGTAGACTGGTGCAACCACTGTGGAAATCAGTATAGAGATACCTCAAAGAACTAGGACTAGAGGTTCCATTTCACCCAGCTATTCCCCTACTGGGTATCTTTCCCAAAGAATTGAAAGAATCATTCCACAGTGATATCTGTGCACCCATGTTCATAGCACACAGTTTGTAATAGCTAAAGCTTGGAAACAGCCCAGTTGCCCATCAACTGGAGACTGGATAAAGAAAATGTAGGGTTTTTAAAATAAAACGGAGTACTACTCAGCCATAAGTAATGAGAAATTAGAGACATTTATAGCTAAACGGATGCACACTGAGGCGATACTCTTAAGTGAAATGAATAGGACACACGTGTAAATACTGAATAGTTTCTCTGGTGTGAGAAACTGAAAGTGTAAATAAGGATCAAAAGGTATAATAGGTAATGTGAAATAGGAAGAAAAGGGGCAAAGGGGAAGGGGAAGTGGGAGGGGTAGGGGAAAGGAAAGAAGGAAATGGAATTAATATGAGAAAAGGAAAAAATGGAAACAAAGTCTTTGTAAATAGGGAGAGAGGGGTTGAAGGGAGGGCAGGGGAAGGGGAAAAAAATAAGAACCAAGATGGGTTATGTAAAGATACAAATTTCCAATGATGAATGTCATTATATTGTATACCTAAAATGTACCAATATAATTAATTTTAAAAATAAAATAAAATAGGGGGAAAAAAGAATCTCAGGGAGAGGGGCCCAGTGATCAGTGATGTTTAAAGCTCCCCAGGGAAGTCCAAGGTACAGCTGAGACTGCATACAGGGAGCGTAACCCCTATAGAGGATCCAAATCTACAAAAGCATACTGAGCACCTCCTATGCATTGGGCACTAGGCCCGGGGCAGGTCAGGTGTTGGTGAGAATCTGATCCCACTGTTGTTTAAGAACTATCACCCTGCCTTTTCTTTGTTTTGGTTTTTAAAAACTGACATGAAATAGTGTTCACCACGTCCAGCACACACACGTCATGGGAGGCAAACTCTGGGGGAATGCACTAGAGCCAAGACAGATGAAAGGCATTCTGGTCTCACCACTTGCTGGGGATCTGGCTACAATACAAACTCTGATCTAGGGGGACTCAGGGCCCAAGGATCCACATTTCTAACAAGCTCCAGGGTGTTGCTGGACCATGAACCACACCTGGGCTGTCAGGCTCCAAAGGAAACATCTCAGATCCTGGCTCCCTCTCTCTCCCTGCTGTTTCTCCTCCACTCTGACAGCACAGAGCATCTTCTGGAGGTGAACACAAACTATAGAGATGGAGCAAAAGGCGCCCTTGTAGCCTGCCAGATTCCAGGTCCCTGTGACAGCCCCCAACACACTCCTCTATGCATGGGGCAGATCACAAGAATAAAGAAAAGGGCTAGAGAAGAGCATACCTGGTCAGTGGTTGTCATAAATAGCAAACCATCTGTGCCCTGCAGCCCCAGCTCCCTGGTGAGCCCCCCATCTGGGGCCAGAAAAAAGGCAGGGAATTTCAAGAGGCATCAAAGATCAGAAGGGCTTTGGAGGCTCTCCTGCAGGGAGTCTTCATGTCTAATCAATCACCAGTTCTTGGCAAATCAATTGCATGTGTTTTAAATCTCTACTCCAAGGACAAGGGATGGGATTGAAGTTAAAAGCTAGAGGTCTTTGGAGCTGACTCTGTCAGGAGAGTAGCTACCAGCTTCCCCCTACAGGAGAAGGGGGTAGTGGAGTCACTTCTGACCCATTCAGCAAGGCCAGTAAAGAGTGGATCAGGGGACACCAGTGCTCCCAGAGACCATGCAGGTCCCAGCAATGGGTTGACTGGGCAGGGTTTAGGGGGAGGAGTAGTCGGGACTGGGGCCAAATGGGAACCATATGCTCCACCTGACCCAACAAGGAAGTAGCAACTTAGTGCCACCTCCTTGGCAAGTAGAAATGCAGACCTAGTTTTACCAGATTTTCCTTTGTGTTTTTAAAAATACAGTTTTTTTAAAACATGAAATTTTCTGATTTGTAGAAGATGGCTCAAATTGTTTTGGAAACACCAGTCTATCCTTGCAGAGGGCTGAAAAACATATACAGGGTGAAGACCACCAACATGAAGATTTTGAAAGGGAGACTGGAGTGGTTGCCTGAAAATTTTTAAAAATTACTAAAATTATTCACAATTATTTGATGCCCCAAACTATGTGCTTTGGTTTGAATATAGCTTGTCCCTCAAGGGTTCATGTGCCAAGAGCTTGGTTCCAGTGTGGTGATGGTGAGAGGTGATGAGACCTCTAAGCAGTGGGGCATAGTGCAAGATGATAAGGCCATGGGGCCCTGATACTTGTCTAGCAGAGGAAGCTGGCCCTTCAAAGAGTGAGACATTATAAAGAGCAAGCCAGACCACAGAATCTCTTTCTGCCTCCCTGTTTCACCTCATGCTTTTTCACGTACACTCCTGCCACAATATCATAGTGTGACATAGTCAACAGGGTCCTTATCAGAGGCCAAACTCATGGGAAATGGAAACATTTGATCTTGGATTCTCATCCTCCAAAACTGTGAGCTAAACAAACCTCTTTTCTTTATAAAGTACTGTCTCAGGTCCCCCACCCAGGTAGAACAGAAAAAGCGTCTCATAGCAGCCCTCCACTGAAATCTTCACACCTATAAGAAATGTACAACAGGAAGCCAGGACACAGGTTCAAGAGGACCATGTGCCCACTGCACCCAGCCATGCCTACAAGCCCAGATGCCCATCAACCACAGGAAACATCCTATAGCTCAACAGACCTCACCCTCCCCAAGTCTCAACCTTTGCCTGGCAATGACAAGAAACATCCTGTACCCCCACAGACCTCCTTCTCCCCAAGTCTCAACCTCCCCTTCCTCAAGTCTCAAAAATTTCCACTCTCCCCCAACGACCTCCCCTTCCTACCCAAACCACCCTATAAAGGTCTCCTTTCACCCCACCCTCAGGCCCAATGGTCTTTTAGCCCTGGGCCCACCTACACCTAGGCTGAGATAAACTCCACTTGTTGCTTTAACTTTTCCTGACTTGGTAGTCTTAGTCATGCCTGTGTTTACTCTAACACCTGGTGCTGAAACCTGGGAGGGAACAAGATCACATCCTAGGAAAGTCCAGGCTCCCTCTCCAGACCCTACCAGGGCCAACTGAGACCATCCCTGACACCTGACCTCTGGCCATCTCCTGCCATGGTTCTGCTGCTAACCCAGGTCTCCTCTTCAGGTTGGGTTATTCCCTCTATCTCCTACTCTCTAGCCCTGCCACAGCCAGCTTCCTCTTTCTGCCCAGGTGATTCCTCTGACCCAACTTGGGCTGTGCTCCTCAAACCCAGTACTGGCCACACCCACTCCCAGGAGTCAGACTCCATGGTGGCTGCCCAATCTCGAGGATGCCCAACTTGGTCACCCACCCACTCTGCACAGCCTCAAGAAATCAACTAGAGATGTCCTCTCCTTTCCTTAAGTTGCCTCCGTTGTGTTGATGTCAGCTCTCACCATGGGCACCTCTGTCTCATCTATTCCTGCCTCTTCTGGCATGCGTTCTAAAAAACCTTAAGCTTCTCCACCTCACTCCTTACCTGAAGAAAAAACATCTAATATTTTTCTGCAATATGGCCTGGCTAAAATAAAAATTGGATAATGGGTCACAATGGCAAAAACAAATATGGACTTTGGACTTCTCAGTTCTTCAAGACCTGGACAATTATTGCTGCCGACTGGGAAAATAGTCTCAGGTCCCATATGTCCAGCTCTTTTTTTTCTCTGCTGATTCCCCTCTCTCTGCATCTCCTGTAACCGCACTGAACGTCTCCTTGTCTCAACTCCTGCAGCCACTGCCTCCCTTCCTTCTCCTGACTATGAAGCCTCCCTAACCATTGATTCATCCTCTCTCTCCCTCCCTCCCTCATGCCTTCAGCACCCCTAATCCCATTGCTCTCCAACCTCAGCTGCCCACCCGCCTGCCTCTCCAGAATTGCTCCCCCAGCCTCACCTCTGGCCCCTCTCTCTCTCTGTCTGCTCTCCCCACTCCCTCCCATGCCTGCTCTGGACTCCAGTTTGGCCCCTCAGCAGCCCATTCTATCCATTGACCTCTCCACGAGCTGGCTGGCACTGAGGGCATCAGTCCCTTTCTCTCTCACTGACCTCTCACAGATCGGTCACTCCTCAGTTTCTTTCTCTCTGATTCCTCTACCTACATTCATAAATTTCAATATCAATATAATTTTAACTTCTACTCTCTCACCTGAGGAACGGGAACAGGTCTGGACTTTGGCTCAGGCTTACACTGACAAGCACCACTGGCTCCAGCCTCACCTGGAAGATGGAGTCACAGACGTCCCCCAAGCCAAACCCCAGTGGGATTTTAATCAAAGAGACTTGGAGGATTGTTACCCAGCAAAGAGGCCTGAAATTACATGATAACCTGCCTAGTTGAAGGCCTCAAAAAGGCGGCTCACAAATCAGTCAATTATGACAACCTTTAAAAAATCTCCCTGGTGCAAGACAAAAATCTGGCCCAGTTTATGTCTTGCTTGGCCTCCACCCTAAGAAAATATACGGCCCTAAACCCAGAGAGTCCTGAGGGACAACTCATTCTTAAAATGCATTTTACCACCCAATCAGGTCCAGACATCCACAGAAAGCTCCAAAAGATTTGAAACAGGCCCTCAAGTTTCCCACTAGAAATTAATCAGGCGTTCAAGGTGTTCAATAACCATGATGAAGTTGTATGACATCAGTATACTTCTGACTTAGTTACTTGCCTCTACCATGAGAAACCCCCAAGCCCTCAAAGGCTAATCAGAGCTCAAACAACCTATGACGAGACAAAAAGGGGTCCAGCCCTCTGGGGCCCTGCTTTAAATGTCAACACTCTGACCACTGGGCCAAAGCATGGTCTAACCCAAAGCCCCCCATCCCTTCCCCCAGGTGGAGGACAACATGGGAAATCCAACTTCCTGTGACAGCCGGGCCTGTCTGTCATGGGGGTCCCCTCCCAGGGGCACCTGCTGGGCACCAACATCCTCTCTGACCTCATCATGTGGACCTCAGACAACTGACACACTCCTTGGATGCCCCTTGGACCATGTCAGCCACTGAGCTCTGGGTAACTCTCATAGTGGAAGTTCCACACATCATTGTCTATAGCATTCCAACAGCCACATGCCTGCAGGACCCTCCCTACTGGACCCACCACCCATGCTTGAAACTTCACTCTCCTGACTCACCCCAGACCCAGTGGCTTCCCAAGCTCACTGGAAATCACAAGTAGTCTCCCCAACCTCCCTCTAACTCACCTGAAACCCAGAAAAATAAATGTTTGATCCTTACCTAGCCCTCCACTTTACACACTTCCTAAAACAAATTTGCCTCAACCTCACCTGGTTCCACCCCGAGTCTAACTCCTTCAATTCTCTTCTCCTCTGGATGGAAGACCTTGTTTCAGGGAACTCTCTGTAACTTTTCCCCAGATGAGGTCCTCCTGTTCACCTTTCTTCTCACTCTCTGCTTGTCCATTCCCCTGGCTCAGACCAATCTTCACCATTCCACCTCACACACCTGTCCATAAAAATAATTCTCTTCTTCCTGCATCATCTGTTGGCTCACTGGCATTCTAGAACTGCTCTACAACCTCCCATGGACCCAAGCCATGGCCAATACATTAGCCTCCCTCCTCTGCTTGATAAAACACTTTCTCTACCCCCATCCCCCAGATTGACTCATTGAAGTTGCTCTACTATTGGCTAGGAAAACTTGTCCTCGACAGGCCCCTTACCCACTCCTCCTCTGACAAAATACACCTACTCACCTTTTTCCTCTCCCTCTGCCTATCTGCACTTCCTGCCAGAAGATCATCCCACACATGTATTATCATCTTCCCTTCCTGCTCACCTATGTACCCCTAGCCCTCATATTAGGTGCAGGCCTCACCTCAATTGCCCCACCTGACTGGCCCAATATAAAGAGAGGCCTTCTTGCCTTTGTCTTCCTCTTTCTGAAAGAGCTAATTCTCATCCTATTATGTGCCCTAAAATCCACACCATAACATTCTCTCCCATCGGGGCCAGGCTTTCTGCCATGCTCCTCCTCACCTGCCTCTTCCCCTTTTTGGCAAGACATTTCTCCCTTCCCTCCATACCTACAGAAAAACCCTAGGCTTGATCCACACCATGTTAGACCAGGCTAATCCCACTCTGGCTCAAAATTGCTGACTCTGCATCTCTATGTCATCAACCTCTGAGGTAGCCACCCCCACCCCACCTTCAGCCTGGACCACAACCCTCTCCGATTACTATCCGGAATTTCAACAAGAGGGACCAAAACTCCCAACCTATCATACCTCCAAAAAGGCCTACCTTCTAAAAAGCAAAGCAAAGTTCTGCCACTTCTGTAAACCTGTCTCTGGACTGATAGCCACCCAAATACAACTCACATTCCAGGCCCAAGTCTGCATCTCCAGACAAATGACACCTGGTATCCCCTTAGGCACACAGATCCAATAAACTGCAATCTTACCATTACATTATCCCCAACCCAAGGCCACTATACATACTTTACTCAAGTTGAAAAAACTTATCCATCCTATCAGAGAGATGAGGACAGGCAGTCAGAGCCACCATCCATCACTATCAACAATGGAAAACCCTCCACTTTTTGCATAGATCGCTCAGAACCCTATATAGATCTAAACTCATGGCCCCCCCTTAATAAATTGGGACAAACACCAGGCTCACCGATGCCTTTTCTTGCCCAACTTTCTAACCAACAGTGAGGAGGCACTCCACCTAGACACCACACTTTTCTTATTACATTGGGAAAATAAAACTCAGAGAGGAAGCCAAATGGCATGCCCAGGTCAGGCCCCACCCTTGACCGAGGCCACACTAGCACTCTCTGTAGGTTTCGGGACAATAATAAAAAACACCTATCAGATTTTTCAGTTTACCATGCACAACCACTTCTGCTTGGTCACCTCAGGAATCTTCTGGGTATGTGGCACCTCAGCTTACCTCTGTCTCCCTGTTAACAGGACTGGGACATGCACCTTGGTATACCTGAGCCCCAAAATTGACATTTCACAGGAAAACCAGAGTTTTAACATCCCCAAGTACACACTTTCCAGGAATCGCAGAGACCCAGTATTGATCCCTCTATTGATAGGCTTAGGCATCACCACAGGAGTCGGGGCCCATGTAGTAGGCCTGGCTACCTTCATCACAACATACCAGTCCCTATCAAAAGAAGTTTCAAGTAGTCTAAAAGAAATGTACAAGTCTATCCTGATCTTACAAAGTGAACTTGACTCCTTAGCCACTGTGACTCTCCAGCACAGATGAGGACTGGACTTGTTGATTGCAGAAAGGGGCAAGCTCTGTGTTCTTCAGGGAGAAGAGTGCTGCTTTTATAACAAGCAATCTGGCATCATACATGAAGCAGCAAAAAACCTAGAGAACTAGGCTAACAGGCTTAAGGAACAAGACCAATCAAAAGGCCTCAGACCTTTTCCTGGAGCAGCTGGATGCCATGGCTCATGGCCATCCTGGGCCCCATGGGCATGATCATTATAATCCTTCTCTTTGGGCCTTGTTCCCTAAAACTTCTGACATGTTTCATCCAAGGACAGATCCAGTCCATGGCTACCAGACAGCTACTCCTGACTGCCTGCTACACTGCTGTGCCTCAAGGACCTCAAGATATGCCCTAAAAAGACCCCTATCCTCCCTCTCTCTTGCAGGATGCCCACACAGCCCCCAGTCATGTTTGAAGCAGCCATGAGAATCTACACCCAAATCCCCCTACCCCCTTCCTCATCTCTTTTTTTCTTTCTCTTATAACAAAGAGACGGGAATGTCAGGTCCCCCACCCAGGCAGAACAGAAAAACATCTCACAGCAGCCCTGCACCACCGCCGCCCTGCACTGAGGTCTTCACACCTACAAGAGATATACAACAACAGGAAGCCAGGACACAGGTTTGAGAGGAACATGTGCCCACTGCACCCAGCAATGCCTACAGGACCAGATGCCCAGCAACCACAGAAAACATCCTGTACCTCTACAGACTTCACCCTCCCCAAGACTCAACCTCCCCCTTCTCAAGTGTCAAAATTTCCACTCTTCCATTCTGGCCTCCCCTACCCTACCCAAACCACCCTATAAAGGTCTCCTTTCACCCCACCCTCAGGGCCAACAGTCTTTTAGCCCTTGGCCCACCTACACCTAGGCTGAAATAAATTCTGCTTGTTGCTTTAACTTTGCCTGATTTGGCGGTCTCAGTTGTGCCTCAGTTTACCCTAACACTCAGGTAGTTCGTTATAACAATGGAAATCAAACTAATAAATTATCAGATTCTCTGAGCAGTCACAGGGGAAGAAATGAAAGGAAATATATATTCATACCATGCCTGCTTCATTCAGCATGTCCACTTTTCAATTTTTTAAAAAAATTATTTTATTTTTACATTTTAGGTATACAATATAATGACATTCATCATTGGAAATTTGCACCTTTACATAACCTCTCTTGGTTCTTATTTTTCCCCCTTCCTCTGCCTTCCCTTTAACCCTTCCATCCCTCCCTATTTACAAAAACTTTGTTTCCATTTTTTCATTTTCTCATATTAATTCCATTCCCTTCTTTCCTTTCCCCTACCCCTCCCACTTCCCCTTCCCCTTTGCACCTTTTATTCCTAGTTCACATTATCTATTATACCTTTTAGTCCTTATTTACACTTTCAGTTTCTCACACCAGAGAAACTATTCGGTATTTACACCTGTGTCCTATTTATTTCGCTTAAGAGTATTGCCTCAATGTGCATCCATTTAGCTATAAATGTCTCTAATTTCTCATTACTTATGGCTGAGTAGTACTCCATTTTATTTTTAAAAACCCATATTTTCTTTATCCAGTTTCCAGTTGATGGACATTTAGGCTGCTTCCAAGTTTTAGCTATTACAAATTGTCCTGCTATGAACATGGGTGCATGTATATCACTGTGGTATGATTCTTTTAATTCTTTGGGGAAGATACCTCAATCTGACAAAAGCTATCTAGGAAAAACCAACAGCCAATATCATACTAAATGGTCAAAAACTGAAATCCTTCACACTAAAATCAGGAACAAGACAAGGATTCCACTATCACCACTCCTGTTCAATATAGTTTTGGAAACATTAGACAAGAGAAAGAAATAAAAAGAATAAAGATAGGAAATGAAGAAGTCAAATTGTCATTATTTGCAGATGACATGATACTCTATATAGAAGACCCCAAGAATGCCACCAAAAGTCTTCTAGACTTAATAACCAAATTCAGTAGAATAGCTGGCTACAAGGTCAACACACAAAAATCAATAGCTTTCCTCTACATGAAAAATAGACTCACTGAGAGAGAAATAGGGCAAACAATTCCTTTCACAATAGCAGCCAAAAAACTGAAATACCTAGGAATCAACCTAACAAAAGAAATCAAAGACCTTTTCTCTGAAAACTATAGCACTCTGAAAAGAGAGATTGAAGATGATATCAGAAAATGGAAAGACATCCCCTGCTCCTGGGTAGAAAGTATCAACATAGTGAAAATCACCACACTTCCAAAACTGCTATATAGATCCAATGCAATCCCAATTGAAATCTCAGCAGCATACTTCACAGACCTTGAGAAAACAATCCAAAAATTCATTTGGAACAAGAAGAGACCCAGAATAGCAAAAGCAATTCTAGGTAACAGAGACATGGCAGGGGGTATCACAACCCCCAACTTGAAACTATACTACAAAGCTACTGTGATAAAAACAGCATGGTACTGGCAAAGAAACAGACCTGGGGACCAGTGGAATAGATTAGAAGATGCAGAAACAACTCCAGACACACTCAGCCATCTCATCTTTGATAAAGGAGCCAAACACCCTCACTAGAGGAAAGATAGGCTCTTTAATAAATGGTCCACTTTTCTATTTAGTCATTCATTCACACACAATTAATTGAGCAGCTATATTTGCCAGGCCTTGTTCTATGTGTATGTTGTCATATGTACTTGCCATATGGACCTGCACATGTCCATGTAGTCTGTCAAAGCAGATGAGCAATGAAGATGGAAGCACATAAGATTATTTCAGACAGTGGCAAGTGCTGAAAGGTTAGGGAGGTGTAGTGATGTCGCTCAAGTAGTAGTAGTGTGAGAAGGGACAGTTGGCTCACTGAGGGAATATTGTTGGTGCTAGGATCTGAGTGATGAGACATTGGCAGCCATCAGCGTCTCAGGGTAGACAGTATCAGCCAGAGGGAGCTGCAAAGTCAAAACCCCTGAGGTGGCCATGAGCATGGATCCTTCCCATCAGGCATCAAGATGAACATACAAGGTACTGTTCTTGCCAGAGATTTAGCTCAGTGGTTCTGCTGCCTGCCTTGCAAGCGCAAGGTCCCAAGTTCGATCCCCAGTACCAAAAAAAAAAAAGTACAAAACCCAAGGTACTGTTCTGCCCAGTGGACAGATGAGGATACTGAGGCCAGACTCGACTCAAGACCACATTGCTAGTGAGTAGCAGGACATCAATTATTGACACTCTGTCTTGGACCAGTAATGTCACTAGAGTGGGCAAGTAATAGGAAGTCATTCTCCTACCTTTGTAAGGCTAAGACCTTCCCTAAATGAGTCGGAGACTGCAGGCTGCCAGCCCAGAACATCCCAGAGGGATTCTACCTGGTCCCAAGGCTGGCAGCTGTCTATGTGTTTGGAGCACTTGGGGTGCTGGGCTCTCTTGGCAGCATATATATGTGCCAGGCTATCAGATTCTAGCCCCTAAATTAGGACCGTGTTAGCCTTTTTCCCCCATGGCTGGGACTCAATATCTGACATCTGCAAATTAGAGGAGGAGAGGTTTACTTTGGTTCACAGTTTCAGTGGATTCAGTCCATGGTCTGCTGACTCCAAGGCACAAACAGTATGGCAGACCTCATGGTGGAAGGAAGCTGTTGACTACATGGCACACAGAAAAGCATAAAGGAAAGGGAGAACCCACTGACAAGGACCAAGTGAACTGCCTCTTCCGACCAGGTCTCATCTGCCAGAAGCACATGAATTACTGAACTCATCAGTGGGTGAATCCATCAATGAGTACAACGCCCCATGATCCAATAACCTTCTAAACACATGCTTTGAGGGAATACTTTAAATCCAAACTGTAACAAGAACTGTAAGCCTCCTCTCTGGGGTCTGTGAGGAGCCCCCTGAGATGAGATTTCGCTAGAAGCCTAGAAGTGGGGGACATGTTGGGAGACACTGCATTGGTCTGTCAAGCACAGAGGCCACCACTGGTCAGCAGAGTGTGTGAACTGCCACTCTGGTCTTTGGTCTCTGTCAGGGCAAGCAGCTGGCAGAGGCCAGGTCCCAGCAAGAGTCAGAGAAATTTGGGACATTGCATCCTTTCCAAATCCACAGGCACCTGTCCTTCCCACTACCTGCAGCTCTTGAGCTCTCTGAACTCCAGTCCACAGCACAAAACTCATCCTTGTAGCCTGGCAGATCTTTGGCCAGCCTCTGGGCCTTCGTGTTCTACAGTGTGATGTCACTGCTGCCACTGACCAGCAGCCAACTGTCACTGACCATGTAGTCTGGTACATGCCGACCACATAGCCACGCAGGGAAGCCAGGTCATACTTGCCATCCTCCATCCCACAGCTTGATGGTCTTGTCAAAGGAGGCACTGCCCTGGTGTCCTGCCATGTATACAAGGGGCTTCTTGTTCTCTGCTGAGGACCAAAAGAATAAGTGGAAGTTGAGCCAGATGCCACCCTTTCTGGGCCCTGGACCTGCTTGAGGCTGTACTGGCCCACTGTCCTCTCCTTCAGCTTCTGCAAGGACCCCTGGAGGTCTTGGGCATTAACTGTGTCCTCGGTGGGCTCACAGGTCTCAGTATGGAGCACAGACTCAGTGCTGACTGTCATCCTGTTTCCCCAGTGGCTGTGACCTTCAAGAGCCTGGCACAGCAGACCATTATGACCCGGTATACTTTGATGGTGTGGTCCTGGGATACAGAATACAGACAGAAAGAACCCCATCCCCTCCCCACTGGAGACAGGTGACCCACTGCGTGTGCCCAATGGGGATGCCCTCACAATGGCTTGAGGTTGTGTCATCCTTGGAGCTTCTGCCCACATAGAAGTACTCAGGGGTTCACGTGGAAGTAGCACCCAACTCAGGCCTGTGATCCATTTATTGTGGCCAGCAAAGGTCCTGTCCCCCACTTACCTGTGCTTGGGTCCCATGGGAGAATCTGGCCACTCTTGCAATCTGAGGCCAGCATTTTGCCATCTGGAGACAAGGATATGCTAAAAACTCAGTGTCTGTATCCCTTACATGTGAAATGCGGTGTCTCCATGCTGAGATATCGAAACCACACAACGACTGGGCACTTTCTCACAGGGCTGAAGGCCCCAGAAATGACTGCTTCACTGTGATCCTCAGAAGAGCTGGTGCAGCAAGTCACAGCTGAGACCTAAAGATAGCCTGTAGCTAGTAGATGATCTCTAGGACCTTTTCTGTCTCCTTGGCCTGGGACTCCAGCATCATCCTCCCTAGGGATGATCTACCCATCATGGACATAAGGGCATAAGGGATCCTCCTGTACCAGTGCAACATTGCACACAAGCTGTACCTAGCTGGGAGTGATGTCCACAGGCACATTGAACAGAAAGCCAGCAGCACCTGGAACTTCTCTAGCAGCAAGGCACACCCTGGGTAGGCCTCCTTCACCCAGCGGTCTCCCCAGGAGGCTCTGTTGCTCCATATTAGTCCCTGCTGTGCCTTCCGGATGCAGTCAACCTTTCTACTCTTCACATCAGGAATTCTTGCCCCATTTTACAGATGAGACACTGAACTGCTGAGAAGTTAATTGACTTGCCCCAAGATCACAGAGATAGGAAATGGCAGAGCCAGAATCCACTCTCTTTGCCAGCTGCAGCCCTGCCTCTCCCACTCCCACAGTAGGTGCTCAGGACATGTTACAGTGAAGCAAAGTCTCTGGGATCAAGTCTGCTGGAAATGGATGTTATCATTCGGGCACATCCTGTGTTCCTGTTCAAGAACTGGTTCATGGTTTCTGCTGTAGGTCATTGTCCAGGTGACGCATTTATCATTACAGCGAGTCTATGCTAAGTCACCCAGAGTGACCACACAGCCCAGAGCCTGGGCTCCTCCCCTTCTTCCTGGCCCTGTGACCCGTTGCTGCTGCTGCTGCCTGCTGCATTCTCACCTCCTCCAGCCCTCAGGCTCCTAGCTTCCCGAGCTACAAGTTCATCTTCTGGGCCTATTTCCGATGCATCCCAAGCAGCCTGTCTGGGAATTAGAAGCTTCAGAGTAACTTCACTGGCTGCTTGGTTCCCTTGAAAGGGGAGCAGGACTTACCACCTTGACTAAGAATCCCGGGGCTCTTTACCCCTTTTGATTTCCCTTGTGTTATGGCTCATCTTTAGATGTCTCCCCAAAGCCTCACATGGTCTTAGGTGGGGCTTTTTCAGGGGTGACTGAATCTAGAGTGTGTGATTGATTCATGTGTGAGTGCTACCCGCCCTAAGTAGTCTGAATAAAACTTCAGTAGTTGCTTTGGTTACCTTCTAGCCACCATGAACTATTCTCCTCTGTGACGCCCTGCTGCCATGTGCCGCCCTGCCTTGGAGGCAGCCGATAATGGACTGAAACCTCTACAAACTATGAGCTAAATAAACCTTCCCCTTTAACTTTGGGTGCCAGGTATTTTGTCTCAGCAACAAGAGAAAAGTAGCTAACACACCTTGGACATGTTTTTGCTGGTATCTATTTGTGATACATAATAATTACATTTCTTCTGGGGAACTTGTGCATATATACACCATTTCTTGATCATTTTGATCTTCTTTCCTCCATTCTCTTTCATCCTGTAATCCCAATCTGATCTCCAAAAGGTCCTTGCCTCCTTGTTTCCTGTCAGCTCTCCTTTATTTTCCTCTTTATTTCTATTTTAACTTTGTCATGTAAGAGAAACCATGCAATATTTAACCCTCTGTGTCCGACTTCTTTCATTTAACGTTATGGTCTCACCATCCATTTTCCCACAAATGATGTGAATTTATTCTTCGTATGGTAAGTAAAGGTCCATCCTGCATATATACCACATTTCCTTTATCTATTTGTCTGTTGATGGGCAAATAATCTGTCTCCAGAGTTCAGCTATCATAGATTTTAAAACCTGCATAAGAAAAATCCCCGCTGTCTGGGATGCCGAACTTCCGCCTGTGGGACTCCTCTTCCCACAGGTGAAAGAGACGCCCCGGGTGGGCGGGGCCGAGTAGCGGTGAGGTTGCCCTTGGCAAAACGGGCCACGGAGTCCAAATGCAGTCTTTGGCTCACACAGTTCCCATTCCAGATCTGCTGATAAACACCCATTCCTTCTTTTAACAGTTATCCCACATGCTGTGCTGCTGGCACTCAGACAGGTGCCAGGGAGGACGAACAAAACACAGAAGTCCCGGGAA
This sequence comes from Heterocephalus glaber, assembly GCF_053883595.1. NCBI lineage: Eukaryota > Metazoa > Chordata > Mammalia > Rodentia > Bathyergidae > Heterocephalus > Heterocephalus glaber. Next base: position 11,521,943 of record NW_028258412.1, read on the forward strand.
AATGCACAACTAGGATGACAAACATCCTCTCTGAACCTCAGTTTATTTTTGCAAAGTGAGAGGGCTCGTGAAGATGTAAGATCCCTCCGCCAAAGTCCTTTTTCTCCACCGTGTAGCTAATTCTCACCTCTAGAGCAAAGACCCCTGGCATGATGCAGCCTCCTAATTGAGTGCTTTCTGATTAGATCTCTTCTCCATTCTGAGCCTGTTTCTCCGTGTGTAAAATGAGAGGGAAGGCCTGCATGATTTTAAAGGACTTGACTTACTCCAGCAGCTTGTGACTCTCCAACATTCTGCGATTCTAGCATGAGGACAGCCGTGGGATCCAGGAATGGCCGTCCATCCATCCTGGGAGCACACCTCCTCCTGCTGGGATTCTCACTTGGTGACCTTCATGAAAGCGTACGGATGGAGCCCCCTCCCAGGAGCTGCTCTCCCAGGATCCCTGAGTCACTAAATTTATCTTCCCCATCATGCTCTTAATCTCTGAAAATTTAATGGCACGACCAACACCTGCCTAAAGAACATGGCTGGCCCATCAATCAATCAAAGGCTCTCAGTGTTGCTTCTGAATAAATGATAGCCCTCAGGTCAGTGGTCAGGGCGGCTGGGGATGATCAGTGCACCTTGGGAGAGATCTAAACTTGCTCCTGCTGGAGTTGGGAGTCAGAGCTGAAAGGCAGGAAGCTGGGTAAGGAGATAAAGACGTCCCCCACGCCCCGCCTGTCATTCGAGGGGTTTAGACAGAACCAGATCTGAGCTCTCACAATCCTGGACAGATTTGTCTTTCTGAAAGGAAAATGTCACTCAGAGACAGGAAAAGATGCCCCAGACCTGTCTTTGGGGTTAAGGAAAGAGATATCTACTCAGAAACTTCAATTATAATCCCAGATTTTCTACAAATTCCATGACTGTCCAGTTTCCCCATCTATAAAGTGAAGATTTTGTTAAACAAGGTGTGTCTGACTTTTGGCCTTGCACTTTTCAGAGATAGCCACTGTCTGGCTCTCTTTCACCCAGAACAGGAAATAGAGGTTCCAAAAGGTGAAGCCACTTGCCCAAGGTCACACAGCGAAGGCAAGACACAACCCTAATGCTGTGCTTTCTCTCCCACACTGGAAACCTTGTATCCTATTTGGCTGCTTTTCCACTTTTAGGAACTGGAGACCAAAAAGTAGTCCCAGGCCATGCACCCCACCAGGGCCTCTGAGAGTTGGGCTGCAGTGGATCTGTGTGACTCAAGCAGTCCCCACACAAATGCGCCAGGCTTTGCATTTCCTTCCCTATGGCAACTCCAAGAATCAGGCACATGGGCAGCTCCAGCCACGGCCAGAAGATCCTTTGGAGTCAGTTCCCAGTGGGTCCCGTGTCCAAGGAGATTCTATACCATGCCAGGAGCTGCTTGGAAATTCCAGTCAACCCTGAATCATAGGAAGCCAGCTCTGCTTGGACACAGCTGAGCAAAAAAATTTAGGGGCTGTCATCCACAGACCCTCGCTGCCAGCCAGGTCTCTGAGAGCACTGTCAGGTTCCCAGATCTTTTGCCTTGGTCCTACATCCTGGGAGACGCATACTGCCTCTGTATTCTCACTACAGTCTTCCAACTGGAAACTCTAGGTCCAGGGCTCAGGGCCTCTGCACATCTCCCCCTACCCACAAGGACACAATCATTGACCTTGATCGCTGAGGTGACTCAATGCGAAGGTTTTTAAACTCTAAGTCATCTGATGGGTTTAAACTTTAAGACATCAAAGCCTTTCTCGAACCAAATCTTACTCAAAATCCCAATATACAGAACAGATGAAAAGGAGAAAGCAGGGGTGAAAATCTCAGTTCCTGCCAACCTGGCTGCTTCTCAACTCCCAAAGCAACCCCTGAGCCCTACCACAGGACCAAAGGCCGCAAGGAACCCAGTTTACAAACCACCACTCTAGCCACAGGGAAAACAGGCCCAGAAGCCAAAGGCCCTGGCCCAAAATTACACAAAGAGGTGGTGCAAGGATAAGGGCCTATCTCTACAACACTGCTGAGACCCAGACAGGAGGCAGAAAGCCTCTCCCTGGGCTGGGTCAGTCTGGTTGTGTGTATCTGCTTAACACCAGTAAGTTTGGGTTGATTTGTTGGCTAGTTGGTTTGTGGGTTGGTTGGATGATATATTAGTTGCTGATTAAATGGTTGAGAAGTTGATTGACTGGTTCATTGATTAGTTGGTTGATCAGCTGATAATCAGTTGGTTCTTCAGTTATTTGACTGGGTGTTATTTGGCTAGTTGGATGATCAGTCCACTGATTGATTGGCTATATTGTTGATTAGATAGTTGTTCCACTGGCTGGCTACTTAACTGGCTGGTGAAATGTGTGAGTGACTAAGTGGTGATTGCATGTGGCAGTGCTTTAGAGGAGGCTCCAAGACATGATCGTAGGATGGAAAAGGCACCAAGCAGATGGTCTGAGACAGGAGGGAGATATCAGGTTCACTGAGGGATTTCAGCAAAAGTGAAGAGAGAAAATGTCACATCATTACTGTCACCTGAGCCTCTTCATCAGTTTCTGGAGTTGGGAGATGAGCCGATGCATAGGAGTATCCTGTGTAAAATGTGAAGTCCAATGCACGTGTCAAGGGCCCTCCCCTTTCCCCCCAGGCTTTAAGTACCTACTATTTTTTCTTCCTCCATGCAGACAGTCCAGCTCTTCAGTCTTCTGTCTACCTAAAGTGTCAGTGATGGATGGTGGTTTGGTGTGTGTATGACACCATCCTGTGGCAGGTGGTTTGAAGGAATGAGTTCTTAGAGGACCTGGTAGTTATATCCCATGAGCAATGCTTACTCTGGCCTAAAGATACTGCTATAGCTTTAATCCTCACAGTAACCTTCTTTTTTTCTTTTTCTTTTTCTTTTTCTTTTTTTTTTTTTTTTTGGTACCTAGGATAGAACTCAGGACCTTGTGCTTTTGAGGCAGGCAGTGGAACCACTGAGTTAAATCTCTGGCCCCTCACAGTAACCTTCTACACTCAGGCCTAGTGTAACCCCCACGTCTAAAATCAGGAACCTAGTGGTCCACATTCTGACAGGTGGAAGTGGGAGGGCAAGAGTCTCTCTCCCAAGTGTAAGCACCACACACAGCTAGGTTCACAAAAGTGTTGGAACCACTATGGGCTCCCCCTCCACAGCCTGCCATCCTCCAGACTCATAATCCCTGCTCCCTCCTTTGGGGTCCTGGTCCATAAGCATCACCCACTACCAGACCAGGTCAGAGCAGGCTGCAAGTGCCTCCAAATGCCCACACTGCACACAAGCCCAGGGGTCCCCAACTCACCGCCCTGCCTAACAAGCTCTCAACTTAGCTCTGACACTGTGATCTATTAATGTGAAGACTCCCAGCTGCAGGTACTCCATGTATTTGTTTGCAAGTTAATGACAAATACAAAATTGCCTTCCACCTTGGGACAGTTGGGGAAATCTGGAGAGCACCCTGGGATAGCCCTATAAATATTCCTTGAGGCTACTCCCACCATCTGCCATACCCTTTGTTATCAGAATGTAGGATCATTGTGCTTTTCTGCAGGACCGACTAGACAGGCATGGAGATGGGTATGATGGGCCTACAACTTGCCCAACCTGCCATCCAACAGAGCCCCTACCTGCCTCTCATTTCTCCCCCCAAAATTCAGCAAGTATTTATTGAGTGATCAGGCTAAACCAGGCACCGAGTTTGGAACCAAGGATACAGCAGTGACCAGACAGTCTCTGTTCCCAAGGACACATTTCTAATTCTCTCCCCCTCCAAATTTATTTTTTTCATTCCTCCTTCCCAAAGTAACATATCACACAGCAATAAATACAGTAGTACAGTCATGCAAAATTGTGAAGGAGGCACATTCCTGGTAGAGGAACAGAAAGTGCAAAGGACCACAGTTGGGAATTTGGGGATGTGCCTCAGAAACAGCAAGATCAGAAGGTGGAGCAATGAGGGAAGGGAGTGTGTTGGGTGGCAAAGTCAGAGAGGTCATGTAGAGGTCACAGAGATGTCATACAGGGTCTTGTGCGCTTTGTTCTTCAGCTACTGCAGCGTAACAATTACCACCAATGTTGTAGCTTAAAACAACATATATTCATCACCTTGCCATTTCTGAGGGTCAAGAGTGCCTGCCCGGCTTGGTGTGGGCCCTTTTTGGAGGCTCTGTCAAAGCTACAATCAAGGTGCAAGCTGGAGCTGAGGCCTCCTCTGAAAGCCCAGCTCAGGAAAGATCTGCTTCCAAATTAATTCTGTTGGCAGAATTCAGCTCCTCAAGGGTTGTCAGATTAAAGGGCTCAGTTCTTTGTTGGTTAAGCAGAGAATCCCTGATGTTTACCCTCACCAACATGGTCCTCCACCTGAGAATGTGAGCTGAGGATACAGTACAGAGAATCAACTAGCAACACAGTCCTTAGAATCTATGTACTATAATCATGGAAGTAACAACCCTTCACTTTGTGTCTTGGTAGGCTTTCCATTGGTGGGACAAAAATACCTGATATATACAACCTAAAGGAGGAATGGTTTATTTTGGCTCATGGTTTTAGGGTTTCATTCCATGATCAGCTGGCTCTATTGCTTTAGGCCTGTGTGCAATGCAGAAATATCATAGCAGAAGGGTATGCTGGAGGAAAGCTGTCACCTCACGGCCACCAGCAAGCAAAGGGAAAGGGAAAACACCCAAGAAGATATATTCCCTCAAAGGCAAGTCCCCAGTAATCCATTTCTTCCAGCGAGGCTCTCCCTTCTAATAGAACATTCAGGCATGAACTCATCAGTGGATTAATACGTTAAAAGATGTAGAAGTAGTCACTTTCCCATCACTGGGACAAAATATCCAACACCCACAACTTAAAGGAAGAGAAGTTTACTGTATTTGGCTCACAGTTTCCAGTGGGTTCAGTCCATGGTTGTCTGGCTCCAAGGCAGAAATGGCATGGCAGAGAAACACTGCTCACCCCATGGTAGCCGTAAGTCAGAGAGGAGGAGGAGCTAAGGACAAAAATACATTCTTCCAGGTCACACCCAGAGTGACCCACCTCCAGCCAGGCCCCACCTCCTAACAGTCCATTTAGCTACTGAATTCACCAATGAATGAATCCACTGGTGAATATAGCACCCATGTGATCCAGTCACCTTCCAAATACATGAGACTTCTGAAGGACACTTTAGATCTAAATCATAACAGGATAGTGCCCTCATGACCCAATTAAATCAAGTCCTCAATGCATGAGTCTTTGGGGGACACTTCATATTTAAACCATAATACCTCATTTAGAAGTGAGTCAGAGCTCCTGTGCATACTCAGTAGGAAAGAAACACATGATGTGAGTACCAGGAAGTAGGGATCACTGGGGACCATGTTCTAGTTTTCTCACCATGGGACTGTGCTAGAACACACTGGGCTTTCTGGTATACCTCCTCACAGTGTTACATTTTCTGATTAAGAGAATATGTAGGGACCAGGTTGGCTCATTACCTTCATCCTATTAATAAAGTTCTGTGAGTACTTTGGACACAAACCCATTCAATACCCCATGGATAAAGGGAAGAGCATCATTCTCTCATTCTACAGAGAAGAGGCAAGAGTGGGGATAATTTTCCCAAGGCCACTTGGCCATTAGTGAATGGGTTGGGTTGAACATGCAGGCCCCAGTCTGGATTTCCTTCTCCTACATCTAACTGTTCCCTTTCAGGAAATCAAGGTCTATAAATTCCATCTGCCATGGTGGGCCAGGCCAACACAAGTACCCAGGAATCCTGGCACTGGCTCCTAGGCTCACCTTCCTGCTAAAGAGGAAAGTGTCTTTTGGCTTGACACTCCACTTGCCATTTTCCAGTCGAATGGGCTTTAATCTTGCAAATAAAAGACACCTAAGCATCCCACCATCATGGGGAAAACAAAAGCTCAGTGTGGCCCAGGAAGGGAAGAACATACACAGGGCCAGCTTTCATGGACAGGAGTTCAAGTGACTGGGGCAGAGAATCCTCAGAGACTTGGGGGAGAAGAAGTGAGAGAGTGATCCCTGGGTCCAGCCTGGTAGCCTAGTCTTGAGTACCCACTGGGAAATGGTAGCTCATCTGGGCACATGGGAAGGACCCCTCCTACTTGCTTCCTACCATGTCAAGATCTGTTTGCCCTCACAGCCATGCCTTGTCCTGCCCTGGCTTGGTTCTGTAGCACAGGAGTCCTGACCCTGCAGGCTGTCTGGGGTCTACCAGATAGAGGCTCGGATGGGATTGGAGGTGCCGAAAAGGCAGGAGGCAGAGTATTGCTCTTTTCCCATTCAAGTACCAACCAGGTCCAACCCTGCTTAGATTCCAAGATCAGATGAGATTGGGCTCGTTCAGGGTGTTATAGCCATAGACAGTATTGCTCCTTTCCTTCTCTGACTTGGGCAATGTCTTAGTGCACTTTGTGCTGCTATAATAGAATAGCACAGGATATTTCATAACAAACAGGATTTTATTTCTTATAGTTCTGGAGCATGAGAAGTTCAAGGTACCAATATCTGGTGAGGGTCTTCTGCTGCATCATAACATGGCATAGGGGTATAAAGAAAAGGAGAAATGGATGGAGAGAAAGAAGGAAAAAGACAAAAAGAGACAATGAAGATAGCTCTCTTGGAACTTCAATTCCCACAAGAGTGAGATGTTTTTGGTGGGTTTTTTTCATTATGGGGGAACCCAGGACCTTTGCACTGAGCTATAGCCTTAGCCCTTTAAAAAATTTTTTCCATTTTTGAGACAGGGTCTTACTAACTTCCTAAGTTGGCCAGGCTGGGTTTGAACTTGAAGTCTTCCTGCCTCCATCTGGTAGAGTGCTGGAATCACAGGCCTGCACCAATACACCTAGCTATGCATGAGTCTTTATAAAAAGACTAGCCTGACCCTCCCACACCCCAGCTTCCTGTCTCATCACCTGATCTTTCCTCTCATATGCTCTCCTACCACAGTGTTACACACTATGATGTGATGCAGTCAAAGGGGCCCTCACCAGAGCAAGCACTGTGCTATTTGGACTTTTAGCCTCTAAAACTCTGAAGTAAACAAACCTCTTTTCTTTGTAGAGTACTCAGCCTCAAGTATTTTGTTATACCAGTGAAAAGCAGATTAATGCTGTGTTGATGAATAGTTTACTACTATGGGAAACTGGAACTCAATCCCACTGGGGTCTTTCTAAGAAGCATTGTGAACCCTGCCCAAGAATCAATCCACTGAAGGAAGAGGAAGAGGAAGTGGTGTCATTCATATATACATACATATATGAAAGAATCCAGGCACAAATTTTATCAGTGGTGGCGAACCTATGGCACACATGCTACAGCTAGCTGTTTTTTATCATTGAAAGCTCTAAAAGGTCCACCATCACTGAACTATATGATTCCATTTATATGAAATGCTTGAATAGACAAAAGTAATCTATGGTGATTACTTTTGGAGATCAGGATAGTTGTCTGGGAGTAAGATAGTATTGACTGGAAAGAAGCATAAAATGACCTTCTAGAGGATAGAAATCTTTATGCCTCGATTTGAGGGGTAGCTACACAATACTATATTCATAAATGCAAGAATTCAGTGGTACATTTGTGATTCTGTGTCTTTCATGTAAATTACACTTTAATTTTTAATCATAAAAACAAAGTAAAATGAACAAATAGCTCCATTCTTAAAAGTCCTGCTTTGAGCCCCCATTTGGTAGCTGAGGACAACTCTGCAGTTGGTATCTTCAGCTTCACTGGGGCAGAAGGTAAGGGAGGGCTGGAGCCAGGCTGAGCCTCTGAAGCTGCCAGTGCAGAAAAAACACTCACTCTCCCCAGTGAGTTATGATTAAGAATTTTCTTTCTGGCCTCCAAGTGTTTTACTGGCTCATCCATCAATCTGTCAGGAGAGCCGTCAAGGCAAGAGCAGCAGAAAACTAACAGTTCACACCCAAACAGCCTAAATAATTCAATGCCCGCCACTCCCTCTGGACCCTGAGAACACGAAACTAATTTTTTATTTATTTCTCAGGCTCTGCGGTTTGTTCTTATGGTTCCTTGAAGTGCAGAGGATGGGTACAGCACATCTGTGGGCCAAGATGGGACAAGCCAAGTTCACTAAAGCTGAGGCACCCTACCCTGATATCTGGAGCAGGTTGAAGGAGAAAAGGGCCCCATGCCAGTGGGTCCTTTTGAATAGGGAGGAGAAAGAACGTGCATTAGAGTTGCAAAACACATATTTCAGATTCTGTGGCTGGCTACTTCTTGGCTATTTGGTCATGTGCAAGTCATTCATTTCTCTGAGCCTCAGCTTCCCTATATATAAAAATGTGCAGGGTGATATGACACTTACATAGTACTTACAATGTGACCAGCTCTGCTGTAATTGCTCACATACATTAACTTGTTTAATACTCAAATGATCCCATGAGGAAGTTACATCATCATCCCCATTGTAGAGATGAAGCAGGTGAGGCCCAGGGCTCACCCAGATGAAGGAAATCACCCATCTCATAGGATGAGAATTAGGGAGTTAAAGCTTACAAGTCTCCAGACATCATGCTTGGTACACAGAAGGTACTCAATAAAGCATAGCCAATGCTGTTGCTATGAAAGTGTTGTTTCATTTGCATATAACAAACACATGAGCTTGATTGGCATTGTGTAACCACATATGGGGAAACTGAGGCAGAACCAGGTAAAATGGCCATACACACTTATACTAATGTCTTTGGATCCACCTCAGTTCCTTTGTGGAGGTATTAAGATTATATCTCTAAATCAACCAATAACAAATGCTGGCAGGGGTGTGGAGAGAAAGAAACCCTTCTCCATTGTTGGTGGGAGTGCAGACTGGTGCAACCACTGTGGAAATCCGTATGGAGATACCTCAAAGAACTAGGACTAGAGGTCCCATTTGACCCAGCTATTCCCCTACGTGGTGTCTTCCCCAAAGAATTAAAAGAATCATACCACAGAGATATATGTGCACCTATGTTTATAGTGGCACAGTTTGTAATAGCTAAAGTTTAGAAACAGCCCAAGTGCCCATCAACTAGAAACTGGATAAAGAAGATGTGGGTTTTTTTATAAAATGGAGTACTACTCAGCCATAAAGAACGAGAAACCAGAGTCATTTATAGCTAAATGGATGCATATTGAGGCCATACTCTTAAGTGAAATAAATAGGACACACATGTGTAAATACTGAATGGTTTCTCTAGTGTGAGAAACTGAAAGTGTAAATAAGGATGAAAATGATTAAAATAAATAATTGATAATTTGAAATAGGAAATGGTCCAAAGGTGGAGGGGTGGCGGGAGGGGAAGGGGAAAGGAAAAATTATGAGAAAGAAAAAAAATGGAAACAAAGTCTATGTAAATAGGGAAGGGTGGTGGGGGCGAAGGGCGCATAGGTAATGGGGGAAAAAATAAGAACTAAGATACATCATGTTCAGGTACAAACACCCAATGATAAATGTAAATGTATTGTATACCTGAAATGTACCAATTAATATATAAATAAAAAATGATTATATTTCTAGTTTAATAGATGTAATCTCCAAACACAGACTTTGATTCCAAAAGGAAGACTTGGATTCAGATTTTCTCTGCCACTCTCCAGTTGTGTGAGTAGAACAGTGTCCTTCATCTCAGCTTCCTTGCCTGTGAAACAGGATGAAGTAATCAGTTACATGGGGGTAAAGAGCAGGAGCGAGAGAGGGAGACAGAGAGAGAGAGAAAGAGAGAACCAGTAACAAGAATACACCCTCCTAGATCATGACCCCAGTGATTTGCTCCCACTGAGCAAGCCTCACCTCTGAAAACAAGACTTCTGGGGGACATTTTAGATGTAAATCATAATATTCCACCCCTGGCCCCCAAAAGGATTATGTCCATCTCATTGTGTAAGATATATTAGTTTATCTCTAAGAGTTGCCAAAGTCTAACAGTTCCAGCATTGCTAAAAAATTCAAGTACAAAGTCTCCTCTGACACTCAAGGCAAATTCTTAACTGTAAGCCCCTATAAAATTTTTTTTAAAAGTTAAATACTTCCACATACAATGGCACAGGGTAAACATTCCCATTCCAAAAGGGGACTAGACAGAAATTAGACCAAAGCAAGACTAAAACTCAGCAGGGCATACATTAAATCCTGTTGAGCTGGAAAAACATTTCTGAACAAAAAGTTTTTTCCTGTGGCTTTCAGACCTACAGACAAAGAGCCACTCCCAGCTCATACCCGCTCCCACACCTAAAACATGTCCTCCTTCATTGTCTTTTGTTCTCAGTAAATGTCTGTATCCTCAAGATGATATAATCCCTACTTTCCCACCATATGTAAATAAGATGAACTCCTGTGTACTTTTCTATCCAATCATGCAAACTAAATGTAACATCCTCAACCTATAAACTGATGTTAAGTGCCTTGCTTCTGTATCTACACCCCTCTTCCCTTGATCCATATAAACCCTATTCACTGCCAGCTCCAGGCTGCTTGCTTTGTGGAGAAATCCCTGATAATCCCACCAGTGTAATAAAGCTGTACACTTGCCTCCCACCTCCAGGTGCATTCTCGGTTCTTCTTGACCAGATCCTGTTGTAGCACTAAGAGCTGCAACACTGTGGACTGTAAGTCTGCCATTGCATTTGATGCATTGGCTGGGGAAATTGAACATTCTGATTGATTAAAATCACTGGTTGAAGCCCTCAAGGAGGGATTAGGGATGTCCCCAGGCCCCTGACGGGATGGTGCACCCTCAGAGATTCCTCTGAGTCTCCTAGAAGGACTGGAGATGAACTGCTCACTGCCTGAAGTATTCTGTACCCAGAAGGAGTGAGGACACTCATCTGGTTTAGTCCAATCTGGTCATCAGATAAGGTAAGACCCCAAGAACACCCTAGCTAATTAGTTTAACTACCTGCTAGCCTGAAAAGAGAGAATCCCTGGGAAGAGGGTTGTAATGTTTAACCTCTGAATGCCTGGAGAGTCCAGATGTGAATGAATGTAACCAGATACTGTCCTCAGTAACTGGTCCATGTGGCTCCACAGGAAAGAGAGGGGCAATCCCTCTTAGACATAAGGAGTCTGACTGAGTTCATTCTGCGATTTTGTGGATGCATCAAAGAAAGGCCAAGTGGGGGCTTTTGCAATGAAATAAATACCCCCTTAAGCCTGGATGGTCCTTAAAGTGGCTAAGAGGTCCATGGCCAGATGAACACTTGCTTGGTCCCTCCCTCAGGGTAGGGGCACCCATCCTTTGTCTGTTTGGGACTTTGAACAAGGGAACACCACACACACCTAGGGAGCTAGCTAGAGTGGGTTCGAGTCAGTCCGAGCCCACGGTGTCAAAATGTATGCTAAAAAATTGTAGGGAGGGCTATTCTGATAAGTAGGGTATGAAAATGAAACCCTGAAAGCTGTGCACCTTCTGTGAGATTGACTGGCCAAAAGTCTCCCCAGAATGGCCGCCAGAGGGGACTCTGAATACAGACATTGTCCGCCAAGTTAGGAAAGTTACTGAGACCGATAAAGGAGGCCACACCGACCAGTTTCCTTGTATAGACTCCTGGCTTAATCTTTGTTTAAACTAGCTACCATGGCTCCATGCTTGTGCCATAAAAAATCCAGGAGCCATTTTAGTTGTGCAAAAGAGCCACGCCAGTCCTGAAAACAATGGTGGGAGGAGCCTCCCTGCAGCTGGTTCAGAACAGCCCCAACCAAAGAGAATTTTTCTAGCCCTCACCAAGGACCCTTCCCAAGAAGAATCATACTTACCCCTGCCTTAGGTGCTACAACCACGAGCCACAGCACCACCACCTCCAACTCCTCCATGATCTACCTCTATTCCAACACCAGTGATGCCTGATTCTACCTCCCAGTCACCAGCATCACAGCACATCTTTCGGTGATGTCGCTGTACTCCATCTCCACCTCCAAGCCAGTAATGATGCCTGTTCCAGTTCCAGGTTCCACTCTGGCACTTCTGTTGCCAACACTGCCTGCCCCTCCAGTCCGATGGCAACCAACTTTTAACCTGATGCCCGGAACCATGCCTGTCCCTACTCAAATGACGCCACCCGATGCTGTCTCCATTGTTTTCAGCCCAACCAAACCTAGCCTCTGTCACATCACCTATGACATCAAGCCTGGTGGGTATTGTTTTTTCATCTCTGCTCCATTTGGTTTCTGATATAGAGTCAGGATCCTCACCACTCCCACCAGAGCCAGCAGAGGTTCCCCTCAGACATCGTCTCTGATCAGCCAAACAGTCTAAATCATCAGCTCACTTTCAAATGCCATTTCGTGAATATCACAGAATCCCTCCAGTACCTGGCCAACAATCCTTCAGATTATTGCCAACCTTTCAGCACCAACAACCTTCTAAACTGGAGAAACCACAATCCCTCTTACACTAAGAAGCCACAGAGGATGATAAAACTAATAACCATCTTCCAAACTTACCAGCCTACTTGGGATGTCAATAGCTCCTTGTGACCCTCTTCAACACAGAAGAATGATGTCAGATTCTTGATGGAGCCCAGGCCTGGATGGAGGCCCAAGCCCCTCCCACTACAGCCGACCTGTACCACTGGGTTGCTGAAGCACTGCCTAGGGGCTGACCAGATTGAAACCATAACACAGAGGGATGACTAGAAACCTTAAACTAGTATCAGAATGTCCTCTGAGTGGGACTCAAAAAGGATGGAAAAAGGCCTATAAACATGTCAAATGTAACAGCTATCACCGAAAAGTCAGATGAAAGCCCAGCTAAATTCTATGAGATTGTGTGAAACCTGCAAGGCTATACACCCTACGACCCTGAAGCCCAATAACATCAGCAAATGATTAACACAGCCTTCATTGCTCAGTCAGCCAATGATATTTGAAGAAAGATCCAAAAGACTGAGGGCTTTGTAGGCATAAATGCAACCCAGTGTTCAGATTGCCCGAAAGGTTTTTGTAAACAGAGAAAGAGAAGAAAAGAGAAAACAATGACATGCAAGCTGAAAGCTTTTCAAGTCATTCAACTTGGCATTTTGCTCCTGATTTTCACTGTAGATCTGGCTAAAAGCTTCCAGCAATACCTATGCAACATCCAGATTATTATCTGCCTTGACATTTCCTCCACTAGATTAAATGTTCCAACTTTTTTTTTTTTTTTTGGTACTGGGGATTGAATTTAGGTCCTTGCGCTTGCGCAGCAGGCAGTGAAACCACTGAGCTAAATCCCAGGCCCTGCTCCATCATTTTTAAATGTAGCTCACACAAAATCTTAGAACATGGGGAAAACGTAGGCAAGTTCCTTGCCAAAATGTAACACGCAGGTACCCTAGTCCAAATTCTAATAGAATCCTCATTTCCAACTGAAACTTCATGATCATGACCTTTACTGTCCACATTCCTTTCAGTATTCAATCTTTCTGAGTTCTGACCATAATCTCTCATCAGTCTCTGCCTACAGCATTCAAAGACTTCTCTATCCAGCATCTTCAAACCTTTCCAAACCTCTCCCACAAACCAGTTCCAAAGGCTTCTAAACCACATGGCAAGGTACAGTCATAGCAACAACCCTATTTGTCTGGTATCAAAATCTGTATTAGTCATTTTACTATCCCTAAGAGAGAATACCCAACACCTACAACTTAAAGGAAAGGTTTATTTTGGCTCACAGTTTCAGTGAGTTCCATTCATGGTTGGCCAGCTCCAAGGCAGAAGTGGCATGGTGGAAAGGCATGGCAGAGGAAAGCAGCTCACCTCATGGTAGACAGGAAGCAAAGAGAGGAAGAGAGGAGCCAGGGACAAGAATTCACCCTTCCAGGTCATGCCCCCATTGGTCCATCATTCTGACCAGGTCCCATCTCCAAACACAAGACTTTGGGAAACATTTTAGACCTAAATCACAACAAATACCCAGATGTATCTGTACACAACACAGTGCTAAGCTAATGAATCAGTTAGCTTCCTGCCAGACAGGTCTCACTCAAGAGTACTCAGAGAGGAACTGTCTGCCTAGTTACCCTGAGCATTGTGGGAGCAAATCCTCAAAATAATGCTAGTTATAATGTTTGTTGTTGTTGTTGTTGTTGTTTTGGGGGGGTTGTTGTTGCTTTATTTTGGTACTAGAGATCAAACTCGGGACCTTGCACTTTCAAGGTAGGTGCTAGAACCACTGAGCTAAATCCCCGGCCCAATTCTAGTTATAATGTAAGAGACAAGATGCCTCAATTGGAGGACCATTCCACTGACGATTCTCAGATGGTAAAATCTCATTGGCCAGGTTGTCTTAGAAGGGAATATGGTGGGTGTGGGAGGAGGAAGGAGACAAGTATATTTCTAGTTCAAATGTGATCATAGGCAAATCTGGGCTCTTAGCCTTGGTTTCCTCTTTATATAAAAAGAGGGGATCTAGAACACTTGACTTCTAAGAATCTTCATGCTGTGATGTTATTTCTATATACAACTGTCTTTGATGAGATCCAGAACAGAAATCCAAATGGAATGAAGAAGGTCTGGGGCTTCATCAACAGATGGATGGATAATGAAATTGTATTTATACACAATGGAGCACTACTCTGCCATAAAGAAGAGTAAACTTGAGTCACTCATAGGTAAATGGATGCACCTTGCAACCATACATTAAGTGAAACAAATCAGACACACAAAATTAAATATCACAAGGTTTTTCTTGTATGAGAAACTCCAAATACAAACAAAATAAATGATAGACAATAGGAAGTAGGGGGATCTTTTCCAAAAGGGAAAGGGATCAAGAGTTGAAGGGAGAAAGGAACGAGGGAAAGGAAAGGGGATGGGGAAAAAAACCCAATATACCAATACCCCACAATGAACTTAATCATTGTTTGAGGCAAACATGAACTAATAAAAAACAGAAACTGTTTTTCTAAAAATGAAGAAAGGAAGAGAGAAAGCCTGCCTTGACCACGGATATGCTTCAGCACCTCAGACAACCCCAGCTCCATGCAGCTGGGCATCCCAAGAGCAATGTTTTCAGCTATGTGAAGGCAGATGTACTCATGAGGGACATTCCCACTGACCGGTGGGGCTGGGTGGTTGTGGGGATTTTCCTGTACATTGGACAATATTTAGGAGCATCCTTGGCTTCTGCCGCTAGATACTAACAGCACTCCATACCACCCTCAAAATGTTTCCGGACATGGAGAGATGTCCCCAAAGGGTGGGGACAAAAATCATCTCCAGAACCACCAACTTGAACAAACAGTTCTCCCTGGAGTTGTGCGGTGTGTGCTTGAGACCACCATCAGAGTCCCAGGCCTGAAGCCCCAGTCCTTCTGAATTTAAAGAGTCCAGGGACTGTTTCTAAAAGTAAACAAGTAAAAAATAAATAAGCAAAATAATTACAGCCTACAATAAGTGCTGTTAAATAATAAAAGGGTAATGTTATTTTAAAAAAGAAACTGCAAGACTATGCATCACCTTAAACCGAGATGTTGGGAAGGGCCTCTTCAAAGAGGTGAGAACTGGACTGGAAAGTGAAGGTCAAGAAGGGACTGCTTGTAGGAAAATGAGGGAAAGTGCATTCCAGGACAAAGAAATACAAAGTCTCTGCTATGAAGAGTGTTTATTGTGTTTGAGGAATAGTGAAGTAAGTGTGGCCTCCAGCAGAGTGAGGGAGAGAGATGATCAGAAAGAGATGAGATAGTCTTCTTGTCTTTAGTGAGTTTCTTAACTATAAATATTAAACAGAAAGAGATGAGGACAGAGAGGGGTCAGCTCTGGTCACTCAGCATCTTGGCAAACAGGTTGTGTCTTCAACTGAATCCTTGGAGAAGACTTGAGGCACTAGAGGAAGGCTCCCCTTGTGTTATGTAATGTGTGTCCTCGTAGCAAAGCTGCACACCAACCCCCACACCTGCAGCTGAAGGTGAGGCCAGTCTCAGTCAGGCTGCTCAGAAAATTAACCAGGTTTGTGCAGCTTAGGAAAAATTTTCATATTTCTAACCCAAGGTCAAGACCAAGGACATGTGGCACATTTTATAGCATCCCTTTAGACCTTTATAGGTCTGCCCTCCCTTAAGCACATGTCTTACCCCAGGATACTATGGTGTTATTAAGTTTTGAGAGCTTAGTAAGCTCTCAAAAGCTTTTATGGCTTAGTAAGATGGCAGGATGTGGCAGGGTAGCGATTTCCTGAGGATTTATGGCCACATAATTTAGTTTTCCTGCTTGTATTGTCTCTTCTTTCTTCCTCCAAGAGTCCCTCAGAAGTCAGTGACTTCAACACTTAAAGATTGGCCCTGACCTTCCCCTCCTAAGGGCACCTCCTTCATTCTTGAGTGGAGCACTGGGGGGCAGTGAGGACTTCTGAGGAGTCCCCAAAGCCCCCATAGTGAAAAGCAATCCTAGCCACTTGGTTGTTCTTAAAGGCATATCTTCATTCATGTCTGCCTGGGGAAATAAATGATATCTTTAGAGGAAGCCAACAGCTTGATTACCAGTGAATTTCAATGAAGAAATGAACAAGCTTCAGACCTTGACAAGGGAAATGGGAATTAAACTCCAGGAAAGGGAATTAAAATAGTAGCTGGAAAGCTCTGGAATCAAACAGAGCTAAGTTCAAGTCCCAGATTTTTCACTTATCTGTGAGTCCCTAGGTGATTGATTGTACCTTTCTAAGCTTGAGATTCATTTGAGATTCATCCTTTATAAAATGTGAAATAATAATAACAACACTGATTCCAGATGATTCCAGAGAACTAAATAAGATTCATAGAACATAAGCTTCATGAGAGCTAGCCCTGAGATTGTTTTATCACTATAATCACATATCTTTCTTATATAGATGGTTAATGATGTCATGACTGAGTGAATGAATAAAGGATAAGCTAAAGGAAAGGAAATGCTTGTTACATAGTAAGATAGTTCAGAAACACTGTTACCAGTGATAACATGAAAATTGGATGCTGTATCTAGCCTATGTGCTGATCTAGACAAGATTTCCAGGCATAGTGTTGAGGATGACTCCTGCTTGTTTTGCTGCTCATAGTAATGTGCAAAGGCAAGAGATAAACTAAAGAAACAACTGTTAAATCAAAAGAAGCCAAGACTTATTAGCTTTGACAATTGTTTGTGTCTCCAGATGACAAATGATGCTAAAAGTAAGAAACACCTCTACACAAATATCAATCAGGGCTTTGTCAGGAGATAGAGGATAAGGATGAAGTTGAAGATGTGACTGATGAAGATGAGTATTTATTAATACTCTACAAGGCCCTAGGATGGTGCTTCTGATAACCAGTCAACCAAAACATACAGCTTTCAATAATTTGAAGGGTAATGTGTTTCAGCAGCTTTGGGATTTTCAGAGAGGCCCAAGACAGAGAAGAGCTTAAATCCATAAGATTCATGCATGTGGCTTTCTAATAGAATGAACTCCCAATAAGATTCACAAAAGACCCACACCATTTTTAAGAGAAACATATTGGCAGAAACACAGCTGGCCTAGATTGAAAGAGACAGAAACTACCCAGATGGGAAGAGGACTTTAAACTTATATGCCTCTATAAAAAGAACATTGGCTAAGAAAGCATCTCACATATAGGCTATTTTTGTGGAGAGGGAAGGTTGGTTGTATGAAACCAAGAGTTCAGAGACAGGTGCCAAGACTGCTAGAGAGTTATTCTCAGGCCTTAAGTAGTATAGTTTTTTTTTTTAATCTACCAGCTTCTGCCCTGATGTACTTCAGTACTGGTATGGACCAGTACTCTCTATGCTCCTCTATCTCCCATTCATGAGCAGGGACATCTACCAGCTACCCTATCCTGCACCTCTACTGTAAGTTAAGTGTAACCTAAATCTAACCTACTTAGATTATGACATTTTTACTTTGCGCTGATGCTGCAACAGGATGCAACTTTGGGGGACTTTTGGAAAGACGAATGTATTTTGCACGTGACAGAGATGTGAATCATTGGGAAGCAGGGGACAAACTGTGCTAGACACCCTCCCAAGTGGTCCTGTGTAGTCCTCTCACACGGAACAGAACAGACCTGGGTAACCACTGAGACTCTGCAGGAGTGACAGCACGTGACTTCGCAGGCTGTCACTGTTTAAATTACAGTTTCTACCTTACTCTTTCTTGAATCACCCTTGGAGAAATTCCAGACATTGTGAGATGTCCCCAAAGGGTGTAGACAAAAATTATCTCTAAACAACCTGACAACCTAAACAAACAGCTCTCCCTGGAGTGTGAGAATGTGGAAGAAATCCAAGTACACATGGCGAGGACCTGAAGTCTTCTGCCAACAGCCAGTATGGACCTACCAGCGATGTGAATGAGCCTTGTTGGAAGCTGATTTTCCAGCCCCTGTGAAGTTCCTGGGTTCAATCCTCACACCACTAGGTAAGTATAATTAATTAAAGTGTGAGGGACTGAAATGTCATGGTCCCCCAGAATTCCAGGAGTGTGGAATTAAGATTACTAACTAGATGCCAAGAAACACTCCCATCAATCTTCAGCCTGAGAAATATGGACCACAGCCTCAGAGACGCACATCCCCAGGGGAATCTTGTCAACATGCAGCTGTATGAGTTCCATGCCATGGAGGTTCTCATCCCTGTAGCTTTTGGCCACTCAGCTCGTATAAGGTAAGTAATAAATATTCAGTGAGATTATCTGCAAGTGAACAAAATTTGCCCAGATACAAATATTTAACTGCAAAACTTTAAATCAAGAAAATTCACCTTTTAAGTTTAATTTCTTGAATTAGAAAAGAAACACAGTGAAGCAGTGGGGAAGACATTAGTTGGGAAAGCTAACCATCCTGACCTCCCCTTCCACCGCTAATCCATGAAGTACTGACACCAAATGTAGCTGGAGGGGTCCCAGTGACCAAACCCAGTCTGCACTCCTCTGTGCATTCTATTGGTTACAGATGGTGACATATGACACTGTTGCAGACACTCGGATGGCAAGAGGTCTTGCAAAGACTTCTGGGACAAGACCAAACTCTCTTCCTCACTGGCTTTGGGCCTGAGAAGACACAGGATGGGAGCCCTCATGAAGTTGTTCAGATGTGGAGGAAGAATGGGAGGAAAGGAGGACTTCCCAGTGGAGGTGGGATGACCCGGGTCTTGACAATAAATCTAGTGGTCAAAAAAGGTAGGGAGAAAGCACTCCTAAAGAGAGACAGCATGAGCAAAATCTGGGAGGAGTCAGAGAGCAGAGAGGGTTTCATGGAGAGCACAGAGAAAAGACCAGGAGGGAAGAGGGCATTGGAGGTATGATGGGAGAGAAGACCAGAGCATCTGAGACCTGATGACAAAGGGCATCCTGAGCCATGCAGGTGAGTTTTTACTTTACTCTCAGGAGGGACCCAGTCAGCTTTGCTCTGGAGAAAGACAACTCTGGCCACTCCTTGGTGGAAGGACTGGAGAAGTCTTAAATGATTTAGGTTCATATTAAATAGTCTTCAAGACCTCAGATAATGAAAGTCAGAACTTTGTGGGTGAGGCCCATAGACAGGCTTGAGGCCAGAAATCTGGAGATACAATTTATTTGTATTGAAGTCTTCAGTGATCCTATCACGCACAACATGTTTGGATGTGCCTTAGTTTGAGTTCTCCCAGAAGCAGATCCCAAGACAAAGACTTGGGTGCAGTAATTTAGGTAGGAGGTGATCTTAATAAACACTTGTAGGAGTGGGAAAATGAGGGAGGGAAGAGATGGGAAACAATAGATAGGGTATTGTGAGGAGGTCATTACCTGGGCATCTGAGCCTCAATCCCACTGGAGGATTCTGGGAGACATGCTCAGAGTTGTCTCACCTGGCAGGTGAGGGAGCTGGGATATTTGTGCACTGACTACAATCCTTTGTTGGTTTTAGAGCTGCTCCCCACCCTCCAGTACCTCTGACAGGTCCACTGCAGGCTCACCCTGCTATGGCTGATGAATCATTCCTGGCAAGGAAGAGAAAGAGAAGAGAGGGAAGGAAACAAGGATGGAAGGATAAAGAAAAGGGTATAAGGAGGGAAAGAAAGAGGGATAACAAGGGGAAAGGGAATATTTGCTGAGCACCTGTTATTTACCAGGCACTATAACAAGAACCTTCGTGTCTCTTATTTAAACTTTACTCTCATGCTATGAGAAAGATCTGATGGTGCCATCTTCCAGATAAGAAATAGAGGCATTAAAGGCCAGGGATTGAGCTCAGTGGTTCTGCCGCCTGCCTCACAAGCGCATGGTCCCAAGTTCAATCCCCAGTACCAAAAAAAAAAAAGAAAAGAAAAGAAAGAACTCGAGGCATAAGGCAACAAATAGATCCTAAATTGAAACTCGGACTTCATGATCCAAATTCCACAGAATTTGCCCCTTGGGTTTGGCATATCTGGATAGGTAGGCCCCCAGCTTCAGTCCCCTGATTCTGTGACACTCAGCTGGTAGAAGCAGGTGAGTTCTGGCATACCTGTTGACCCTTCAAGAATCATGTATGCTAAGGATTTGTGCTTATTTGGAAAAAACGTGCAGGTGGATGGTGCTGCATGAAGACATCTGTAGGTGTGAATAACTCAGAGGCAGCCACATTATTCAGGTTCAGTGAAACTCATGGGAGCAAGAGTCCAGATTCATCCCCTCACCATTCATCATAGTCCCACTGGAGAGTGGAGGAGCAGACTAAGGACCAAACAGGAAGGAATATGCCCAAAGTCAGAACAAATGAAAGTACCTGAAGTGGGTCCAAACTAGGTCCAGCTGGTGGCAAAACCTGGGATCTTCCAATGACCCTCTACATTCATGCATTCATTAAAACAATCTGTTGAGCATCTCCTATGTGCGGGTCACCTTACTTGTATTATTTAAAGTCTCCTGGACAGCTCTAAAAATCCACCCAGAAGACTGAGACTCAGGAGAAGAGAGTTATCCACATAACTAGTGAGTGTCACAAGTACATTCAAACCCAGCTCTGTCTGGATTTAAAGCTGGGTTTTTTCAGCCACAGTCTACAAGGGGTGATCTAAAAATACAGTAAATATTTAAATTTTACAAAATCGTATTACAGCAAAAGACACTTTACCAAGAATGATGGGATAAGAGTATTTGAATAAAATGGGAGTGGTTTCATTATTTTGAGGGGGATTAATGGCAACGTGTGTTTTACTGTAATACAATAGTAATTTAAACATTCATCATATTTTGATTACACTTTATTGATCAAACATTTATATCAATTTCCATCAAATAAAAACATTATGGTGTATCCTCATCCATCTTATTCACCAGATCTGGCATAATAGAACTTCCGGCTCTTCCCCAAGTCAAAATGACCATGAAAGTTAACCGTTTGGAATCAGTTCAGGACCCTGAGGCAGCCACGACAGCCCAAGTGAAGACACTCGTGAAAGAAGACTTTCAGAACTGCTTCAAAAGTGGTGAAAATAATGGGATAAGTGTACAAAAGGAAAAGGGAAGTATTTGAGAGGGATTCATGGCAATGTGTCTTACTGCAACAATTTCTTAACATTTAAACATTAATTATATGTTTTGATGATACCGCCTATGGTCTTTCATTTCTTCAACAATCCTTCATTAATAAATCAAGCAAATCTCTATTTCTCCAATGCCCACTTCCTACCAGCTTCCTGCACATATCTTCTGGGTGCCTCCTGTGTGGTGGGGGAGGGAAGGCAAAGGCACACAAACCTCACACAGAACCTTGGGAGATGTAATCTGGAAGAGATCAGAAAACAAAGAGTTCTGTAAGTTGAAAGATCACTTCCAGCTGGAAAAACTGAGGCAGGCTTCCAGGAAGAAGTGTCTGGGCTGGGCCTTGAAGAGTGAATAGGAGCCCCCCACAGTGACACCAGAGAGAAAAGCATTCCAAGCAAAAGAACCAGCACAAGAACAAACATGAGGGTCGGCAGTGAAAACAAGGAACAGACAGGCTAGGCTGGAGGGTAAGAAAAAGAGAAGAAAAGGGAAGGAGGTTAGATAGGGGGGCTGAGGACTGATCCCATAGGATCTTTGGTGCCAGACTCATGGAGTCTGAACCTCATTTCATTGGCGGACTGCAGCCATTGGGGGCTACAGCACTAGAAGCTGGAGAGTAGCTGGCATTTCTGATTCTCTCACAGGGAACCCAATACAGATTCCAGCAGAGGAATCTATCACGGGAATCTTCTTGTGATGCTGCTGCAACCGTCCACACATAGGACCTGACCAGCACCATGAGACGGAAAAGGTAGGCTGTCAGTGAAGACACTACTAAGCTGGAACCAAGTGACTGCTGCTTACCTCCCTCCCCATGGAGTCTGGCCTCCCAGCTCGATATGCACAGGTCAGGCAGGGCTGCCTTAAGAATTTCCCGCCTTCCCCTAACCTAGGAAGTCCCAGCACCAGGGCACCCGACATGCCCTCAACTGTAAAATGGGAATAGTAACACCCACTATTGTAGTCAGGCTTTGCAAGGTAATAGATTTAATATAGGACACATAATTTACAGGATTATTTTATAACATTCACCTGGTAATTCAAATGCAGAGGAGTACAAGAGAGCTGCCCACACACTAGAGACCCAAAGAATCCAGCTGAGGACCTGGATCCCACAGCAGTGTCCCACACATGTCCAGCCAGAGGCTAAGAGTCCCCAGCAATGTCTCATGCACGTCTGTATGGAGGATCTGCACCGGGAAGGCCCAAAGCCCAGTGGGGGAAGCTAGAAAGTCTGTGCTGGCAGGGGAAGGGTCTGTGCCACCGGGCTGAGAGATCTGCACTGGAGCCAGGAAGCAACACTCAAGGCAAACACCAGAGCTCCCTCACAGCAGCCATCCCTGGTGACAGTGGGGACCTGAGCCCCTCTGACAATGAAAACACCCAAGTTCATATCAGGAAAACCACCCTCGGCAAGCTTCTCCAGGAAAATCAACAGCATAAATCTTCCTCTCCAGTTCTCCTTTCATGCTGTCAGCAACAATCCTCAGGTGGCTCTTTCATGCCCAGAACCACGCTGACTCATTTCAGCTGGGCGATCCAAGTTGACCATTAGTTAATCCACCATGGCCCCCTTGGCTTTCCACATTTATCATCATTGCCCTAGTCATTATCAGTATTGTAGGGAACCTTTGGTATCACACATTTTACAACAGGCACTTTTCATTATTTTTCAAAAGTTTGTTGAACACCTACTGTGTGCCAGGAGCTAGGGCTATATGAGTAAAAAGACCGTAAGTCTCAGATCTTGTAGAGTTAAAAGCCTGGAGGCAGGACAGAGGATTGGACAAATGGGATTCAGTAAAGTGTGAGGTGATGAGGGACCCCCTGGAGAGATCAGGAAAGACTTCCTCAAGGATGAATCCACTTCAGCCAGGCCAAAAGGGGGACTGTGTTCCTGGCGAAGGGACACTCCAGCATATGTGAACTCCTGGAGGTGACGCCAGGCAGAGCTGCTGGAGAAAGTGAAACACTGTTTGCCTGAATCGGGGACTGGGATAGAGGTGCAGAGGAGGCAAGAGCTGAGCTGGAGTGCTCAGGAGGGGCCAGATCACAAAGGACCTTGGGGAACATTATTAGAAGTTTGGGATTTAGCCAGGGTCACAGAAGGGAAAGACAGAAGAGAGTCAGATGTGGACTCTAGGAGGACCAGACTGGCTGCAGGGTGCAGTGTGGACTGCAGGGACAAGAGAGGAACCAGGGTGGTGAGTACAAGGTGAAGAGCAAAGATGTGTCGGGCACGCAGGGTTTGATCCCTCTGCCAGCAGCCAGTTGGGGACAATCAAGTTCATGCCGTGATGGTTTTCAGAAACAACCACACGCTACGAGGAGCAGCATTTGGGGCTTTGGGCTTATGTCCATTCTCTAGTAAACCCCACCACCACCTGGACTCTGCCGAGGCTGGGGAGTGGACCAAAGGGACAGGCTGGCCCAGGTCACCCAATGCCAGCCACATGGCCGGAGGACAATTACACTTTTTCATCAATCCCCCAAGACAAGGGGACCCTGAGGCAGCTGCAGCTGGAGGTGCCCCTGCCTTAATGGGTAGCGTGTGTGAAGAGCCGAGTTCCTTTTGTCTTGATGGATCTAATTAGAGAAGCAGCGAATGCACTAATGGACTGGCCCCGCAGAACAAGGTCACAGCCAGATGCCTGGGCCCCGGCACAAAGCAGAGAAGTCTAGTCGTCTTGGTTAAGAGACCCAGGGAGAAGTACAGTGGGGGGCCATTGGACGCTGTAACCTGGACAGATCAGATACCCAGGGACACAAGAATGACACCGTGTCAGAATTCCCCAGGATCCGCTGAGTATTTCTGGAGCTCCTGTTTAGTAAGTGCCAGGCACAGTGCTGTGAAGGAGACAGGCTTTTCCCCACTCTCTAGAGACTGTAGTCTGGTGAAGGGGACCAATTCTAGCCCAGTGATCACACATGAGAGAAAATCATCAAGGCGGGGCAGCAGGAGGGAAGTCCAGGGCTGTGAGAAGCTTTAAGAGCTGACTGAGCCTTTATCTCACCCATATACTAATTCATTTCAGAATGACAGCTACCCCATGACACAGGTTGCCTTATTGTCTGTCCCATTTTGCAGATGAGGAAACTAAGGCCCAGAAAGGAGAAGTGAGCTGGGATTTGAAGCAGGTGCTCCATGAGGAGGAAAGGGGCTTTAGTGGTGGTGCAGCTGTCAGCTGACAGGGAAGCTGGAGGGCAAAAATGTATAGTGGAGTACAGGGGCCAACAAATGGTCCCATTAGGGACATGTGTCTTGATTTGGAGAGCAACCAGGAGCCACGGAGGGGATTTCAGGTGGGGGAAGGGAGTGATAACTTTGATTCTTCCTCCTCACTCCCCACTCAGGCAGCGGGTCAGGAATGGAGCATGCATTTGACAGATGAGGATCCCAAGGCCAACCAAGGACATAGGCTGACTCCAGTGATAACCAGGCGATCCCAAGATAGAGTGGGGGCATGATGGCAGCTCTCCATAGGGCACTCCTGCTCCGGGATTCTCCAGAGGGCAGAGGCTTAGAAATCAACCACAAGCCCCCCAACTGAGTGGCTTTGGCCCCTCTAGGATTCCACTCCCTTTCTGTAAAATGGAGACATAGGATAGTCATAAAAACCACCCTAGTTCTGACAGGCAAAGATCACACAACTTCTTCCTTTCTCTTTCTCTGTTTCCTTCCCTCTGATCATGTACCAAGTTCCTCCAAGTGCGGGCATGGTGCCAGTGCCAGCCATGACACAAGAAGACTGTGGACCATCATTGTGAAGGTTGTGGACACAGTGGGTACCCGGCACCTGTCACACTCCCTCAGGACATCTGCCTCACGTTCCCACCCTATGCCACTGGCTCTATCCACTGTGGCCCCAACTGCCTTCCATCTCTGGGCAAGCATTTTCCCCTCATGAAAACAGATGGAGCCACTTAGAAGGAAACACAGCCCAGGCCCTGCCCCGGAGCTCACAGCTCCGGGGTGGGAAGAAAGCCAGAGCTAATTCCAACACCAGCTGCCTCCCCAGGGCTCCAGCCTTTGAGGCCAGCTGCCCTGGAGGCTTTGTCTGCCTCTCCACAGCCTGTGGGGAGCTCAGATTTAATTTCCTTCAACTCCAATTGCTCTAAGCCTGGCTTCTCCTTCTGCTTGCATAGACCTGCCTCCCTAGCAAGCACACAGAGCAGCCATGACCAGCTCTCCCTCCATGCACCCCAGAGGGTGGGCAAGGCCTCTGTGCCCCCAGACTTCCATGCACCCCAGGTTGGAGGAACCCAAGGGCTCCATTGTCCACATCCATCCCAGTCTAGAATTAGCACTGATCAAAATACAATTTGGGATGGCAGTTGATGGACAATTTTTTAACATTTTAAAATGAGCAGGGTCCTCCACACAGTCATCATTTCTAGAAATTCATCTTAGAGAAACATCTGCTCAAGCACATAGCCAAGTATATATCTGTAACTGAAAAATCCAAGAACCTTTGGACACTGTGTTTCCATCATAAATGTGGAGCCAATACTACTGGCTTGGGAACAACAACCACTCTCCTCCAATGCAGGGCTATTTACAGTGCACACCCAATTGGGCAGGCCCTGTGGGAGAGGTCTCCCCAAAGACTATCAGTTCATCTGACTGGAGGTGCTGCCCTGGGGTCCCCAACCAGTGTTATCACATAGTGTATGATACAAGCACCCTCTCGCCTGCCTAAAAGCCAAAAGGGACTGTGGACTGTACTAGCATACAGTGGAGAAATCCATCCATAAGTCTAATTAACCAATAAGGATGTGGCATCCAGTGTCACAGCAATGGCAATGGCAGGACCATGGTAGCCCCTCCAAGGTGGTTTCAGTGACCATCTCCATGTAGATGAGGACACTGAGGCAACTTTCCCAAGGCAAATCACAGTAATACAAAAAGATTAAAGTGGCCAGAGATTTAGCTCAGTGGCACCACCCCTGACTCACAAGCACAAGGTCCTGAGTTTGATTCCCGGTATAAAAAAAAAAAGATTAAAGTAATGGTGATGTACCCTGCAAAACTATCTTTCAAAATTGGTGGAGAAATAAGATACTTTCATGACAAAGAGCACCTTAGGAACTTCGTGAATACCAAACCAGCACTCCAAAGAATTTTACATAATATCCTAGGAATAGACATTGAGGATCACAACCCCAGGAAGCAAAGCAGATTGAACCCATCTGGCATGACAAGAAATTAAATGTAAAGGGGGAGAACCCAACAAAAAGAAAAAGTCATGGCAATGACAAGTCAATACGTTTCAGTTATAACCATCAATGTTAATGGTGTCAATTCACCAATCAAAAGAAATAGACTGGCAGAATGGGTCAAGAAGTAAAATCCAACAATATGCTGCATACAAGAAACACACTTAATTCAAAAGGAAACTCATAGACTGAAAGTTAAAGGGTGGAAAACAATACTTCACGTGACAGGAACCCGAAAAAAAGCAGGAGTAGCTATCCTCTTTGCAGATCAGGTAGATTTCAAACCAACACTGATTAAGAGAAACAAAGAAGGACACTACATCCTTGTAAAGGGAACAATCCAGGAGGAAGAGATGACAATCATAAATATCTATGCACCAAACACTAGTGCACCCAACTATATAAAACAAATACTAATGGACATGAAAAGTCATATATGCACTAAAACAATTGTAGTGGGGGACCTCAACGCCCCACTGTCACAAATAGATAGATCAACTAGACTAAAAATAAGTAATGAAATACTAGAACTCAATCGAACTCTTGAACAAATGAACTTAACAGATGTTTACAGAGTCTTCCACCCCACAAAATCAGAATGCACATTCTTCTCAACTGCACATGGGTCATTCTCCAAAATGGACCACATACTCACATATAGAACATGTTTAAGTAAGTGCAAAGGAATTGAAGTTATCCCCTGTATATTATCAGACCACAGTGCGATGAAATTAGAGATCCATAGCAAAAGAAACTCAAAAAATTTCATAAACACGTGGAAATTGAACAACACACTTCTGAATAACCAATGGGTCACAGAGGAAATTAAAGAAGAAATCAGACAGTTCCTTCAATTAAATGACAATGACAATACAACATATCGGAATCTATGGGACACAATGAAAGCAGTCTTATGAGGGAAATTCATAGCAGTGAATAGGCATATTAAGAAAACAGAATGAGCCCAATTAAACAACCTGATGCTGAACCTCAAGCATCTAGAAAAAGAAGAGCAGGATAACCCCAAAGCTCATACAAGGGAGGAAATTATAAAGATCAGAGGAGAAATCAATGCAATGGAGACTAAGAGAATGATACAAAAAAATCAATGAAGCCAAGAGTTGGTTCTTCGAAAGAATCAACAAAATTGACAAACTTTTAGCCAACCTTGTCAGAAAAAGGAAAGAAAAGGCCCAAATCCATGCAATTAGGAATGAAAAGAGTGAAATTACAACAGACACAGCAGAAACCCAGAGGATCATCAATACCTACTTCCAGAACCTATACGCCAATAAGATGGACAACACAGAAGAAATGGACAGATTCCTAGATACATATGAATTACCAAAGTTGAACGAAGAAGACCTAAAAATTCTGAGCAACCCAATATCAACCAATAAAATTGAGAATGTAATTAAAAACTTATCAACTAAGAAAAGCCTGGGCCCTGATGGCTTCACTGCTGAATTCTACAAAACATTTAGAGAGGAACTGCTGCCACTACTGTTTAAACTCTTTAGTGAAATTGAAAGGGAAGCAATACTCCCGAATTCATTCCTGGAAGCAAGCATCACCTTGGTCCCCAAAGCAGAGAAAGACCCAACTGAAAAAGAGAACTATAGGCCAATCTCACTAATGAACATAGATCCAAAAATCCTTAATAAGATAATGGCAAACAGAATGCAGAAGATCATCAAGAAGATCATACACCCTGATCAAGTGGGATTCATCCCAGGGTTGCAGGGATGGTTCAATATGCGAAAATCAATCAATGTAATACACTATATCAATAGAGCCAAGGACAAAAACCATATGATCATCTCCATAGATGCAGAAAAAGCATTTGACAAAATCCAACATGCATTTATGATAAAAACCCTACAAAAAATTGGAATAGATGGTCTCTACCTCAATCTGATAGAAGCCATCTATGAAAAACCAACAGCCAATATCATACTAAATGGTCAAAAACTGAAATCCTTCACACTAAAATCAGGAACAAGACAAGGATATCCACTATCACCACTCTTGTTTGATATAGTTCTGGAAACATTAGCCACAGCAATTAGACAAGAGAAAGAAATAAAAGGAATAAAGATAGGTAATGAAGAAGTCAAATTGTCATTATTTGCAGATGACATGATACTCTATATAGAAGACCCCAAGAACTCCACCAAGTCTTCTAGACTTAATAACCAAATTCAGTCAAGTAGCTGGGTACCAGGTCAACAAACAAAAATCAATAGCTTTGCTCTACACCAATGACAGACTCACTGAGAGAGAAATAGGGCAAATAATTCCTTTCACAATAGCATCCAAAAAACTGAAATACCTAGGAATCATCCTAAAGAAAGAAATCAAAGACCTCTTCTCTGAAAACTATAGCACTCTGAAAAGAGAGATTGAAGATGATATCAGAAAATGGACAGACATCCCCTGCTCCTGGGTAGGAAGGATTAATATAGTGAAAATGGCCATGATCTCCAGCCTGTGTCCATGGGGCCTCTGATGCTCTGACTTCAGGTCTCTTTGCTCCGTGTTGTAAAGGACCAACAGTGGGTGAGCTTTGGAAAAGTGTTAAGGCCATGGTGACGCCAGCTGAGACCTTCTCCATGGGTAACCAGAAGGGTTGAAGGAGGGGATAAAAAGTAAATACTTGATTTCTCATTGCTCTGTGGGACAGTCGGCTTTATATATCACCTTTGCTGGGTTACTGTCTCCCTCTATTCAAACATAAATCTAAGTGGCATTGTGAAAATATCTTTTATTTTCACCTTTCTTGATTTTAATTCACATACAAAATAAGAGGGCTTTGGGGTCACCTTCTATTTTTATTTAGTGGTGTAACTCTTGTTTTCTTGTTGATCCAGAATAAATCTTAGGTGGAAACCAGTAGTGGAGCTTGTTTTTGAGAAATAAATCTATTCAAAGCACTTCAAAGAGCTTAGTCAGGACATCTTCTCTATGCTTGGTCACAGGGTTCAGGTGTCCCAAGCTAGGCTTATCACTGTGAGAGTATCTCGTAGATGCCACTAGTGCTGCTAATCAGTCGATGCTGAATGAAGGAGATTATCCTACTGCATCTGGGTGGGCTTGACTCGATCAGCTGGAAGGCCTTATGAGGAGAGCTGATGTTTCTGGGAAGAAGAAATACCACCTGTACAAGCAGTTTCAGCTCCTTCCCAAGAATTCCATTGTGCCCTTCGGAAAATACCGAGAAGCATGAGTGCCCAAACTTAGGCCATGTGTGACTGCCTCTGGGTGGGCACCTGGGTTCTGGATGCTATACCAAAGATTGTCTCAGTCAGTGCCAACAGCCACCCTTGAGGTGGGTGCTATGATTAGTGCCACGTGACAGATGAGGAAGCTGGGCCACTGAGAGGCTGAGGAATTTCCCCAAGGTATCATTAGCTCACTGGAAATATCTCCCTGTGATGGAAAAGGAGAGAACTTGACTGCCCCCCCGCAACCTGATGGCTTTAGGACAAGCTGAGGACAAAGTATAGTATATGACCATGACTGGCATTTTTAATTCAGGGACAGCAGCCATCTTCATCAGCTAGTTTTGTCTCCTGCTCCCCTATCCATAAGTCTCCAAAGAGGGGCAATTAGGGGCCACTTGTCCAGACCCCTAAAGCCAACACTTCTCCTCAGTAAGCAGCAGGAGAAAGCAAAGGAATTGACAATGTTCATAACACCACCCTCCAGGTGGATTAACCACAGGCCAGGAGTCTTTGTAGCTGCATGAGGATCTAGGACACCTGGCTTCCAGCCTGATTCCACCACAGTGGAGCTGTCTGACCTTGAGCAGATCACTGAAGCCCATGGAGGCCAAGACTTGGAAAAAACAAGAACCATGCACTTTTCCACTAACTCTCAAAGTTCTCCCACTTCTATCCCATGGGTGAAGAAATGGCTTGGAGGTCAAATGATGTGTTCTAGTCATCCAGCCAGTAATTGGCAAAGTTGAAATGCAAACTTAAATCCACCTGTCTTCAGAGCCCAAGGTTTCAGGAACCCCTTAGCAATTCCACAGGCCTGGGAAGAACATGGAGGCAGCAGAAATACCAGGCATATGGGAGCCAACCTGGTTCATTGCCCTCTGAGTGGAGGATTTATTGATCTCCTCACAGCGACAGAGCACCCCACAGTTGGAGAATTACTAAACAAGGAAGCACAGCAGCCACTGATTTATGAGATGCAAGGAACCATGCCAGGCAAGCCAATCAACTGGCATGCATTTGCATATTAATGGCAGTTCATAAATAATGCAGAGGATGACAAACAGAGTTAATGCTTGCCATCAGGCAGCAAAGCACCAGCCGTCTACAGCAGGGGGTCTTGAACAAGTGTTAGCGTCGGAATGGCCCACAGGGTTTGTTGCCACACGGGGGCTGACCCCATCCCCAGGGCATCCCTGTCAGAGGTCAGGTGATGCTCCCAAAGGCCCCCTTATAACCAGCTCCCAGGTAACACTGAGGCTGCTGCTGCTGCCCCAGGGACCACACTTTGAGAACCATTCCACTAACCTATTCTGGCCCCCACAAGACCCCACACCCACCAGGAAGGACAGAGGCAATAGGGATGCCAGGGGGAAGCCCAGATCTGCCATCCACTAGCTGATGACTCCCAGCAGGTTCCTTAAGCCCTTTGTCCTTAGACTGTAAAATGGGTAATGACACCGACCTTGGGGGCTACCATGAGGATCAAATGAAGGGAAGGGACAGAGAACTGCTGGTGAAGCTGCAGGAGTGTAATGAGATCCAGGAAATGTAAGTTTTGACCGAGGAAATGTCCAGCCATGATGGTGAATCTAGGTCCTCTTTGACTATCATATTACTGTTTTAAACTTTTTTCCGAGATAATTGCAGACGTCCAAAACAATTTTTTAAAAAATAGTTCCTAAAACTTGCCTAAGATTCTTCTACTCAGATACCCCAAATGTTAATATTTTATCACCTTTATCATTCTTTCTGCCTAAAAATACAAATACAAGTGTGGATAAATATATTAGTAGGCAGAATATTTGTTTCCTATGGCTGCTATAACAAATTATCACCAACGTCAGGGCTTAAAATAACACATATTCTCTTATAGTCCTGGAGGTAGGAAGTATGAAATTGGGTCTTCCAGAGGGACAGTCCAGGTGACAGCAGTTCTGGTCCCTTCTGCATGCTCTAAAGGAGGATTCATGTCCTGCTTCATGTCAGTTTCTTGAGGCCATCTGCATTGTTTGTCTCCTGGCACCTTCCTCCAGTTTCAGGGCCATCTCTCATGGCTTCTGTCATCACTGACTCCTTCTTCCTCGGACCTGATCCTGCTACTTCCCTCTCACCACCATCACGACCCTTATGATTATGACCACCCAGACAGTCCAGGACAATCTCCCCATCCCAACATCTTTAACCATATCAGCAAGGTCTCTTTTCCCTTGCAGTATGACATATTCACAAGTTCCAGGATTAGGATGTGGATATGGGGGGGGGGGTAGGGTTCTTCATATACATACTATTTTGTAACATATATTCTATGTATAAAAGTACTTGCAATTGTTTCAGAGATATAAGAGGTGTGATCAAAATATATGGTAAATATTTAAATTTGAAAATATTATTACATTAAAGGACACACTGTCGTTAACTTCCTCACAAAAACAGGCTACCCAAATGTATGAGAACAAAGACCTGACAACTCCTGGCCCAGGGGAAATGCCTAGCATCTGGCCTGGAGACCAAGTGCTCATAGAAACTTAGAAAGAAGGGACTCCTGCAGACCAATTAAAACTAAAATGGAAAGGCCCCTTTTCAGTGATCCTTGCCACATCCACTGCAATAAAGGTGGCAGAGATAGATAACTGAATTCATCTTTCTAGAATAAAGCCAGTTCCACTTGAACTATCTGAAGAAAAACATCGTTCAAAAGGAAAAACTACTCTTGTGAGCATCTGGACGATTTGAGATTTCTCCTCAAACACTAAGATTTCAAAGCTGCTACATGTAAGTAAACAGGACCTTGCTAAGGC
This sequence comes from Heterocephalus glaber, assembly GCF_053883595.1. Classification (NCBI taxonomy): domain Eukaryota; kingdom Metazoa; phylum Chordata; class Mammalia; order Rodentia; family Bathyergidae; genus Heterocephalus; species Heterocephalus glaber. The sequence goes on from NW_028258412.1 coordinate 11,554,647, forward strand.
CATGGCTCTCAGGCTCTCAATAATTCATCTGACATTCCTCTCTGACGTACATTCTCCTCCACAGCAAGTATGGAAATCTGACCTGCTCCTCATACTTGGGCTAATAGTACAGTTTCTTTCTCCCATCAAACAGGTAGCTCAACAGTCACTGATTCTTTTCTCATTGTCTCCTAACAGTTTTTCTCTTCAACCTAGCCAGTGAGCCACACCTAGCCAGTGAGCCACAACACCCAAGGTAGTTGTAGAGCACATAAAGCCCAACAGGGAAGGACTTCAGTTCCTTCCAGCTGGAAGAAACTATAGAAGACAGAGGCCTCCACACTGTCAGCACACCCTGAAGAATTATGGGGATATATCTCTTTTGGGAGGGGGGCGGATAGGAAGATAGGGTGGGCCTAAAACTGGCTGGGAAAGGAGATTGACAATCTCAGGACACATGCACAGAACAGTTCCCAAAGCCCTGCACGTAGACTTCTCCCAAGAACTCGAGCAAGAACTTGATAGGGTGGCCTAGACCTGACGTCAGCCCGAGGAGTGGATTAAACCAAAAGGACAGTCCACATTGAGTTTTGGCAACTGTATTCTCTCTTGCATGGTGGCCTGCCCTCATGCTGTAGGATGTACTTCTTTTCCTACTTTTACTTGGCCCAAACTCACTCTACAGAGCCTGTTTCTTTTCCTACCTTTAAAGAAACTTTGCTACTGTTAGAAAAAAAAAATTCCCCTCACTTTGAAATTCTTATCTCATCCTTCTAGTCACTTTCAGAAGCAGTCCTGGAAGTCCTCTTTCATGAATATCTTTTTATCAGGTGTGTTAAAAAATATAATGAACACTGCTACTGAGAGAAAGGCAGACTTGTAGAAACATCACAGTGTGTCCTCATCCACTTTATTCACCAGATCTGACACCATGCAACTTCTGGCTCTTCCTCAAAGTCAAAATGACCACGAAAGGTAAACATTTTGAAAGGTAAACATTCAGGACAACAAGGCAGCCTCTACGGTGCAATTAAAGACACTCAACTCATGATAGAGAACTACCAGAACTGATTCAGAAAGTGGCAAGACTAGTGAAATAAAAGTGTTTGAAGTATTTTGAGGAGAATTATTGGCCATGCATCTTTCACTGTAATAATTTTTTTTACTTTAAACATTCACTGCATTCTGTAATCACACTGCCTATGGACATATTGATAAATTAGTATCAGGAGAGAAAGAGAGAGATAGCAATTAAGAGTAACTTTTCAGGCCTGACAATATTTTCCCCTAAATATTTTAGTACATATTTCCTAAAAACATGGGTTTTCTCTTATACAGCACAGCAAAATCAGGAAATTAACCTCAAGACAATTCTATTATCTAATTTACAGCCCTTACTCAAACCCTGCTGATTATCTCAACAAAGCCTTTTATAGAAAAAGTTACTCTTGCCCTGATCCCATTTGTGTGCAACTGTCCTCTTAGGTTCCACCGCCTTCAGTCTGGAACTGTTCTTCAGTGCTTCAGTGTCTTTCCTGACATTGGGATTTTGATACCTGGCCCTTCCGTGTGAACTGGTCTGTGATGATTCCAGTGTGATTGTATTCAAGTTGTATAATTTGAGGGACGGGTTTCACAGAATAATAACTCCTTCTTGGTGCTCCGCATTGGGGGAACGTGGTGTTCCTTTGTCCCCTTTTGTCTCTTTGTACTAATTTTGACCCCATGGTGGTATCCTCCAGGCTCCTTCTCTGTAGATACTGTTTTCCTCTTAGTAACTGTAGCAAGCTGAATAAGTGCCCCTAAACAGGTCAAGTCTAATCTCTGGAACCTATAAATGTTATTTTCTATGGGGAAAAAGTCTCTGCAGATATAATTAAGTTATGGGTCTTGCCCTAGGGATTACCAGGTGGGCCCTAAATGCCATCACATGTGTCCTTATCAGAGGGAGACCAAGGGAGCCTACAGCCAGATGAGCGAAGGCCAGCAGCCACCAGGAGCTTTGAGAAAACAAGGAACAGATTGTCCCTAGACCCTCTAAAGGAAGATGACTTTGCCGTCACTTTCATTTTGGCACAGTGAAACTGATTTCAGACTTCTGGCTTCCAAAAGTGTAAGCCACCAAATTCTTTTAAGCCATCAAATTTGTGGTGATATGTTATAGCAACCATGTGACACTAACACAGTAATTAATAAGTATTTAGTTTGGAGATACTTTGAGACTGTATCTCCCATTCTCACTGAACTTTTTCACCCTCTTTTTTTTATCATATTCATTATAGTTAATATAGCTAGCATGTATTAAGCAACTCTTTTGTTCCAGAAGCAAAGTGCAAACACAAATATCTAATTTATTTGTCACTGTAATTCTATGAGTTTGATCCTCTTTGTGGTCATTTCACCAATTAAGACACTGATCCTCAGAGAGAATCCTGGCCAATGTCACACAGCTATAAGAAGGGTACACCTGGAATTTGAACCCAAGCGTCTGGCTGTAAGAATCCACCCTGAACCCCTTCACATACTTTCTCTTCAGAAGTGATCTTATCTGCTCATTGTAGAGATGGGGCAACTGTCCCCAAGAAGGGAAGTAACTTGCCTGGGTCTATCCAGTGATGTCTTCTGCCTCCTCACTCCAGCATCGCTCCAACATAGCTACATAATCTCAGTCCAAGTGGGGGAAATCTGGAACTCTCTCCTTGCAAACGGAATAATCATCCTTGTCATCTTACCAGAAAGCCATAGAATTTGTCACAATGCAGTGCTGATAAGTGGCCATGGACCTGAAATTCCTATAGACTAAATCTCAGGATCAAACAAAGCCAGAGCCATGGGAGCCCACAGGCATTGTACAGTGTGATCCTCATTTCCCTGCAGCTGTTACGTGTGGCTTGTCTTCTCATGGTATTGTCACCTCCACTACCAGCGACAATGTGCATATCACAGGGCCCCAAGGACATGGTACCTGCTTACTGGAGTCAGTGCAATTACACCTGAATTTACTGAGCAGATGCTGTCTGGGGTGCAGGGGACATGACTGTCTTGCACAGATATTGCACCTGCCCTCCTATAGCCCAGAGGCTGCAAGGGCCATTTATCAGCTGACAACTTTGCTCTGATCACTCCATTTAGGCTTCACTTGCTCCAGCAACTGGCATATTGGAGGGTGGAATGTGTCACTGTCTTATAAGATTTAAGGTCCATTTGCTGGGGGGACACAACACCGTAATACTCTGATAAGTGAAAGGCAGAACTCCATGTTCCTTACAGCTCCAAGCAAGAGACAAGGCCACCACAGAGGGCCGCACTGGGGTGGGGGTGGGGCACCTAGGGGCAGAGTCACAGTAAGCTGGACCTGTGGGGGACACCTTGTATAGGCAGACAAGTGGCATTGAGGACAGCTAGGTCTTGAGGGCTCCCTGTGAATTGGCTAATTTGAACAATTTCATGGGCTTAGGAAATAGGACCTGTCCCTAGTTGTCTGGTATCTGCTTCTGATGCAACTGCAGCTGGTGCACAGTGTCCTCAGAATTGGGGAACCCTATAAAAGAAGTGTCTGAGGTGTGGACTTAATCAGCTGTTCAAGAAGATGAACTGACCGGCCTTTCACCAGGACCTCAAAACTAGATCAAGAAAAGCATTTTTTAAAAAACCTACATTACATGAGGGGAGGCAGCACATGCCAATACCCAGGCAAAATCATTCATTGCTAAAAAGGTCCCACTGGAACTACCCAGGCAAGGTAGTTCTCATACTCCCTCCCCACAGAGCCACACAGCTGGCTCCCTGAACCCCGGGTTGAAGCAGATTGACATGGAACTGAGGGAGCAGCAGAGACGGCAGCTGACCTGCCTGCAGGTGCTGGTGCTGTTCTGGAGGAGGACAGGGGAGTATCCATGTGTTCATGCAGGAAAGAACACAGAGCCTGGAGGAGCAGCCATGGCCTTCGCCTCCCTCGTGCTTAACATGGAGCACTTATTCTCTATAGGTCTTTCTCTCTCCCTCTCTCCTTCCTTCCTCTCCCTTCTTTTCTCCCTCTCCACTCCACCTTCCCTTGGTTTCTCTTTCTTTTTCTTCTCCTTCCCCTCTTCAACCTACCCCATAGAGGACATCTGTCATCTAGATATCCAAGCATCATGCCTGTTTCAGGAACTATCAGGGTCCATTGGTGACAAAGCCATTCCTCACACTACAAAAACCTGCCAAACAGAAGGCAGGTCCTCTCCCACGTGCCAGTGCACAATGAGAGCAGGACCAAATAACTTTGAATCTTGCAGAGGGCACAACTGTTCCAGGAGAGATCTCTCTGGGCAGCTCAGTCAAGAGCCCACTGGTTGGCACTGTGGCTCCATGGAGGCTGGGCAAGGTGCAACTCTGTGCAGATCACCTTGGTGGTGAAGCCTGAGCTGGGCTTGATCTCCCCTGACCCTCTACCTTCTCCACCTGATCAGTGAGCTTCCAATGCCCTTTCAATACATTTATTGTCTTCTTACAGTAACAAAAGCCAACTTCTGTTTCTGGCAATCAAATGCCTACCTGGTATACAGCTGAATTCCTGGAAGTTAAATATACAGGTGACTCTGCTATAGCAGTAGAGGAACACCCCACCTCCCTCAGGGAGTCTGGAAGTCTGAGGAGATCTCCACTTTGCCCATTCTTTCTCACTGAGGCCTATGAATCATTTACTTTGCAGGTCATAATAGTTATAAGAAACATTTATTAAGTAGTTACTGTATACCAAGTGGTTACTGATTCCCAATATTCAAGGAATCCATGTTTTAGAATTCACCTACTTGCTAAAATTTATTTATAACCTTACAATCAATACTTAGGGTCCTTTCATGTTCACTCATAGACATACACAGATGAACAAAATGCTTGAGTCACCTAACATACACATCCCAGATGAGGTCAAACAAGGTGACATTGCCCTTCTGTTTCAGCTCTCATACTACAAACAAGTATCTTTTTCATGGTCTGCTTAATATGGTATTTTTGCATTTTGGGCTTTTTCTTTTTGTAATTTTACTGCTTAAAATGGCTCCAAGTGTGGTGCTGAAGTGCTGTCTAGTGTCCCGAAGTACAAGAAACCTGTGATGTGCCTTATGACAGTGTGATTATATGGTGAATGTTTACATTTTTTAAATGTATCACAGTAAAAGACACATTGCTGTGAATCCTCTTCAAAATACTCCGCCTTGCTTCCATCACACTCATCCCATCATTCTTGCCACTTTCTGAAGCAGTTCTGGAAGTCCTCTTTCGTGAGCTTCCTCACCTGTGCTGTCATGCTGCCTCAATGTCCTGAGTCATGGTCATTTTGACCTTGAAGAAGAGCCAGAAGTCGCATGGGGCCAGATCTGGTGAATAAGGTGGATGAGGACACAACGCAGTTTTTCTGAGCTTGCAATTCTGTTGGATGGCGCTCAGCAGCAGCATCCACCATATTTCTTATCACATCTCAAAGAGAATCATGAACGAGGACTTCCAGAACTGCTTCTGAGAAAGGAATAACTGTTCAAAACAAAGGGGAATATTTTGAGGGAAACTTGCAGCAATGTGTATCTTTCTGTAATCAATTATTTTAATTTAAACATTCACCATATTTTTAATTATACCTCATATGTTAGATAAGCTTTGTTTATGCATGATTTGTAGTGCTGTTAGCCATGAGATCAAAGTTAACGAGTCAACAAAATATACTAAATCAGGTATTTTTAAGCAAACAACAAAACATAAAACAAGCTTGATCAGTTGACAGATATTTTGTCTCCAGAGGTCTGCAGGAATCTAGCCCTGCATTTCTGCTGGGAGCAGCGGCTTAGTATTTGCTAATTCAGTGTTCAGAGTGTGTTATGGTTTGGATCTAGAAGGTCCCCCAAAATCCTCGTATGTGTGGAGTGATCATGGGAATGCTGTTCTCATCAGTGGACTAAGCCACTCGTGAATTCATAGCTGAATGTACTACTAGGAGGTGGCGCCTGGTTGGAAAAGATGGACCACCAGAAAGGTGTATCTCCCTCCCTGGGTCCTCCCTTCTCTCTGCTTCCTGATCACTACAGGATAAACAGCTTTCCTCCACTCGGGTTCTTCTATCATGTTGTTTCTGTATTTGAGCCTGCTAACATGAACAGAAACTTCTGAAACTGTGAGTAAAAATCAATCTCACCTCCCTTAAGTTGTGGGTGTCATATATTCTGTCCCATTGACAAGAGAGTGACTAAGACAGAGTGACTTACCATGAAAAATAATGAAAATACACACTCGTGGCATAAATTAACCCATCTGAATTATGCTACAACCTTATTAATTAGGAAGATAACATTCTTCTCTCATCTTACAATAAAGAGGAACCTGAGGCACATGACTTTTAAGCCACATGGGCAGGTTGTGGTGAGGGCAGGCTCTGGCTTGGGGGCATAAACACTCGCGCTGACCACTACACTGCTCCACCAACTTGCTTTTCTCAATTGACCATTATGCATGCAATCCAGCCCTGTGCAAAACTCCAACAAAAATGGAAGTGAGGAGGGAGCCCCAGACCCAAAGACATTACCTCAATAATGAGATTCAGAGAAAATGGGGCCCTTTGAGTTCCAAAAATAATTCCACAGTGCTCACTTCGGCAGCACATATACCAAAAAAAATTCCACCTAAAGAATGTGGTATTCACCACAACCCTAACACCAGAGCCATTAACATGAAGGGTGTGGGTCTGTTTTTACAGCTTTTGACTTTTGATGTCCTATCTGTTAGAATGAGCCTGCAGCTCTTTGTGGCCCCAGCAACCCCCTCCTGGCACTATCGGTGGTGCTGGATCTATGTGTCCTGGAGTCCGGTGGGTTGAGGAGCATTTCCAGGCTTTACCAGCTGCCCTTGACTTTTCCTCCATTGCCACAATATCAGTCAGGTGCCCATTTCCCTCCCCTGTATGTCATTCACTCTAAAATCCCAGGGAATGTATTTCTCCTGCCAGCATCAACACTCATCCTGACCTTCACCCAAACAACACATCTTCTCCCAAATCCTAGTTCATCCAAACTAACATGGGTGACACTAAGTCCGGGATTAAGCACCTGGCTCTACCTATTAATAGCTTTGTGACCTGAGATAAGATATTTACTTTCTCTTGGCCTCCAATTCTATAATATCTAGCAGATATTTTCTAAAGTCATTCCCAGGCCAGCTCCACAACCATCTTCTCCATAGACTCCACTCTTTTCTCCACAGCTGTACAGATTCTATGCACATACCAACCCAGATGACCTGGAAAGAGGGCATTACCTAGAAACTTAGAGTCTGGCTGGAGAAAGTAGATAGCATGGCTGCTGATATTCATATCTTCTAAATATGTCTTTGGCTGATGGATCAGCCCACTCCAGAGGATACTAAAAACCATAAGCCTGCTTTACAGTTGACAGTTAGGATGTGGAATGCAAAGGAAGAGGGTGGCCATTTGGAACACTAAAGCATCCTAAACTTGGAAGGCAAGAGTCATGTTAGAGTTCCTTGGAATGACGAGCATGAGATTTAATTTTCAAATGCAATTGATGCTTAATGTCTACTTGTTATGGTGAGTAAGTCACTTATATCAAATTAAAAAATGAAGATCTCCAACTCAAGGGTTTCAAGAGACAAGGCTCACTCCCAGGATTGATTTCACCTCACACTGGGCATTGTGACTCAAAAAAATATTAAATCCTAATGATCCAGGACGAAGAAAAGATTGATAAATGAAGGAAGTCAGTCAGTCCAGTTCCACCTTTGTGATCAGCACCCTCTCTCTCTCCCTCTCTCTCTCTGACCAAAGCCAGCAATTCACAGCCTTCTCATTGTACCTTTGATCTTTTCTATTGCACCACACTTGAGAGCAGTATGAAGCCCACCTGTTTCCATGGCGGTGGAAATGTGGGAATGTTTATATCTTCACTGTCCAACATGGTAGCCAATAGCCACGTGTGACTATCGAAAACTTGAAATGTGACACTAAAGTTTAATTTTATTTAAGACAGACCTAAATTTGAAAAACTACATGTGGCCATTGGCTGCCGTATTGAATGATCCATGTCTAAAGGGTTCAATGCAATGGCACTTGCCAAGAACCTGCGTGATGCCCAGCATTAAATAGCTCTCAATATGAACTCACCATTATCAGCAGCAGCAGCATTCTCATTAAGACCCACCTATTTCCTCACTTCTCTCAGGATCATCCCAGCTTTTTGCCCCACAGCCTAGGACAAAACACCACCCCATACCTTCCAGCTCCTTCAACCACCTAATCATGATTGACAACATTGTGGCACTGTTTTCATCTAGTGTGGGGAGATAGCTTCTCTCTCACTGAATTCCCTTAATCTTCTTGTGAGTCAAATAATGTTAGCCCCCCTTTGGTGAAGACTTGGGCCACTCACTGCACACAATGGGTCCCCAACTTACAGTGTTTGCACTGACAATTGTTCGACTTTGCAATGATGCAAAAGCAACATAATTTCAGGGGTTTTGATCTTGAATTCTGAGTTTTGATCTTTCTACAGACTAGTGATGTGCCCCACAATCACCAGGATAAACAACTGATGCTCTACATGGACTGTGCTATCAGCACTTTTTTGGATACAGATATTCAATAAGTTACATAAGATATTCAATACTTTATTATAAAATGGGCCTTGTGTTAGATGATTTTGCCCAACTATAGGCTAATATAAGTATTCTGAGCTTGTTTAAGGTAGATTAGCCTGAGCTATGAGGTTTGTTAGATTAGGGTTGTGAAACACATTTTCCAAATACGGTATTTCTGACAATGGGCTTATCAGTGTGTAGCACCATAACAATCAAGGAGTATCTGTACTCCTTGTACTTTAAAAGATCCTTCACCCATTCACAGAAATGTTCTGAGGCTCTTGCTCTTTGCTTGTAAGGCAAGACATTGGCCAGGCACTGAGGAGCCTTCTGTCCCACCTCTTCTTGTTCTCGTCAAGTGCTGCACACCCAGTGGATGCATTCATTCCGGCATCTCAGCTCTGTCCTGGGAATCAAATCTTAGCCGCAGAAAAGACAGATTAGAAATAGGTGGAGCTGGCCCCCCATCATCGCCAAGTTCTTTTCATTCCTCGGACCTGTTGTCCAGCTATTCTTTGATTCTATGAGATCTTCCACCCACTCTCTTGCTCAGATCAGCCAGGAGCTTGATTACCCAGTGTCCTGTGTTTCCTAAGCCCAAGTTTTATGGAATAGCCAAAAAACCCTGGCTTCCATCATCACAGGACTTAGCATTCACAGACTATGAAGATGAGAGGAGACTTAGCCGACCACTTCCTGACCTGCTGGGCAAATCCTCGCAGTCCCTATCAAGTCACTATCTACCTCCCAGTGGAAATTCTTCTGCCTGCCAGTGATCCTGCCTCCGTGAGTTTTGACCGGCACTGCCACTTGTAAGGTGTATAACCGTGGACATATCATGGAGCTTCTCTGAGCCGTGGTGTGTGTATGTTATACTATTGTGTGTTCTAGGTGATAAGGTATGTAAAACATTTGGCACATAGACACTCTACAGTAAGTGCTCAGTTGATTATAGACGGTCACCATAGTGACTGTCTATGTCATAGTGACATTTGATCAAACTGATCAAATCCTGTCCCCTCAACTCATAGAACCCAAGGTCTCTGACAAGGGAAACCCATCGGAGTCCTTATGTTCCTAAGAAAACAGGCCCAGGTCACCTCAATAAGTCACCTAGAGTAGCACCACCAACACTTGCATCCAGGGCTTGAGTGTCACAGTCTTTTGCCAGCCGGCAGATCTTTGATTCCTACCTCCGATGCTGTCACCAGGGTCCTAAAGCAGAGTTGAAGCCACCAAGATGCTCCACAGGGAAGAAAATTGTTTCTTGTGGCAGGAGAAAGAAAAGTGGAAAATGTCTGGTCGGGCGTGCCCAGATTCCATCTTGAATATGTCCATTACCCATCACCGCACCACGTAACTGTACACATGGTTACTGAGATACGACTCAGATAAGACACCGTGACCTACATTTGGAAAACACAATAATTTATCCTGCTAAATTTGGTCTTGGGGTTCTACATTTACAAATCCCATCCAGTGTGGGATCTGGGGCAGATACAATACTATTCCCTGGACAAACTCAGATGAGGGATCCTTTCTTATTTCCAGCCTAAGTAAAGCTCCCTGGAACCACAGACTTGGAAAGGGGTGATGAACCATGTCAGAGATTGTAAACTCCGTTGCCACAGAGCCAGAAAGTCCTGTCACTGCATGGACAGAGACAGTGGATACTGTGGAGAACTGAAGGACACAGGCCCAGTCAAAAGGAGAAATCCTTGACTCATTATCAGCCAATAATTGCCACATGGGAGGTGGACCCAGGATTGCCCATCCTAGGTCCATCAATTACAAAGTGTGTGACCTTGATTAAGTCACTTGATTTCTCTCCCATTTGATTTCCTCCTCTGTAAAAGGAAGATAATAATAATGCCTATATCTCAGGGTGGGAGTGAGAATTAAATGAATTATCCATTGAAGTACCTAGAACATTGACTATCCCATAGTAAGAACTTAATAATTGTTAGCTAATATTATTAAGTCCATGGTTGGGAGGGGAAGATTCTTGAAGGGGGCAAAAGTATTCAAGTTATTCTCAGAAAAGAGGGGCTAATTGCATGGGATAAGACCAGGTTGATGAAAAATCTTTTTGCCAGGAATTCTGGCAACCAGTAAACATGGGATTCTTCTGAATATAACCAGATTTGACTCTTGACTGTGTCTTTATTAAAGTTTGGGCAACTAATTATTTCTTATTTTATGCAGTATGTTTAGTGTGAAAAGCATTTTCAATTAAGGAGTCCTGGGAATAGAATAATGGGGCTCTTAGTGAGAGAAAACGTAGGTGTCATTATTCTAAAGCCAGAATACAGAAGATTTGGGTTTAGCATCAAATGTGTTTAAGTTTCTGGCTTAAATATAATCAATCATAGAGGATACTGGTGAGCCAACTGTTTCCTTTTATTTACAAGTTTTTATTTATGAGAGAAAACTCATAAATAAAAAGAAAGAAGCAAGCATTTATTCTCAGGCTAGCCAAAGAGGAGACAACATTTAGAAACATATTCCAGGCAAAAAGTGAATGCAGAGTTAGAGAATTAGAATGTCACCCTTTTAAACAACCTATACAATTAATAGATTTAGGTACTGAGCATCAATAGCTGTGAATATCACAAAAATTACACTCCCTGCTATGATGCAGTCTTACAAGAAGAAAGGAACACAAGTCTGATAAAGCCTCTAGATGAAAATTTGCAAATTTGAAATCCAAGAACAGAATAAGTTAAAAAAACCTAAAGAATATAACAAAATACAGACGAGCAGAATCCTCTGGGGAAAACAACCCTGTCTCTTCAACAATGCACTTCAAGGACAAAAAGAGCTATAATGGAGAGATCTATAGATTTTTCAAGATAGCATTATCAGTCAATCACAATGTGTGGACTTTATCTGGATCCTATGGTAAGCAGAAAAGTGGCCTCAGAACTTGTCCACATCCTGATCTCTAGGACCTGTAAACGTGTTACCTATGGTAAAGGAGGCTTTGCATGCATGGTTAAGGCTAAGAATCTTGAGAGGGGACATCATTTTGGATCATCCAGGTGGGGACATATCTGTCTTTCAAAGTGGACAATCTTTTCTAGCTGTAGTCTGAAAAAGATACGACTACAAAAGAAAGGCCAGAGACGTGACAGGTTGCTGACTTGGACAGGGAGGAAGGCAACCATGACTCACTGAAGATGAACAGCCTTAAGGAGGAAAATACAAAGAAACAAATTCACCCAAACACTCGCTACAAAGGATCTTCCCTGGCTGACACCTTGACTTTAGCTAGTTGATACTCATGTCCAGCTTCTGACCTCCACAATTAGAAGCTCATATTGTTTAAGCCACAGAATTTATGAATTTATGGTATTTTGTTATGGCAGTAGTAGAAAACTAATATAGATGAAAACTGTGTGTGTGTGTGTGTGTGTGTGTGCGCGCACGCGCGCGTTATTTTTATAAACATTCACAGAAAAAAAGACAGGGCAGGACAGAGAGTAAAACTAAGCAAGGCTTCAGCTTGAGACTGGCTCTGACCCAGTCCTACAAGGAGCTCAGGAGCAGGAATTGTACAGCAGGGAGGCACTGCCTGGAACAAGGAATATGGAGTTCATTGCCAGCATCATTCTCCTTCCCAAGGAAGCAGCTCTCATCCAACAAAAGCAATTCGGTGGAGCAGGAGACAGCTCTAAGTACCAGCTCCAACACTCATAGCTCACAACAAGGGCTGGAGGGGTGAAAGGGGGTTTTCTAAGCAAAGAAATGGGAAGAGTAGGCAGATATTTTAGGCAGAATATAGCTTAAGAATCATCTCCTATAAGGAATGTGTGGTTTTTTATTATTTAAAAATTAACTTTCCACACCTATCACTTTGTTTGGGCCTCACAAAAATAAAACCTGTAGAGGAGTGAGAAGAGGCATTATTATTTCACACAACAGCGTGGGTGACTCTCAGCGCAATTACACTCCATCCAAGGAGGCAAATGAAAGCAGCACATACTGTATTCTCCCATCTACACAAAATTCTTAAAAGGGAAAACAAGGGCAAAAGGCAAATCAGTGTGTCATTAGGAGGAGATGGAAAGAGGCAGGAAAGATCATGAAAAAAAGCACACGAATGGATGAGTTCACTATCTCAATTGTGGTGATGATCTCATGCATATGAGAGAAAATTCATGAAATCCTAAGCTTTGAACATTGGCAATTCAATTGCATGTCAATAAAGCTGTAAAATATGTTCAAAAAAGAAACAGGCACATTTCACAAGTATTATCTTATATGAGACTCAAAAAAACTGCCAAAGAACCAAACCGTACACTCTTGTCACTATACACACCAATAGGGAAACTGAGAGTCAGGAAGGCTCACTGGCCCCGAGATACACAGCTGGAAAAGAGCAGAGGCAGGACTCCAATCCAGGGCCCTCTGCTGAGTTCAGTGCTGCAGCCAGAAACCAAAGGCCACCTCCTCCTGGCCCCCAGCTAGTGGGGTCCAGAAAGCTCAGGGCCAGTTCTGAGGCCACAGCATACCTGAGGGTTAAGAGTTGAGCTAAGAAATCAAATGGCCATGGGTTCAAATCCCAGCTCCATTACCCCTGGCTGTGCACCTCAGTTTCTTCCTCCATGAAATGAGAATTATACCAATGCACACTGCATAGGGCTTTTGTGATCTATTGTGGGCCTGACCCTGGCACTCCAGTGATGGGAAAACTGATTTACCATCATAGCACCCTCCTTGTTGGGAAGGTGTAGGGGGAAAAAAAAAAATCTTTCATCTCCCCCAGGTGTCCTTGATTATAGCCCACCCTCCAGGAGAATCCCTCCCCTCCTCTCCACCAAAAGCAATTTTATGGTGACAACAGCAGAACATTCCTGAGACTTATTTGAACCCAAGCAGGATTTCCTTGGGCCAAACTGCATGCTCTGGGGTGCCAGAATTGAGCTGAGTGTAGAAGGTCTCATTAATAATCCCATAGGAAATTGGGAGATGGTCAAAGTCAAATGAGCTGTATTGATGCTCTGTGATCAGCATCCCTGAAGATTGGCCCTTGCCTTCTGCTATTTCCTTGAAGCTTCCTTGGGTGGGGGAGAGGGAACAAGCCTTGCCCTCACCACTGAGGGAAGAGGAAGGAGGAGGCAGAGCTACAGGCCTAGAGGTGCATTCAAGGCTCAGGGCCAGAGTACAGGGAGAACTACAATTTGGAGAAAAGTTATCTTCGAGCCCTTCAACATCTACTGGGGCCCAGTCACTCCTAACTCAAGGCAAGAGGACTTCCTCTACCTGGTACAAAGAAATCAGGTTGAGTTAAACATGAATCCTGAGCTGAACATGGCAGCTGTGTGGCTGGGGCACATCCATTCAAATGGAAAAAGAAAAGAGGGGAGGCAACTGTGAGAGGCCTTGGAAGTCTCCAGAAGTGGATCTAGGTAGTCCAATAAGGATATAGGAAGCCACTGATTAAATCTGAGTTTTGGAATGATCACACTTGGCACCTGAAAGGCTTGAATGAAGCCTGGCTGGTGCCTGGTTAGTCCAGTGTCCTTCCTATGGAAAGAGGCAAGACCCTATTCTTTCTTGGGTACATAATATTGTTTCTAGGACATGAGCTGGGAACTAAGAGATGCACACTCTCTCCCTCTCTCTTTGAGAGTTCAAGACAGAAATTCCCAAGAGATTATGCTGATCAGGGCCACTGGTTGCTAATAAAGCCAGCATAGGTGGAAAGGAATTGGCTGGCTCACAGAACCCTACTGAGCAAGGGTCAGGGTGGCGCTGGCCACAGGGATACAGCAGAGAATCAGCAATCCAGTTGCTATTCCTCTCTCCACCTTTCATTGCTGATGCTCTGTGCATATTGGCTGCATGCTTTCAGACTGGCTGCTCCCATGAGGATTAGATTATGGCTGCCAGCAGCACCTGGGCATACAGCTATTTAACTCTCCAACCAGAGAGGAGTAGGTTTTTCCAGTTTGCCCTGACCCTCCAGTACCTAAGGAAGAGCTCTGATTGGCGAGTTTAAGTCATGTGTCCATTCCCAACCAATCACTTTTGAAGACTAAAGAATATGGCTGCCTTTCCACATTGGTGGGTGGAATGAGAGAACAGTCAGGGAAATGACAGAAGAGGAGCAAAATTTCCCAAAAAGCTCTGTCTGGAAAGGGGAGGACTGGTCAAATGAGATAGTGTAATGAATGTCCATTAAAAAGGGTTCAAATGTCTGTTAAAGAGGGTTCAAACCCCATATCCAAAGAAACAAAGAACATACTCAGAGCCCAAACACCTAATCCTGGCTATATCCTATCTGGTCCAGAGCTGCTGGTTGGCCATCATAGGGGCCTCTCCGTGGGTTGAGGTCCCAAGATCCCATGAGAAGTGGAAGAGAAAGCCCTCAACATTCAGGGGTCATAGAAGTCTTCAATATAAGCTTGGGTTCCAAGGGACAAGTGTATGTCAAATGGCCAGGACTGGGGATCAGAGATGAAGAATAAGAAAGTCAAGTAGAAGGTAGATGACTCAGGGTTAATGTATTGAGTGTTTACCAGGTTCTGGACACCTTTCTAAGACTTTTATCAGTATTCACACATTTAAATTACTTAACAAGTTTCCAAGACAGATAGCATTATTCTTTATTTTTATAAACAAATTCTTACTTTATAAATAAAACTCAAGGTCACACCAACCCAGTTCTGCCTCCAGAGTCCTGGCCCTAATTATGACTTTGTCTTGCTTTGCATGCATATCCAGTGATCCTGTCCCAGGATCCCATGGTCCACAAGCCTACAGCCACCAAAGAGATCTTTCTTTTCTTCCACTCATTTCTTGTGCTGCCTTTGAGTCAGATGGCGACAATGTGGGGACCCCTTGGGGCAGTTGCAAGGAATGGCCCTCGCCTACCTCTCCACCTTCCCCGGCTCAGTTCTCTGGCACAGACATGGCACCATCTTGACACCGCCTTCTCGGGCTGGCATTTCTGACAACAGGCTGGTAATTGAAAGCCACCAGCAAATCATTAGCCTCCTCCATGGCTGACACTCACAGCCTCGCTTGGCTTGTTGCTGAGGAATGTCTGATGCATTGCAGCTCTGGCTGGAAACGTGATCCAATTTGGAAAGTCACTTGACTACAGCAACAACCCCGAGGAGCAGCTGATCCAGGCTCCTGCTTCCTACCCTTCCCTGGGTTTTGAAAGGATTCTAGGGATGGAGAGGTGGGCTTCAGTCTGGAGAGGCTTGACCTGAGAAAGAGTGTGAATCGGGTAAAGACCTAAAAGAATGCAGATGGCATCTTAGTCCTGCTCCAGCTGCCCCTCCACTCACCATGTGACCTGGCATGAGTCACTCACTGCCCCTGAGCAATGTGGTTTAGACAAGGCACTCACATCACAGTGAGACCAGCCCAAGTGGGAATCCCAGCTCTGACCCTACCAGATGGGTGGCCTTGGACCTAGCATCTGCCCTTGAGAAATTCTCTAAATCTCAGTTTCCCAATCTGTCAAATGGGCACCAAGACCCGCATCACCTTGCAGACTTGTAGGACAGAACCATTGGGATAACTAGCATCACAGAGGTGCTGCCTCATTTTATCCTTGTGGCAGCCCCATAAGGTAGACACAACTTTCATGCCCATTTTATGGATAAGGAAACTGAGGCTCAGAAAGGGACAGTGTCATTCTTGAAGTTGAATAGCTGGCAAGGGAGGGGCATGAAGTCAAACTCAAGTATTTGGGCTCAGAGGTATTGCTCTTGGCCACTCCAAGCTGACATCAACCACAAACAGAAGCCAGTTCTCCCTTTTCCTGAGTTTTCCTAGCATCCTCCCAGCCTGGCCCATCTATTTTGGTCAAGTCAGCGGGCAAGGAGACTCTGATGAGTCTTTGCTCCCAGGATTTCTGAATACAGCACATGTTTCCTGGCCCAAAAGAGCCTGATTCTCAGAAGTGCAGGCCTAGGCTTATTTTGCCACTGAATTAGATGAATTTGAACATCTCTTGGGGCTTCAGAAAGTGTGCCCAAAAGAGCAACTTCCCCTTGCAGCCTCAATAGTGGGCTCTGAATGTCTCTTTGCATTTGCTGGTTCTCGCTTCTTCCTAACAGAATCATCATTCCTAATCATTCACCCCCTCCATCCTTGCTGCCTATCCAACTCCGATTCCCAGGAGTGCCAAAGGGAGAGTCCTCATAAAAAGGGGGTGGTATGCCACACAGACATCCACCCCCAGTGAGTGTCTCCGGCACCAGGTGGCAGGCTCCATACCTGTGCCTCTCCAGGTCACTCCCAAGTCCCCAGAACCAAGCCCAGGGCTTGGCTCCTGGAAGGCACCAGACTCGTAACTGTTAAATGCATAAGTAAACGCCAGGCTAGTAGAAGTAGTAGTGCTGCTAATTATCACTGCTCAAGTTAACCAAGTTAACCAAGTCCCTGTGATGTGCTGGATGTTTGACAAACATCTCATCTGATTATTTTGTCTCTCTACAGATGAGGAAATGGAGGCACACCATTGTCCTTCCTCCTTCCTCCATATAGAACTGGGGGCAAGGAGTGGAACCAGTCCCAAAAACATCTTACTACAGCACCCACAGCATCTATCCTGTCAGCACCTTCTACGTACCAGGCTCTCATGCCACCTACATTACCTCCAAGCCACACTATGAGCACAGGATGAATATTATTATTCCCTATTCTGAAAATGAGGATCCCAAGAGTCTTGAAGTTTAAATATCTTGCTTCTATGTTGCAGAGTCAGGATTAAAACCCAGTCCAG
The DNA here is from genome assembly GCF_053883595.1 of Heterocephalus glaber. Lineage (NCBI taxonomy): Eukaryota > Metazoa > Chordata > Mammalia > Rodentia > Bathyergidae > Heterocephalus > Heterocephalus glaber. The sequence goes on from NW_028258412.1 coordinate 11,571,991, forward strand.
TCCAAGCCCAAAGTCCATGTGCTGAACCACGATGCCACATTTCCTCTGCTCTCCCTTCCGGCAGCAGTGGGAACTGGAAGTGCAGAAGATACTGCTTGTGCAAGGACTTATGCAGGCCACCGAGGCAAAGGATTCCAGTTGTAGGCCCCCTCATCAGTACCCAGCACTGCCGAAGAGAGGGCCTGGCTCCACCCTCATGCCCTGCTGCAACTCCCTCTCCTTGGACCTTGAGTCCCCTGGCCAAGCCCTTGGTGTTGAATGTCCACTCTCCAGAGGTCCCAGTGATGGGCAGGCAGGGTGATATGGCGAGAGCACGCTCACCATCCTCTCGAAACCTAAGTCTTAGCCGAGGGAGAGGAATAAATGGTCTCTAACAAAGACAGGGAGAGGAAGACAAAGACACAACTGTCCTTGACAACTGGGTCAGAGAATGCTTTGTTGCCGGGGCAACAGAAGAAGAAGTGGGAGTGTGAGAGCAGAAATCACTGACTGTAGCACCTATGCTGAGAACCACTGTTCTGCAGTGTAATGGAAGGGATTATGCACTTTGTGAGGTATCAAAACAGGAACACGGTCACAGTGTTTAAGTGAGTATCACAGGATGGAAAACATTACAGACAGTTTATTGGTTAGAGCTCATGGAATAGCTGGACTACCTCCCAAGTACCATTCTGCTTCTTCCTTACTCATCGGGTTCTGATTTCACTCTGTTGAATAAATATATTCAGCTCTGGAGAATGAATTAAGACTTGTTTAAACCAAGCATCATTCACTGGACTTCCCTCTTGTCTACAAGTGGGGCATTAACCCAGACCTGACCAATAAGACACAAGGAAAATCTCTTGAGAGATTTTCAGGAAGTAGTTTTCCCATTTCCTCCAAAAAAAGATAGAGGAACACATAAAGAAAATGTCTTCCCTGCTCTGGCTGTCTTCCTTTCCTTGAACACTATCTTGTGAGGATGTGATACTTGGCGCTGCAGCAGCCATTTTGTTACCATGAGAGAAGTCACTGTGTATGCATCAAGGAAGGCAGGACAAAAAGATAGTAAATACCTGTCCCTTTGGTGACACTGAACTGTCTTAGCACTACCGTCCAGAACTACTTTTCACGAGGCATCTTGGTACATAAATAAATAAATGTCTTTCTGGCTTACATTACTTTTGGGTTTGCTTCCCTGCCACTTGCTTCAGGACTCTTCGGAGCAAGTAACAGCAATTCTTTCAAACTACAGATAATCCCTGATTTATAACTATTCATCTGATGATTTTTCAACTTTACAATGCAGCAACAATGGTACACATTCAGTAGAAACCGTATTTCACTTTTGGAATTTTGCTCTTTCCCCTGAGCTAACCATGTTCCATCCAATCGTCTCTCATGATGCTGAGCCAGCAGCAGGAAGCCACCATTTCCAATCCACCTCGAGGTCCCAAGGGGAAACAATGGCTACTCCATAGGGTGCTGCATTGCTCAGCTGGGATGTGCAACAGGGGAGGGCATCAAATGCATGTCTGACTTATGAAAGTTGCAACTTACAATGGGTTTGCTTGGGGGGAACCATCGTAAGGGGGCAGCAAGATGCCAAGGGGCATCTATAGCTGATTTGGACAAGGGAGGTTTGTCTGAGAGACATGCTGAGAACTCGAGGGCCAGGCATGGCTGGGTTGTAAGGATCATCTCTAAAATTTGCTTGTGGCTGGCCTCCTTCTCCTCGCCGACTGCTGACCACTCTCCCCGGCTCCTGAGGCTGCCACATGCTTCCCTGTGGCCCATTCCAGAGTCTCAGGGATCCACAGGACTGAGGCTGGAGGCTCCTGGTCTCTATTCCCAGCCCCAGGAAAAGGGTTGATTGACTGAGCATGGGCTGGGAACTCAAGAAGGATTGCATACCACAATTTAAGCACTTACCTATGTCTTGTTGGATTCTGATCTTTTTCTTTGATGCTCATCTGTATTTTCTAACTTCCCTACAATCAGCATTTAAAAGGAATCAGGCTGTGCCACTCACTGCCTTGTGACTTCACCTCTCTGAACCTCTGCTGCCTCAGCTCTAAAGATCAGCATCACCCTTTCTGGTTCTTCAAGTTGCAGGAAGGATCAAGAGGTTAAAGCTGGTTACCAGCTAGGCTCACCACAAACTGAGAGCTATCCCAAGTATATGTATGTGTTTGTCTCCCCTTCTTACTGTTAGCTCCCAGAGGTGGGCAACAAACTGTGCATCCCTCTATAGCGCCTGCACCAGGTTAACTAATGTCCCCCTTATTTGGAAATTGGGACTTTGGAGATGCTACCAGGTTAACATGAGGTCTTATTGGGCTGGAGTGGGTCCTAAATCCAGTGGCTGGTGTCCTTCTATGGAAAGAAAGATTCAGACACTGACACACAGCGAAGACGCCACGGAGGCAGAAGTTGGAGTTATGTTGGTACAGGCCAAGGAACACCCGGGCCCCTGGAAGCTGGGAGAGTCCAGGTAAGATTCCCCCATGGGGAAGCATGGTCCAGTGAACACTTTGACTTTGGACTTCTCGCTTCCAGAACTGTGAGAGAACAGATCTCTGTTGTCAGAAGCCACCTAGTTGGTGGTAATTTGTTAGGACAGCCCCTAGGAAACTAATACAGTGCTTAATGGAGTCGTGTATACGTGGTCCATTCTCAATAAATGCTTGGTGAGGGAGAAAGTGAAGGAAGGGTAAACAGGAGGATCAGAAATGGCATCTGGCGGGGCTCAGCCACACCAGCCTCTCTCAGCATCCACAGCTAATGTTCAATGGTCTCTCCGCTCGTTCATTCATTCATCCATTCATTATTTCTCACTCCTTTTTATTGAGTTCCTGCCAGATGTTCCATTCTGGCTAATCATCCCATTTGAACTCCAGCAAGAATTTGGGGACTGGCCTCTTTCTCCAGTCCCCATCTCTCCCACGCGCCTGTGTTTTGATGGATGGTTCCCCAGAAGCCACCCAACCATGCTCACACAATAAAAGGAGAGACAAAAATTTAATAAGATTCCAAATTGCCTTCCCTGGAATTCAAATTGCTTCATATATTATGTTCATGATAACTACTGTAGTTCCTATTTTTTTCTCAAGCCTCCTCCCTTCTTTTTTAATGAGACAAGTTCCTATGTTAATGAATTCTAGATTTTCATTTAATAAATGTTGCATGGGAAGCTTCATTATTTGCAGCTCCATCAATCTAAAGCAGACACACAAATGCTCCTTTCTAAGTACCTGGGATCAATAGAGCATGGTCCTCACGTACTCGGGCCCTACACGCTGCCACTGAGAAGAATTCAGTAATTGAAAAGACCTTATAAATCAATACAGCCAAATTGAAAACTCCAAGAGAAGTCCACATCATTCAAAGAGGTGGTTGTTAAGACTGCTCTTTACCTTTATATGGGGAAAAACAACACTAGGAAGAGGTTGGAGTGGGGGCAAAAGAAAACAGATATTTCTATTTAATCCTATTCACTCAGTGGAACCCATACGTAGTATGTGGGTTTAATTTAGCTTTACTTGTCCTGATTAATTTTCCCTTTGTCTTTGCCTCTATTCAAACATAATGTCTCCCCACTCCAGACCACCTACTAATGCTTTCTGAGCCTCTTCCACGAAGGCAGAAGTCAGTGCTCAATAAATGTGGATTTCAACTGAACAGAGTGACTACCATTCTAGGGTCTTTGAAGAATGGCGAGGTACAGCATTCCTTTCTGTCCCCCTACAAACCTCCTTCATCTGACAAGTCTGCCATGCCCTGCAAGAAGAGAATTTTTGTTGGGTTTCCATAATGGAGTGTGAGTTGCTTCTCTCTATCCATCTCTACACTGGATACCTGGTTATGGTAATAAAATCACCTTTAGAAATTGTAAGTTCCCACCCAGCACAGAGAAAAATCATCTGACAGTTGGTGGCAGCACCTAGATATCTGGATGTTTCAAAGATGCCTTAAACTCAACTTGTGCAAAATTCCATGGAGCATCTGTGCCATTCCTGACATCCATCCCCCGGCATTGTTCCCTTTCTGCGGGACTCACCCAGCCATGGAGCCAGGTAGGGCTCCCTCCTCCTCTTCCTCCCACCTCTCCACCTCAGACGCATCTAAGCCCTGCCTAGGTTCCCACTGCCAGTCTTGCTCTGAGGAAGGGATCTTCCCACACCAAGAATCTTCCCATATCACACAGCTGACAGTGCCCCTTGCCTGTTTTAAAAACCTTCGATGGTTTTCCATTGATTTGGCATCAAGGAAAAACTCTTTCCATCTGTAAAGTAAAAAGAGGTCTAGCACCTGCCTGTGGCTCCTGCCTTGTGTTTTGTGGTATCCCTCACCCCTGCTCTCTGCTCTGCAGCCACGCATCCTTTCCTCTGCTTCTCAGGCATTTCCTTTCTCCCTCGAACCCTTTGCGTGTGCTGTTCCCCTGCCTGGAATGCTGTTCCTCCCACCCTTCTCTTTACTCAGTCACACCTCATTATTTCAGTCCCTGCTTCATTGTCCCCTCCTCAGAGAACTCATCCCTGACTTCCCATGGCTAAGTGCAGCAAGTTTAGTAGAGATTCTTGAAGACTCCTGTGTTTTTCCTTTTGCTTTGTCAAACTTCTCACAAATATACTACGAAATTGGGAGAAATTGCTTATTCACAAGACCATAAGTGCTGTCAGGCAGCATCTCTTCTGTTATGCTGAGCACCCAGTAAAGCTGCCAGGCGTGGTGGCACACACCTATAACCCTGCCTCTCGGGAGGCTGAGGCCAGCCTGGGCTGCATAGTAAGTTCAAAGCTAACCTGAACAATATAGCAAGAACCTGTCTTAAAAAAAAAAAGATTCACCGTAAACACATAAAGGAAATTGTTTCTGGAAAATTGAGAATATTAATTATTTACATATATTTGTTATACTGCATCTTGTTAGATGAAAAAAAAACTGTCTGTGAATACATAGAAAAGGTCTGGAATATTATAGAGCCAAGGGGAAAAAAAAACTTATATCTGGAGAGCAGGACTGTTGACTGTATTAGTCAGAATCAATGGCGTGTGTGTGTGTGTGTGTGTGTGTGTGTGTGTGTGTGTAGATATATATATGGGGGGGGGTTATTAGGAGGAGTTGTCTTGCAGTTACAGAGGCTGAGGCATCCCAGGCTCTGCAGTCAGCAAGCTGGACCCCAGGAGAGTCAGTGAGGTAAGTTCGACTCTGAGGGCAGGAGAGCCCGCCACCTGTTCTCACGGTCCGGAGGGAGGAATCTCCTCTAACTCACCCTGTTTGTTCTACTCAGGGCCCCAGCCTCACAGACACACCAGAACACCAGACCAGTGGCTCAGCCAAGTCAGCACACAAAGTCAACTGCCATGGAGACCATTTCCATACTGTTTCTATTTTCTAATTTTCCAGCAATGGACATGTATTACTTCTTTCACAATGAAAATAATAGTTGTTTTGTTTCTTTACAAGGTTTTCGTATGTCTACCAGTGTGAGAATAAGCTGGCTGATAAATGACCTGTGCTTGTTTACAAGGCTAAGATGAACACTCAACAAGAAAAATGTGGACTTGAGGGTCTTCAGCTCATGCAGATGAGAGGAGATCAAAATAACTGAGCTAGGGGCCGGGGATTTAGCTCAGTGGTTCCGGCGTCTGCCTCGCAAGTGCAAGGTCCCGAGTTCAATCCCCGGTACCAAAAAAAAAGTAAATAAAATTAAAAAATAACTGAGCTAGGGCGGGGGATTTAGCTCAGTGGTTCCACCACCTGCCTCACAAGGGCAAGGACCCAAGTTCGATTCCCGGTGCCAAAAAAAAAAAAAGAAACCAAAAAAATAAATAAATAAAATAACTGAGCTAGACACTGAAAGTCTGAGTTCAAGTTCCAATTCCATCACTTACCTTTCCCGGAGACTCAGTTTCCTCTGCCGTAAGATGGGAACAATAAACCTCTCTCACAGGGGGTCTGTGTGAAATGAAGCGACACAGGTTTGCGTGCACTGTGAGGCTGTACAGCATGAGTCAAATATTACCTTGAAGGGGAGATGATTGGAATGGTTAAGAGGGAGCAAGAGAACAGGAACTACAGTCCCAGCTCAGCCACTGCCAGCTACAAGAGGTGATCAAACTATACAATCAATTTTAAATTTTAAAAATTTATTACAGACATATTTATTAAAAGACATATTGCCATCAGCCTCGCCCCTTCAGATGCTCCCCTTTGCTTTGAGCACCTATCCCATCATTCTTGCCACTTTCTGAAGCACTTCGGGAAGTCCTGTTTCGTGAGTCTTTTTACTTTCACTGTTATGGCTGCCTCGGTGTCCTGAATCCATTCAAAACACTTACTTTTCATGGTCATTTTGACTTTGAAGAAGACCCAGAAGTCACACAGTACCAGATCTAGTGAATAAGATGGATGAGGACATATCATAATTTTTATGGGCATGCCTTTTTGTTAGATGGCACTAGACAGCAGCATTCTCTTTTTTTTTTTTTTGATACCGGGGATCGAACTCGTTTTTGTGCTTGCGCAGCAAGCGGTGAAACCAATGAGCTAAATCCCCGGCCCTCATTTTTTTTTTATCACACCTGGCAAAGACACTCATGAAACAGGGGCTCCAGAACTGCTTCAGAAAGTGGCAACAACAAGCCTTCAAAGTCAAGTATTTTGAGGGGTTAATGGCAATGTATGTTTTACTGAAATAAATTTTTTAAACAATCATCCAAGAGATGGAGAGAAGCTGTACGGAGGAGACAGGAAGGGGATGTGAAAAGAATTGAGATGTGTAATGCACATGGACCAACTCCCCATGGTGAAATTACTGAAAACATGTACCAGTAAAACTTTAAAAATAAAATAAAACCCCTTAAGTAAAAAGTTCAAAAAGCATTTTTTTGATAATCCTGTATATTTTGTCTATGGTCATACCACCCCGAAGGTGCCAATCTCGTCTGATAATTCTGTATATTTTGTATTATATTTATTATCTATTCACCCCAAGCCTTATTCCAGAATGGCTGGACTCACACCCCTAATCCTGACTTTTGCATCTGTGTTTGGATTTTTGTTACAAAATCACCATTGGCTCAAGATATCCTTGATGTTCAACAGAGCCCTCCTGCCTCTTAAAGCTCATGCTTCATTCTCTCTGCTAAACTCACTGGCAGCTGATTCCCCAGGGACACCTCAAACAGAAAGTCCCAAAACACCGACCACCTCCTAAAACTGATCAAAGCCATCTTCCTAATTTCCTTACATACAGCACTTAAACCCATTGATTAGGTTGTGCTAATTACACCCTTGGGGGACCCAGTCTTGAAATCTGGGGCATGAAAGAAATTCTGGCAGCCAGCTCTGCACAGGAGAAGAAAGGAAGCTTGGTCAGAGAGGGAGCAAGGGGGGCTGGGGAGTTCCAGGCAGGAAGTTGTTTGAGAGTTGAAAAAATAAAGGAAATTCAGATTAAAACAACAAAAGGATGTCTTTTAGCCAATCAGATTAGCAAAAACAAATCACCCTTCCTTGACAAGGTAGAGGGCAAAGGGTACTCAAAATCACCCTGGGAAAGCACAAACTACCACAGGATTGTTGGAGGACCTTACAGGCGCCATTCCCCTCCCAAACCTGCACGAACTTCTGCCCTCCCAATTTAATTCCGGGATCCATCTTTTCTACAGAAGCATGTGTGCACATATCTACACAGATAAGGATGTGCACAAAACAAACATACACTCCCAAAAAGCTGGAAACAGTTAAATGTCCCCGAACAGGGGAATGGATAATATCCCATTGCAATAATAAAAATTTCTTGTAAAAATGAATTACATATCCTTGTGTGCACAAGATCTATTTATACTGTAGTAAATATTATCAAAAAGCAAAGAAATCCAAAATTGTATGTAGGCACATGAATATAGGCTCTCAGGTGTTCAAATGCAAAGGGTGCATTCCAAACTGTTAAAAAATGGACACCTCTGGAAAGAGGAAAAGTAGAGCTTGTACTTTGTATTCTATAAAAAAATCTAAAAGAAAAAATACACAAATGGGGAATGTGGTTTTATCAATTGAAATCCCCCAATATTATCTCCTGTCGCTGCCAATCTTAATAAAAAGGCAGATTTAGGTCCTAGTTCTAACTGCTCAGAAGGATTTCAAACATAATCTTTGCTTAGTATCTTCTGATCACTTCCCTAGACATCATCAGCTTAATGTTCAGTTCTTTAAGGCCTCTGCACAGAGTTATGCTCCCTATAGCAACAGATTACTCTAAATACAGACACAGTCTAAGCAAACTTATGTATGTCATAATTATACTCTTGCATAATCTCCCATGTTTTAATTTTTGTAAACCTCGATTTAAGTGTTATTTCTTATGGCACATTCTCTCGCCTTCCAGGTATTTTTGCAATGGATATTATACTCTTTAAGACTTTCTTGATCGCGAATGAAAGAAACTGAATTAGCAAGAGGTAGAACTCATTATCAATACTCAATAAATGTTTGCTGTTGGAGCTACCCCTACAGTTGTTATTAAAAGTGGGACTTGGCTAGATTCAGGAATTTATTTATCTTCAGGAATGTCTTTATGGGCTTGTGTTGCTTAGCTCTGCTCCTATTTCAGTGGGGTCTCTTTCACTTGTAAGTGAAACCCAAGTCAAGTCAGGTTTAACACAATACAGGGTCAGGGCAGGATGGGTTACTGGCTCGCATAACTGAGAATTCCAGGCAGTGGTTTCAGGAGGTGCTTCATGTAGGTGCTCATACTGTGTAAACTGCACACCTACCTGAAAGCTAGGGTGTGGAATCACTTATGTCCAACCCATGTGATGCATAATAGGAAAAGGTTTGTTCCTGCAAAAAGAAGTCAGGGTATTTTCATCAAAAACGGCAGATCAAAAAAGCCCAAGGTCCTGAGTTAGATCCCTGGTACCAGAAAAAAAAAATGGCAGAAATACAGTTAGAAACAAAACACGTCACCAAAGTTTCTTTCCCTTCATATTCTCAATTCTCTCTCTCTCTCTCTCTCTCTCTCTCTCTCTCTCTCTCTCTCTCTCTCTCTCTCTCTCTCTCTCTCCCCTTTCTCTCCTCTCCTCTCCTCCCTCACAACTCACTCTCTTCTCGCACTCTCTTGCTCTGAAAACTGGCTGCTTCAGACACTGATTTTTATAGTGGGAAATAAGGCAGCCAACAAATTCCAAATCCACTTAGCCTGACTCTCTCAAGCCCAAGCCCAAGCCCAAATAAACAGTCTTGTGTCAGTTATCTATTGCTGCATAACAAATCATCCCAAAACCAAGAGGATAATTACGTTGCATAGTTTCTGCAGGTACCTTACTTGGATAGTTACAGCTCTGTCACGCCAGAAATCATCAGAAGGCTTGACTGGTCTTGGAGGACCTCTTTCCAAAAAGTATGCTCAAGTGTGTGGCAAGTTAGTGCTGTTTGCTACAGGTGTTCACCCAGTGCATCTCCACAGGCGGTTAGTCCTCATACATGGGGTTGACTTCCCCTGCAGTGAGTGATCCAAGATAAAGAACATTCAGCAGAAATCATTCTTTTTTTGTATTAAATTCTTTTATTGGTACATTGTAGGTATACAACACAATTACATTGCTCATTGGGAATTGTACCTTTACATCATGCATCTTGGTTCTTATTTTTTCCCCATTCCTAGCCCTCCCTTCACGCCCTCCACCCTTCCCTATTTACAAAGACTTTATTTCCATTTTTCCATTTCTCAGCATTTTTCCTTTCCCTTCTTTCCTTTCCCCTGCCCCTCCCACTACCCCTACCCCTTTGGACCTTTTCTTCCTATTTTGCATTATCGATTATTCATTCTAATCATTGGTTCATTTTAGGTATACAATATAATGACATCCATCATTGGAAATTTGCACCTTTACACAGTCTCTCTTGGTTCTTATTTTTCACCCTTGCCCAGCCCTTCCTTCAACCCCTCCATTCCTCCCTATTTACAGAGATTTTGTTCCTACTTTTCCATTTTCTCATATTAATCCCATTCCCTTCTATCCTTTCCCCTAGCCCTCCCACTTCCTTCCCCTTTGCCCCTTTTCTTCCTATTTCACATTACCTATTATACATTTTAGTCCTTATTTACACTTTCAGTTTCTCACACTAGAGAAACCATTCGGTATTTATACATGTGTGTCCGATTTATTTCACTTAATAGTATCTCCTCAATGTGCATCCACTTAGCTATAAATGTCTCTAATTTCTCATTTTTTATGGCTGAGTAGTACTCCATTTTACAAAAAACCCCACATTTTCTTTCTCCAGTCTCCAGTTGATGGGCATTTGGGCTGTTTCCAAGTTTTAGCTATCACAAACAGAAATCATTCTTTTTATGAAGAGTCATGGAATTTGCACACCATCACTCTGCTTACTAACAATAAATCACAAGTCCAGCCCACATTCAAGCCAAGGAAATTTAAGCTTCACTTTTCAAAAGAACTTGTGGATATACTTTTAAGCCGCCCAGGCCTGACTAGGATTTGGGGTGGGGGGGTGTCAAGTTTTCACCATTAAACCAATCAACTGCAACCAAAAACTGGGTCACATCATAACATGGCTGTTTTCTCTATAATCTTGTGGATGTGGTAGAAAAGAAGTTTCCAGAAAGGGGAGCTGCACAACTAGAGAAAAAAGAATTCTTTTCCTCCATCACCAGAAACAAAAATCCCAGGGAAGAATTTTGATTGGCTCTGCTTGCATCATATGCTCCTTCCAAGAACCGTTAATCACTGCAGTGAGGGAAGGGGAATCTCTTGCTAGAATAAGGGGATGGAGGAGGAGTCGCTGGTGGCCATGCATGAAAATGTTTATTTTGTGCATTTCAACATGCCATTTACTCTTTTTATGACTTTGTTTCAACCTTCGCTAAAAAGAGATTACAAGGCCTTCTGCATAGAGTTGTCACGACTATTAAATTAGATGACACCTGTAAAGCACAATGTTTAGTCTCATGAAAATCTATTAAGATCCTTACTGCTAAAAATACCTAGAACTCATCTCAAATGGGCATTTCTGGAAAGTAATTTAAATGGAAATCTCAAGGTTCACTCTTCACTGCTAATTCACCAGATTCTTACTTCCTCCCAGTGGTTGATTTCATCCACAGTCTTTTCCCGTGAAAGAAAATAGCCAGGCTTCATGTTTGAAACAAGAATGGCTTTCTCCGATATTACAAGAAAGAGTCCAATGGTTGACTCAACCAGTGGCTGATTAAGGTCACATGCTCATCCTTGAACCAGTCTTGATCTCCCAAGAAATGGAATGTACTGATTGGCACAAGCCAATCAAAATCCACCACTGGGGCTGGGGATTTAGCTCAGTGATGCCATGCCTGCCTCACAAGCACAAGATCCTGAGTTTGATCCCCGGTACCACACACAAACACACACACAAAAATCCACTGCTGATGGCTGGGGGCAAAGTCAACCTCCCAGGAGAACAGGAAATTAAATGAAAATCAGGCACTGTAAGAGGGAGAGAGAGAGAGAATGGATTCCGTGGGCCAAGGACAGCTGGCCTGCCAAACCCAACCCTCTGCCTGTTGTAAACAAAGTGTTAGTGGAACACAGCCAAACTCATTGGCCCATGTAGACTGCCTATGGCTCCTTAAGGGTTACAAGGGCCGACTTGAATTGTTGCAACAGAGCTACATGGCTTGCAAACCCAAAAATACTTACTGTCAAGGCTTTTAGAGAAAAAGTTTGCACACCTCCTGCACATAAGAAAATGTACAATTTCCACTGCACCAGTGCTCAAAACCACCATGATGGACACCATGACAAGCCAGCAGAGCAGACATCTGCAGGCAGAAGAATTTCCCCAGGGTTCATCAGGTTGTACCTCACTACCAAAGAGTAAACACAAAGCCTGTGAATTCACATCAGCCTAGGACTGGTTGGAGATGAGCTTTCATGGCTGCTGGAGCGTACAAGCCCTGACTCCATTACCATCACAGAGCTTCAGCATTCAATGATCAATGACGTGCAGCCTGATGCTGCTGGCAGGCCAGGGGCCGCATATCCCAATTCTTCCTTGGTGATAAATGGGGAGCAACCTCCAGGAGCTCCAGCCTGGAAGACAGCCCTAGTTAAATTACTTTATCGCCCGGCTGAGAGATGGCCAGCTGGGAGGAGATGTACTCAGGCAGCATGTTAACTAAGCTCAGCATAGCACACAGGCCCTTGCTCAGGGTGACAGAGCCCTCCTTCAGCCTTGCCTCCAAAGAACAGAATTCAGCCCTGGGATTGTCCCCATGAAGCTGCTCTCCCTGCCACTCCATTGTAATGAAGATCCAGGGGCTGCATAGTTTATAGTTCCCCCATAAGCTTGTCCCATGGCAGAGGATTTGTACATCATGGTGTCCTTGCACACACCCAAAATGCTAGTTTTTCAAGTTGAAAAGAAAAGTCTATAGCTAAATGCACAGGCGTAGGATGGGCAGGACAGACTTCACCATCCAGCTCTGCAATTTGCCACTTAACAGGGGCAAGTGTCTTAATTGGTAGCCCTCAGAAACATACTCCAAGACAAGGATTCCAGGGCAAGTAGTGATGTAGACGGTGACCCCAGGAGGCACCAGCAGAGAGTTGAGACAGAAGGAGCCAACACAGAGTAGGTATGAAGGAATTTGTCTCTGGGCAACTGAGTCAAATGCTGCTACAGAACCAGTGTTGGTTATTGCCTCAGTGGTAACTCACCCAGAGCACAAGGGAGCTGGGGTATTAATACTGTTATTATTGGGGTGCTACTGCCAGGCACACTAATTCCCTGGCACTCCTGGCCTATAGTGCATGGGGCCCCAATAGCCAGAGGGAGCAGATGCAGGGAGTTGAAGTCCAACCCATGGACAATGAAGCAGTATATCCCAAGGGGGGAAGGGTCAGGATCTGGAAGGCCACCAACAATTATGTTAACGTATGTTTTCTGAGTCTCAGTTTCCCCACCTATAAAATATCCTAATAGCTAATGTTATGGGATTTCTTTGAAGGGTAAAAGCAACACTAGGTGAAAATATTTGGCACAGTAACTGGTGTTAGTAAAGATTCAATAAATAATAGCTATACTTAAAAGGAGCAGTCTGAAAAATGGAATTTGTCATATACGTCATGCTCATTTTTTAAATCAACTGAGCCCCATCCTATGAAGCTGGCAAGAAGTTCAGCATGCATGTTTTGGGTGGTCCTTCCACTTCTGTAAAGTCACATTGGAATCTGAGAGGTTTAGCATCAGGCTGGGAAACAAAGATAAGAGGAGTCTGGTCTTCAGCCCCCCATGGACCTCACTGGTGAATCACCATTCAACTCTGCAGAATCCTGAGTTTAGCTAAAGGGATCTTTTGGATGTTCAGATCCCCAGTGCCCAGCATCCAGCTTCTTTCAGTACAGCCCAGCCATTCCACACTGTGGAGGTTCAGCCATCACCCCAAGACCCTGTGTGACGAACAGGGTCAAGGCACCTGCAGCGCTCTGGCCCCTCTGGTGTGGAGGAATCACAATCCTCTCTCACAGCTTTTTCTCCATACCTCAAAATCACTTGTCTCTCTTTTTTCCCCTCTGAGCCACCAGCAAGGATTGCAAGCTGGGGGGTGGGGGTGGAGTGAAGAGAATGACCCAAGGTCTCTGAGGTGGCAGATACCCACTTGGAATGGGGCTCTGTGGCACCTGTGTGTCAGCACCATCTGGGCTGCACGTCCTGTCATGGGGCAGTGGAGTCCAAACCTCGACAAGGTATTTGATCAAAACCACCAGAGGGAAGCCACTCAAAACACAGGGTGAATGTTTGAACTTTAAAAATATTGATTACATAAAAGATACATTGCCATTAGTCCCTCTCAAATTATCCCCCTTCACTTGGAACACACCCCATTGTTCTTGCCACTTTCTCAAGCAGTTCTGGAAGCCCTGTTTCCTGTCTTTACTTGCACTGTCATGGCTCCTTCAATGTCCTGAATCAATTCAAAATATTTACCTTTCATGGGCATTTTGGCTTTGGGGATGAGCCAGAAGTCTTCTGGTGCCAGATTCAGTGAATAAGGTCAATTAGGAAACACTGTAATATTTTTATGAGCCTTTTTTTCTGTTGAAAGGCACTCAACAGCAGCATTCACATTTTTTTTTATCACATCTCATAAAGACACTCACAAAAGAGGACTTCTAGAAATGCTTCAGAAAGTGGCCAGTGAGGAGAAAGAAAATGGCAGAGTGGTGATCAGAAGCAAAATTCAGCCCCTCTGAAATTCAGAATCCAGACAATAGAAAATAACAACTTGCTGAAGAAAAAGAGAAAAGCAGAAAAAAAATCTTAAAGGAACTGAGGGAAACAAAATAGAATCTGCAGAGAACTTGGAAAGACATCCACAATGCAGAGAAAAGAAAAAAACAATTTAGATTATCTCTCCAGGTCTCATGGTTCATGGGAAAAGGAGCTTGGTTCCCCAGGAGCAAGGTAAGTTCTGGGGGCTGTGAGATTCAAGGAGAAACAGCAACAGGGCCTACTGTGAACTTCAAACCTAGTAGGGGAACTGAGGGAACTCCCACATGGCAGGCAATAGCTGGAGAGGGATTCAAGCATGGATGTCCACCATATCGCCAGAGTGCTTAATCATGCACCATTCCTGGAAGGGGTTGATTGTTTAAATTTGGAACTCAGAACAACTAAAGAAAAACTTCATTTCAGGGCTCCCAATGTTACCCTCCCACAGTATCTGGGTAACACTGGGTGAGAGGCAGCCACAGGATACAGCTGCAGACCCAGCCCACTTCCTAGCGGGCTAGAAAGAGATCCCCTGAGAAGTTTAAACTCAGGCCAGGAAGGACACAGGCCCCATCTCTACCCCCATGTTCAGAAGCCAGACCTGGCTTGAGTTGTACTCAGAAACAGCTGGGCCTGAAAGTGCCTGCCAGCATTAAGTACTTGAACTCTTGCCCTACCTATATCCAGCACAGATCCGAGGTCTGATTGCCATCCCTAGCCAAGGCGATTGACATGGACAATTGCCACACCCTGAGGTAAATGGGGGTGGGGGGATGCTTCTGGAATGGAGGGTGCACCTCACAACCCCAAAAGCCATAGTAAGACTAGGTGGCGAAAAATCAAGATTTACTGGACTTCAAAACTGCAGATCCTAAAAGGAAACCACTCATTCAAAAATACAGAGAAAAGAATTTTTTTTCCATTTTTGACCTGGTTTTCTTTTTTCTTTTTTTCTTCTCTTTGTTACTCCTTTCCTTCTTTTTCTTTTCTTTATTCCTTTTAAATTTTCTGTTGCTTATCCTCCATATATTTCTTTTTTTCCACTTTTTGCTTTTATCTTCCATTTCTCATTGTTTTTTTCCTATTACTTTTATCTAATTCTATAAACATCTGGTTATCCATAATGATCTTTTGTCTCGCTTTTCTCTCTTCCTTCTCATCTTCCATTGTTTAATTTTTCAATTTTTCCTTTTGCATTCTCCCATTCCCAACCCCCTATATTTTTAACAGCATAGCCATTAAGCTTTATCAATCTTTAGATAGTTAACTCTATGTTACTACTGTTGAATTATTTTCTATCATTAGTAGAGATATAGTAGGTATTTAATATGTGTCAATATTTGGTTTGTTTTAGGGTCTATACTATAATTGCAGATTTCTTTGCTAAGGCTAAGAGTGTTACATTATTGGTTCTATGTTATGTCAATATCTACTTTGTCTTGAATGGTATTACTGTTGCTGATTTACTTGATATTCCCAGGGTCACATAGTTGTTGCTATTAATAGGTTTTCTCTATATGCCAATACCTACATTACCTTTGAGACATTAACAATACTGTGGTCCATTCTTGGAGAGCTGGATGCTAGGCCAAATACACTACATCCCCCTCCTCATATTAACAGAGATGATCAGATGTTGGGACAGAGGCAAAGGACTATAGCTGGCCAATCCCTGAGTGCTCTGCTGAAAAGCAAACTAAAGAGATCTCTATACCAGCAACCACGTCTTTCCACTATAAGCAACCAAATACCTAAGGACAAAATAAAGTAAACAAAAGACAATAGAAACATGAGAAGACAAGGTGACAAATGCCTCCCAAAACTCCCAACTCCCTTGAAGCCAATCCATGGAACATTGAAGGAGAGGAAAGCAAAGCCATAAAGCTGAATTATTCAAATGGATAACAGAAGAGATTAAAAAACAGATCAACGAGGTGCTTGGTGGGCTTACAGAAAATATAACTAGTCAAAAAACAGAGGTAATAGGGCCGGGGATTTAGCTCAGTGATTCCACCACCTGCCTCACAAGCTCAAGGTCCCGAGTTCGATCTCTGATACCAAAAAAAACCAAAACACAGAGGTAATAAAAGAATCAGAGAGCTTACAGAAAACACTAATAAAAAGCTATCGGAGCTAAACAAAATGATACAAAACATCAGTGACCAGTTAGCAAAGAGCTAGGGTCAATGCAAATATTCCAAACAGAAATACAGACGGTTAAAAATTAAGTGAAAGTATGGGTGGCACAAGTGACCAATGTGAGAACAGAATATCAAAATTAGAAGACAGGGATCCTTTCAAAAAACAGTTACTCAGAGTTACCTTAAAAACAGTAAGAGAACATAAAAATGGATTCAACAACTGCTAAATAACAGAAAGAAGACTAATCTAAGATTAATTGGAATAAGTTAAAAATCAGAAAACATCACAAAGGGCATAAAAAATGTGTTTACAGAAATAATAGCAGAAAACTTTCCAAATACTGTGGAAGAATTAAACATACAAATAAGTGATGCATATAGAACCCCAAATAGCCATGATCAAAAGAGAATCTATCCGCATTACATTATAGTCAAAATACCACAAGTCAAACACAGGGACACAATCTTAACAACTGTTAGAAAAAACGAACAGATCATTTATAAAGGTAATCCCATTAGAATTACAACAGACCTCTCAACACAAACCTTAAAAGGCCAGGAGAACTTTAGTGAAGCATTTCAAGCCTTAAAAGATAACAACTTCCAGCCCAGACTTATATTTTCTCCAAAACTTTCTTTCAAAATTGATTCAGAAATAAGGTATTCCCACGACAAAGAGGACCTCACAAAATTCATGACCACCCAACCAGCATTGCAAAAAATTCTCAAGGATATTCTACAAAGAGATGATGAAGCTAACAATGCCAAATATATATATAATAGAATGAATACACTAAAACCATGCAGGGTGAACAGTTAAGCTGAGAGTGGGGGAGGAAATTAGCAACAGGAAAATAATACAAAGACAGGAATAAGTAGATGCCTTTCAGTAATAACTCTGTGTGGATGGTCTCAGTTCCCCAATCAAAAGACACAGACTGGCAGAATGAATCAAGAAATAAAACTCAACGATCTGCAATATATAAGAAACACATTTGATTCAAAAAAGAAATACACAAATTAAAAATCAAAGTGTAGAAAACAATATTTCATGCAATAAAAACTCAGAAAAAAGAGGGAGTAGCTATCCTAACTTCAAACAAAGTGGATTTCAAGTTAAAACTGATCAAAAGAGGCAAGGAAGATCTCCATATATTAGTTAAGGGAACAATTCAACTGGAAGAGATAACAATTATAAGCATACACCAAGCACCAGCATGATCAACTTCATAAAACAAGTACCAATGGACATTTTAAAACTCAGGTAGGGCTGGGGATTTAGCTCAGTGGTTCCGGTGCCTGCCTCGCAAGCGCAAGGTCCTGAGTTCAATCCCTGGTACTAAAAAAAAGAAAAGTTAAAAAAATCAGGTAAACACCAGTACAATTGAAATGGGGGACCTGAATAACCCACTGTCAAAAATAGATATCTACTAAACAAAACATCAATAAAGAAACATCAAAGTTGAACCAAATCTTTGAACAAATGGATTTAACAGATATCAACAGAATGTTCCATCCAACAATCACACTCAGCAGCACATGAGACTTTCTCCAAAAGAGACCACATAGTAGCCCATAAAACAAGCTTAAGTAAATGCAAAAGAACTGAAATTGTACCATCCATATTACCAGATCACAGTGCAGTGTAACTAGAAATCTGCAAAAGAAACCACAGAAATTATGCAAACACATGGAAATTAAATAATACCCTCTTGAATAATCAATGAGTCACAGAAGAAATCAAGGAAGAAATTAGACAGATCCTAGAATCAAAAGAGAATGCCAGTATGATGTACCAGAACTTATAGGACACAATGAAAGCCATCCTAAAAGGGAAGTGTACAGCTGTAAATGCCCACATCAGAAAAACAGGGCGAGTCCAAACAAATAATCTAATGGTGTACCTCAAGGTAGTAGCAAAACAAGAACAATTCAAATACAAAGCTAGTATAGGGAAGGAAATTATAAAGATCAAAACAGAAATTAATTAAATTGAAACTAAAAAAAAAAAAAACAAAGAGTGAATCAAAGAACTGATTCTTTGAAAGAATAAACAAAATAGACAAACCCATAGTAAATTTTACACAAAAAAGGAAAGAAAAAAACCCCAAATCCATCCAGTTAAAAGTCAAAAAGGCAAAATCACAATGGACTCTGCTGAAATCCACAAGATTATTAGTAACTACTTTAAGAATCTGTAAAATGGAGAATTCAGAGGAAATGGATAGATTCCTAGATACAAATAAACTATCAAAGCTGGACCAAGAAGAGATTAAAAACCCTGAATAATCCAATATCAGGCAATGAGATTGAAGAAGTAATAAAAAAATCTACCAAGACAGAAAAACCCAAGTCTTGATGAATTCACTCCCAAATTCTACAAGAACTTCAGGGAAGCTCTAATGCCAATACTCCTCAAACTCTTTAATGAAATTGAGAAGGAAGGAGTATTCCCAATATTATTCCTTGAAGCTAAGATTACCCTGATTCCAAAACCAGAAAAGGACCCAACCAAAAGAGAAAACTACAGGCCAATCTTTTTAACGAACATTGATGTAAAAATCCTCAACAAGATACTGGCAAACAGGATGCAACAGTTCATCAAAAACATCATACATCATGACCAAGTAGGACTCATCCCAGGGATGCAGAGATGGTTCAAAATATGCAAATCAATAAATTTAATACATCACATAAACAAAAGGAAGAATAAAAAATCACACGGTCGTCTCAATTGACACAGGAAAAGCCTTTGACAAAACGCAACATCCATTCGTGATAAATAAAAACCCTGAAGAAAACAGATATAGAAGAACCTTATCTCAATCTGATAAAATCCATTTATGATAAACCTACTTTCAACATAATTTTAAAAGGAGAAAAACTGAAAACTTTCCCTCTAAAATGAGGAACAAAACAAGAATATCTGCTATCACCATTATGTTCAATATAGTTCTTGAGCCAGGGCACTCAGACAAGAAGAAGAAATAAAAGGAATATGTGTAGGGAAGGAAGAAGTCAAATTATGCTTACTTGCAGATAAGACCCAAAAAATTGCACCAAAAGAATTCTAAAAGTCTTTTTGACTCTACAAGGAAGACAGAACCCTGAACAGGCCAATGGGAGCGGCCATCAATAGGCATCAGAGAGAAAATTATGTCTTAGAGGCAACAAGATCCAACCTCAAGAACCTCTTCAATAATTAAGTCAATCCTGTATCACCAGATTTTTTTAATGTTTGCTAGCCCCTCCTTTACAATCCACATAAGCTCATTCTTCTCAATAGAGAAAGAAAGAGAGAGAGAGAGAGAATACAAATAAGTGTGTTCAAACAAGGAGGAGTATTTTGAAGGGCATTGACGGCAATGTGTCTTTTGTTGGGTTTTTCATTAAACATTCACCACATATTTTGATCACATCTCATACACTCTGCAGCAGCCCTGGAAGCGGTCATCAACCCACTCTTCTGCCTGCTGTGAATCCCCAGGCTTTATATTTAGGCCAGTGGCCATGGAGTATGTTTTGATGGACCGTAAGAGCATCATGCTGCTGCAGATGAATGCTCTTCTCGTTTGTCATGATGTTCCACCAGACAGAAGACAGAGATGAAAGGAACATTTAGTGAGTGCCAGTTGTATCAGACAGTGCATGCCTACCCAGCTTCTCTTCTCTCTCCTCTTTCCTAACAGTATTCGGTCCAGAGGAGAATTTACAAATAACTCCCATCCATTCTGATTTTTTTCCTATAGCAAAACAAAACACAAATTAATACCTCAATGAATTATCCTGTCACATGAAATTTCATGCTAAATCAACTACAATCTCATGTCAGATTCTAATATAAACCAGAAGCAAGAGCCAATGGTCTAGTGGGAAAAGAATGGAAGAAAAAGCCAGCACTATACATTCTGTTAATCTGAGGTTTAGTTGATTGTTTTCTCCCTCTTGTATATTGGAAATAAGTTAATTTTGGTAGAGAGTGTCTCATACACAGTAAGTGTTCGATGCATGCACACTCCAGCAGAGCAGGCATGCTATCCTAAAAACAAGTCTCTGCTTTGAGAAAGAGAGTTTATTTCTCTGGGCACGATCAGATGTCTGGATTCTCATAACAAACAATTTTTTTCACAAATGGATGAGAAAGAGTCCCATAAAAAAATGTAACTTTGGCTCATCTTCATCAAAGATATCAAATGTGCAAAAATTTAACACAAATAATTTCAGCTATATGGGGCTCTTCACATTCCAAAATGATTGTACCTGGGCTATTTAAACTACACAAGAGTTGGCACATGCCAGAAACCCAACTCAAATGATATAAGCCTAAAGGGAAGATTGCTGGCAGCATAACTTGGAAGTTCAGTTGTGGTTGATCCAAGTGCTCAAAAGACAACACAAAGACTTGGTTTTTCTCTACTTTCTGTCTTTTAAACAACATTTTTTTTTTTGGTACTGGGAATCAAACTCGGGTCCTTCCGAGTTTGAAGCAGGCGGCGGAACCACTGAGCTAAATCCCCAGCCCTCTACTTTCTGTCTTGACATTGGCTTTACTGTCAGGGAGGGAAGTGTTTCTACCAGCATAATGAAATGACTGACAACAGGTCCTAGTTCACAACCCATTAGCTCAAGACCTCCAACAGAAAAAGAATGTTTACTTCTCAGTCTGTCCTAGAATTCACACTGATTGGACCAACTGGGGTCATGTGCATTCTCTGAACCAGTCATTGTGGCTGGGAAATGAAATAAGTGTTCCCATTGGCCAGAGCTAACATCGCCTACCCAGAGATCCAGAAAGAGTTCTATCCCAAATGACACTGACTCAGGATAGGTAAGCTAGATCCCCACAATAAATGTGACATTACCAGAAGGAGGGAGAGGTGTGTGGAATGGCACACACAACCTATAATGCCACAGGATCCCCAGCTATCATCTCATTCTCAATGTGACCCCAAGATGATTATTTAGGTTTTTAACCCTTTTTTCCATCTCAGAGTTATACACACTCCTATTTTCTAGACTGATTGAGGCTCAGAGAGATCAAGTAACACCCAAGTTCTCACAAAGAAGAAAGAGAAGGTCCCAAAGTCTGTCTGACTTCCAAGAGGGGGTCCTCAATAGCCCCGCCCAGTGCTTTTTTGACAGGACTGTCCAAACTCCTCTACTGTGTGTGTGTGTGTGTGTGTGTGTGTGTGTGTGTGTTTATTCCTCAAGAGCCTCTTTGCAGCCACCTTGAAGGGAAGCTGATTGTTATGAGCCGGTGATTCAGTGCTAGAATAATAAAATGCATTTTTCTGGCTATCAAAAGTCTCCACCACCAACACTGGCCTTGGCGTTTGGCTGATGTTAGGAAAGAAGCACAAAATCCATCTGCCCCCATTCTCCTGGCCACCCTTTCCTGTTCAGCCTACACCCTAGAAATAGGCACATAGGAGTGACAGAAGAAACGAATGTCCCCCGGTAAAGGCAAAGCTCCATTCCCAGAGGCCAGACCAAGGCCCCTCTCTAGGGATCAGTGTGATAGTCAGCACCAACAGCCTTGAGCCTGGGCATCCCCTTCACTGAGGAAAATTATTTCTGGGCATGTGTCCAAGAATATTCTCAGAGACGTATGCAACGATGAGCATACTGGTGTCTTCTGAAATATGGTGCTCGGAATGCCCACAACAGAGTTCCCTGAGTGCTTGTTAAACAGGGAGAGTCTGAGCCAGGTGTGATGGCACTTTGTCATCTCAGTTCTCTGGGAGGCTGAAGCAAGAGAATCACAAGTTCGAGCCTTGCTGAGCAATTTATTATCTTAGCAAGACCCTGTCTCAAAAATAAAATTCAAAACATGGGGGGCTGCGGATGTACTTCAATGTGAAGACCCTGCGTTCAATCCCTAGCTCCACAAAAGAAAGAAAAGGGAGGGTCCCTGAGCTCCACCCTACCTCTATGAGACCAGAATCTCTGGTGCTGCAGCATCTAGCCTCCAAGATGGCGCCAGTGATCAGCAATGGGATCCACACATCTGTGTGCAGTCCCCTGTCACCTTGAACGGGGCCAATCTGTGTAACCAATGAGATACCACAGAAGCACCAGGGTGACTGGCTTCTGGCTTGCTCTACTGGATCACCCATCCTGGGTCAAGTCGCCTACCATGTTATGAGGACACACAAGCAAGAAGAGAATTCTATATCCCCAAGAACTGAATTCTACCATCTGTCAGCACAGACTTGGTAGCCAGCTTGGAAGCAAATCCTCCAGCCCCAGTCAAGCTCTGACCTACATCATAAGAAACCATCGCCTCAAATAACCAACTAGAATATACACTGATTCCTGACTCACAAAAACCACACAAGGCAATGGATGTTCATTGTTCTATTCAGCTGTTAGGTTTGGGGTAATTTGTTAGACAGCATTGAGCCCAGAATCTACATGTTTACAAGCTCCCTGGGTAAATGAGACACATGCTGAAGTCTGAAAGCCACTGCAGGCCAAAGATGTTCCTGCAGCGTTATTTAGCCAGGGCCATGGATGCTCCCTGGAGACTCAGAGATGCAAATTATAATCTACTCACAGGATGCACCAGAATGTAAATAGCAGACACCTTCTCTTTTTTCAATTCTGTACAATATTTCATGAAAAAGCAGTACAGTATAATCCTATTTTATATTATTATATAATTTCTCATGCCCAGGCCTTACCAACCTTTATCCCTTAAAGAATTTCTTTAACTTCCAAATTATTAAAGCGTAAACCCACAGCAGCCTAATTGGCTGGAATTCACCCCACCTGTTTCTGAAAGCTCCCCAGGAATCTGCTCTCCCCAGTTCAGCTGTGTTCCCACAGACCTTTTTGGCCTTGGCATCCTGCTCCCTCACTCCCTTGCTCTGCAGGGACAGCTCCCACCCCACCCCCCACCCAGGAAGCAGGGTGCTGTACCTATGGCCTGTGCAAATATCCAAGTGAGACCAGACCATACTCATTCACACACACTTAGCACATAAAAATAATCCTGCTATAAAAATTAGGTGTGTGTGTGTGTGTGTGTGTGTGTTGGGGCAGCAAGAGAGGGACCCTCTGTCACTGTTAGATGTCTGCACCTTGAGGCCCAGTAGTCCCACCTACAGAATCTTTTCTTTTGACCTCCATAAAGCACAACTATGTCCAAGGACATATAACGAGTCTGCCTTGTCTCTGCAGACATCCTAACTGCCCATCACTGGGAGCGCCTTGCATCAGTCAGCATCCGCATCACTGGACATCATACCCACCGCTCACCAATTAAAGGAAGAGAGGGGTTTTTGGCTCACAGTTTCTAGTGGGTTCAGTTCATGGTTGGCTCAGTTCAAGGAAGAAACATCATGGTAGAAGGGCATGGTGGAGGAAAGTTGCTCATCTTGCAGCCAGGAAACAAAGACAGAAGGAAGGAGCTAGGGACAGGAACATATTCTTCCAGGTCACTCCCCCGTGACCTAACCCCTCCAACCAGTCCCCACCTCTGAACATGAGACTTTTGGGGGACATTTTAGATCTAAACCATAACACATCTAGTATGGGCCATTCTTCCAGGTGCTTAGGACACAGGGATAGATACAGCAAGCTAAGACCCATTAGGGGTTATATTCTAGCATGCATATGCACGGGGGAAAGGCCTAAAAATTATTTTTAAAGCAGTAATAGTTATCTCTGAGAATTGTGATAACAAGCAATTGCTATGTTTTGAGTGCCTCCACCAACTTATATTGAAACTTAATCCCCTTGTAGATACTGAGAGGTGAGATGGAGGGGGGCTTTCGGGAGGTGATTGTGATTAGAGGAAAGTATGGGGTAGGGCCCTCTGGTGGCATTAGTGGCTTTATAAAAAGTGAAAGAGAGCCTCGGGTTCATGTGCTTGCTGTGTCTCACCATGCAATGATTCCACTGGGTTATAACACACAAAAAGGCCCTCGCCACAGGCAGCCACCAGTTCTAGGACTTCCCAGCCTCCAGAACCATAAGCTGAATAAACCTTTACTCCTCATAAATTTCTCAGTCTGTGATTTTTCAGCTAAAACAACAGAAAATGAACTATCACGGGGATCTTTTTTGAGTTTTGTGCTGTTGGAAATTTTTCCACTTGGGGAAAAATTATAGTACAGATGAATATTTATGGTTATGGGAGTACATTGACAATATAGTGTTACACAAAAAGAAAAGCTGCATACAGATATGTAGAGTATACTGTTTTACACATACTGTGTATGTATGTGTGTATTACTAGCAGTAATTTTGACTGGAGAAATAATAAAGGGATTGTTATTTAACTTTCTTTGTATGTTTCTGTATTTTCTGTGTTGTTCACTGGGCACACAAAATATTTTTTAAATGGGGGAAATGTTATTTAACAATAGGAACTGCCATGTAATCCTAAATTGTTCTGTCCCTTGGTTACCAGAATACCTAGCATTTCCCCATTATAGTCATCCATATGATCAAATATGTGTTCAAGGAGACTCCTGTGAAATATTTGGAAAAATAGCACACTGGTCTCTTGTTACTTGAGAGATAGAAACATAGACAAAGGAACCTGAAAATGAGCTCACTTTGGAGAGTGGGAGTTGGGAGGACACTGCACCATGAGACACACATGGACAGGAGAGGCCATGGGAAAAGCCCAGACAGGATGGAGTAATAGTGAGGCAGGGGCTCTCCTCCCTGACCATGCAGAGGAGGAGGCTGGATGAAAAATGGAGGAGGGAAGACTCCTCCACCTTCCTCCTTCCACCCTCCTCATCATCCCAACATCCAGCACCCAATCTGCAGGCAAGGGCAGAACTGTCAAAGGACTCATGAACAACCTTTCAGAGGAAGGAAGAGGGAAGCTATTTCTAAGGAGTCAGATCCATACAGAACTGCTCTGTCCAAGCCTTCAGATGCTTCATCAAGGGAAGTGTCACTCTCCCTATCACAGTGACAGAGCTGAACATCATGGGGCACCCAAGGGACAGTGTCTGTCTGTCTCTCTCTCTCTCTCTCCCTCTCTCTCTCTCTCTGTCTGCGTGTGTGTGTGTCCTTGCAGAAGTGAACTCTCAGCTACATATACGGAAGAATATGCTCACATGAGGAAACATGACACATACTTGTCTCCAAACTGCCCGACCAACCCTCAACTACATGAGACGGAGCAGGGATAGTGCTGTCCAGTGGTGAAACCAACCATCTTACACTCGATCCTGACCTCCAGTGATGAGTTCTTCACTAATGACTGACTGCCTCAAGGTTCCTATTTCATTTAAGTTTTACAAACCATGCAAGAAGTGAAATATTGACCTGAACACTCCACTCTTCTTCTCTCAATCATTCATCCAACATTTTTTCAGGTACTTACTACAGGGTAGGGCACTGGGCTTCAGACACAAGATTCTTTCAGGCTTAAACATATCTGAAAACACCTTAACTTTTTAAAAACATGCATTAGAGTCCTTAAATTATAAAAGTGTATTGGTCATCTTTCCATTGCTGGGACAAAATACCTTCTACCTGCAGAGGTTTAATTTAGCTCACAGTTTCAGAGGTTTCAGTCCATGGTCATCTGGTTCCAAGGTAGAAACTTCATGGAAGAAGGGCATGGTGGAGGAAAGCTGCTCACTTCGTGGCAGCCAGGAAGCAGAATGCAGAGAAGCCCAGAGAGAAAGGGACTAGGGACCAGATATAGTTCCCAAGGTTACACTACCATGACCCACCCAGACACACCAAGAAGTGTATTCTACTCATCTCTTAGTCATCTCTCAAGACAGTGACAATCAAGATTGACCATCACATGTACATCAGAATGTACCATATGCTCATTATAATACAGTAAGTCCCCGACTTATGAGCACCCAAGTTGCAAACTTTCACAGAAATGAATGGACCTCGCATTTAAACATTCATAGATGTGAACAAATTGTGGAAGTAGCTCACGTGTCACCCGGACATTATCACCATTGTGTTGTTGTGTGCTTATTGTACAGTGCAAGAGTATAGGGTAGTACAGTGTTCAACCAGAGCCCAGGACATCTAGAAGCAAGAGAGAACTGCTAGGAAGCACAAAGCAATAAACAGTGAAACAGAAGTGAAAATAACTGAGAGATTAGCCCAAGGTGAAAAGATGGTAGACATCACTCATTCTTACAACACGAGTCATTCAACCATTGGCACAATTCTAAAGAACAAGGAAAAGATCATGGAACATGTGAAGTCTGTTTGTGTATTTTTGTTTTTATGTGCTTTACTTTGCATATTTGTGTCAAAAGTGTATAAGACTCACTTTGTCAGACTTAGGAACTAATCCAACTTATGAACATTCTCTCAAAATTGGAAAAAGCGATTTGGGGATTTACTTACTGTACATTAAACAACAAATCATAAAGGAAAAAGTCAATAATCCCCCCTGTTCACTTCTCCAATCTGCTCCCCTGAGTCTATGGATTGATAGTAAGGACCCATCATAGAGTTCCTTCTCTAAGCTTCACTGTGGTATGTTTTAAGGACATCTGGTCAGGGTGACACAGAGACTGAGCTTGTTCTTCCTCCTGGCTGCACAATATCCCATAGCATGGAAGTGCAATCATTTATTCAACAAGTCCCAGACTGATGGGCAGTTAGGATGTCCCTAGAGACAAAGAAGGCTCATTAAATGTCCTTGGACATAGCCATATTTCATGGAAGTCTGAAAAAAGACTCCCCAGATGGGACCACTGGGCCCCACACATCTAACAATGACAGAGTCCCTCGCTGTCCCAGCTCATAAGAAATCTCCCAGTAGTTCTAGTCATATTCCCCTGCAGTTGAGGAACAAGGTTACTCCATCTCTCCCTCACCCCACTGGTGTTCATGTGCCCCCCAAACTCCCAGTATCCTCTGGAGAGTTTCCAGAATGCTTAGGTGGTGAGTGGTTCACCAAAGATGGATCAGGAAGCAGGTCCCCTCCAGGGCAAGCCAGCATTCAGCCAGCCCTCTCTTCCTGGGGTCCTAGACAGAAGCCCTCCCCATTTCCCCCCTTCCCAATGGCCTCCTTCCAACCCTCCCTGACCATTGGAGCCCTCCAAGTCCTCCTCCTCTTTCCCCAGTTCCAGTCTCACCAATTGTTTCAGATTGGACAGAAGCATCTGCACATTTTCATCCATCATTCTGTTTTTGGTATCATCTGACAGAGGAGAGAAGGTCCTCCAACAGCAGTAAGAAAGAAGTGACACACCAGCCAGCAAGGAGATGAACACTTGTGGACACAACCTGATTGCACATGTTCGAATTTTACTACTTCCTGCATCCTGAATGTGTGTGGTGTCTTGACTCAAGTGGTCTTCAGAGCCTCCTTCTGCTCGGACACTGTGATCACTCGCGTTTCACAGTGAAGACACTGGGGCCAGGCAGCAGGTGGGGGGACACGAATCATCCAACATCACTTAACAAGTGGGTAGCAGGCCAGGGATTGAACTCAGTGCTTCTGCCACCTGCCTCACAAGTCCAAGGTCCCAAGTTCAATCCCTGGTACCAAAAAACAAAACAAAAAAAACAAGTGGGTAGCAAGGACAGAGCAATATTCTAGGTATCTGTCATGCCTTCTTTCTGAGTGGAGAAGAGGGGGTCTCCATCGCAGCTCATTGCATCTGCCCTCCCGAGGAACAAGAACATTAATCATCATAGCAAGGTTAATATTTAAATAGAATAGGACCTAAATTGAGACAGACAAGTTGAAATCCATCGCCCTTACTCCAGTCTAATCCAATCTGTCAGCAAGCCGTGCAGGCTCTTCCTCCAACATACCTGGGGAGCCAGTTCCTCCTTTCTCCTGTAGCCATGCTGTACCTAAGGCACCAGGATTTCTGCAGCTACTTCTCCCTCTTTCACCAGCCTGTGGCCCCTGCCCCGCCACTGGCCACTGTCATGCAGCAGTCAGACTCCTTCTTTTAAAGTATAAATTGGATCATGTGTCTCTTCCCAGCCTGGCACCTCCAGGGAATATCTTCCGGCCACACTTAAAACCTTCACCTCTGGCCATGGTTGATGAGGCAGCACATGATCCGTCTACACTACCAAGCCTACATCTGGCAGCCACCCCTTCCCTCACTTGCCCTGTCCTTCTTCCTGTCCCTGAAAAGCTTCAGATTCCCTGCTCTCCTCCCCCTGAACACTGCACCTGCTGCTCTCTCTTTGCTGAAATTCTCAGCCTCCAGGTGTGTGTGCAGCTGGCTCCTCCTCGGGTCTCTATCCAGATGTCATCTCCTTGGAGAGCTCTCACTGGGCCCAACTCATTTTCCTGTCACTTCTGTCTCGTCATCCTGCCTCACTCTTTCCAAGAACAAGTTGCCATCAGAAATGATCGTGTTCACTGCTGTTTATCCACTGATTATCCTTTCCCAACTATGATACAAACACCACCAGGACAGAGAACAGATCTAGTTTATTCAATCACCCAAAACATAATGAGTGCCCACTAAATCTCTGAGATGAAAGGAAAGGAGGACAGGGAAGGGAGGGAGGAAGATAGTGAGAAAGGGGGAGCACTGTGGGCCCCTTCCAGGAACATCCATGCCCACAGCCTCAGGAAGACACCAAGGAAGAGCCACTAACCAGGGGCCAGGGATTTAGCTCAGTGGTTCTGCCGCCTGCCTCACAAGTGCAAAGTCCGAAGTTCGATACGCGGCACAAAAAAAAAAAAAAAGAGCTACTAACCAAATAACCAGCAGGCTAGATGATGCCCATCTCCTGTTGTGGGGCAGGAGCCCCCAGTGTGTCTGCCAGAGGCATGTCCAGAACAACCAGGGCCCCTAATGAGGTGAGTGGGACTCAGCACCCTTTCTCTCTGTGGAGCTATCACATCTCTGTAAATGCTTCCCTTTCAGTCAGGCTTGCATCTCTTACCTGACTCTCGTGGCATTAAAATAAGTCTGGGGAAAATAGCCAGTGGTGTGGAACTCTGTCTCTCAGGTCCAGCCCTGTACTAAAATGCTTTACAGGTCATAAACCCATGACAGCTCCATGAGGGATGTATCAGTATCATCTCCATCTTACAGATGGAAAAACTGAGCCCCAGAGAGATTCTAGAAGTTGCTAAAGGTCACAGAGCTGCTTAGTAGCTGAGCTGAGATTCACACCCAGCCAGGTTGAGAGCCAAGACCACCACACAGGAAACCTGGCACTGGGGATGCTGTGGAAGGAATGAAGTTTCCAAGAAGTCTACCAGCTGCTTTCTGCCTTAATATTCCTGACTCCAGAGACTGGGCCAGTCCCTGCATCAGGCCCCTTTCCCCTTGTCCATAAGGCACAAGGTCCCAGTTCCATTCAACCACAGCCAGTTCCCCTCAATCTTTCTGCGACTCTCTACCTTGGAGAAGGCAGTATTGATTCTATGGCCTCCCCGGAAGTAAATTTGCCCCTGTCAGGTAGGCACTGCTGGGCTGGGAATAGACAAACCAGCCACACACTTAAATCTAATAAACCCGTGGGGGATAGCAGCAAGGATCGCTGCCGAGAGGTGGGGCAGAGCCAGGAGATACTTATTTGGCACTGTGGGAGAGAAATGGGGAGGTTGAGCCCACCCTATTGCAGACCCAATGTGCACACTTCAGGCCTAATTCCTTGTTCCAAGGGCTTCAAGCCCCTCCTCCTGGCCTGGGGGAGATTCATCACATGCACAGAGGTGAGTGAGGAAGTAGCTTCATGGGTGTATTTGTGTGTGCTTGAACATGTGTGTAAATTCATGTGTCACTGTGTATTTGCCTTGACATGTGTGTCTAAGTTTCTGTCTACATCCTTCAAATGTATATCAGTGTCTCTTTCAAGTAGGCTTTCTGGAGTTTTTGTCAAGATCAGCCTCTCCCTCATCACCTCTGCTGACCACAGAGCAAATCTTGGAGGTAGTCTTGGCTTATTAGAGATAAATAAAATTCTATAATTGTGATATACTAACAAAATGAGGTGGGTAGTCCCCAGCCCCTACCTGGTGAATTCCCTCATCCTTCTTTCTTATAAGTCAGTTCTTATTTAGAACAGATTTTTTTATAGCTGCAAAATCTTTTTTGAAGTTATTTATTTATGCAGTAGTTATCCCTTTCAACATACAATACTCATGATAGTGGCATCTTTTAAATTATTTTCAGTACAAGGATTTAACTTGGGGCTTCATATATGCTAACCAAGCATACTACCACTGAGCTACATCCCAAGACCTTTTTTATGTTTGTTTTTTTTAAATTGATTTTGAGTCAAGGTCTTGCTAAATTGCTCAGGCCATCTTCGAATTTGTGATCCTCCTACTTCAGCCTCCTGGGTAGCTGGGATTACATGTGTGGGTCACTGTGCCTAGAAACAACCACATCTTTTAATTCTATTATAAATAATGTTGTGAACCAAAGCTTAATTTTTTAAATCTTCCAAATATTTACACTTTATAATCTATTCAATAATAAAAGCGAAACAAGCCAATCATAGAGGATTGCTTTTTAAATTCTGCATCTGCTCACTATTTTTTTTCAACATGAGCAGTCCTCCAACTCTCTCCTCCTGCCACTAGGACCTGGGCATGACACAATAAGATGGCAAGATTGCAAGAGTCAAAGTAGCCTGAGTCCTTGAGTTATTGCATGGAGGACCATCACTCTGGAGGGCCAAGTGACCTTAGAATTTGTGTAGCAGAACTAAAGCTTTATTTTGTTAGGTCACCAAGATTTCTGGGTTTGCTTGTTACTGCAGCATCAACGAGCTTATTCTGACTAGTACAGCACCTATATCAATTTATAGATTCTGGTGGTACACACACTTTGGGATACACTAGACTTGACTATTTTTAAGATCCTATTCAGCTCTTAGATGTAATGGTCCTAACCTCTTATATAAGTCTGAAGAATGCTGTCAATCCCTCCCAGAATGGCAAAGCATGAAGCTGATTCTGGCTGTGACTATAAGGCTTCTGTAGCTATCACTCAGTCAACATCATTTCACCCCCTGCTGAGCAACCTTGCACAATGAACCCAACCAAACCCCCTCACTCCATTCACCTTTCTATGATCCAAAACTCCTCTTGGATAAGAAAACAGCTTTGAAATGAACCACAGCAGCAACCCTGAAGTGACCTGCCCTTTCGTTTCAACCGAGCTGGGTGCCTTGGGGAGGGGTTTATCAGGCTCTTGTTCCTTTGAACTTGATATTTCATGTCCATCTGAAGTGGCAGATGACCTGGGATCAAACCCCAGCTCTGGCATTTCCTACCAGTGTGAACTCCAGTGAGTCACTTAGCCTCTTTGGACCTCATATCCTCCACTTGTAAAATGTGCAGAGTAACAATATCTACCACCTAGGGCTGACTTGAGGATGCAAAAAGCATAAAACTAATTCTCTCTGGATTATAGAAGACCAGCCCTTCATGTAAGCAGAATGGCAGAAAGCACTTGTTTCCAAACATTCTTTCCTTGCCTCACTGACAAAGCATCAGCTTTTTGCCTCTGGAATCACCAGTTTGGTCCACCAGTTGGCCTCTCAGGTGTATTACCATGATCAGGAGTGGGAGGTAATGGGACAGAGGGCGAGTAAATTTTGATGACAGAGAAGAGAGTCATAGGGGCTGGGGATTTAGCTCACTGGTGCCGGGTCTGCTTCACAAGCGCAATGTCCTGAGTTCGATCTCCACTACAAAAAAAGAGGAAGAGGAAGAAGAAGAAGGAGGAGGAGGAGGAGGAGGAGGAGGAGGAGGAGGAGGAGGAGAAGGAGGAGGAGGAGGAGAAGAAGAAGAGGAGGAGGAGGAGGAGGAGGAGGAGGAGAAGGAGAAGGAGGAGGAGGAGGAGAAGAAGAAGAGGAGGAGGAGGAGGAGGAGGAGGACGACGACGACGACGACGACAGCCATTTTTTAGGCACTGCTTTAGAAGTCCCCAGTCAGGTGACAAGAGAAGCCCCAGGCACCAGAGACAGCATGGAGGTGGCATTTTGAGTCACTTCCCCACTTGAGGCCCCAGTTTCTTTCTATATAGAACCCAAAGGATATATTGAGGGCCTAAAGTGAGGGCCACACATTTTGAAGCGTGGTGGTCCTGTGCAGTGTTACCAAGCTTTGGTCACCATCATTATTATGTGCTCTTCCCCCACGAACAGCCCTTACAGAGCCTGCATGCTCACAATACCTTCTCCTTCCTGAAGCCCTTTACTATGTGTCTGAATGAATAAAACCCCAGTGCTCTCCAGTTTCCAACGCCCTCCTGGAATTATTACTTGTTCTCCAAGTGGGTGGCTTTTAATTCCACTGTAGGTTAGAGCCTGGCTTTCATGCTCCCTCTCTGCTGTCATGGAAACCAGTGTGCTGGCAGCTTGACATGGATAAAGAACACGGTTTTCTTCTTCCACCACACAGAGGAAAGGCTGGGAGAATTTAGGGCAGGAAGAGGAGACCCTACAGTCTATTTGATTTCCCTTCATAAACAGGTATCAGGAAGATGCCAGCAGGACTGAGCTCAGCACCGTGGAAAAACCCTTTAAAAGTGAATGGCTGTGTGAGGAGGAGAAAAATGTCTACACCATCTCCTTGGCTTCTACAGAAAGGCAGAGTATTAAAGGTGGAGATTATTCTCCGTTTAAGAGTTTCAGAACCAGAGAGAGGAAATTTTCAACAACATTTAGTTCACAGTTCTACAAAGTGTGTTTCAGTAGCCTGCGTCAGAATCACCCCAGCATCAATCCTGACATCTGCTGAATCACTCACTGCAATTGCAAGGCAGAGTCCTGGATCATTCCTTTGAACATGTTTCCCCAGATAAACCTGATGTTCGTTCAGGCTTGAGGCCAGCTGACTTACTGTCACACCCACATTGTTCAAGCAGGAAATTAGGCTAATAGAGGTGAAGTACACGTCCCAAGTTCACACAGCAAGTTGGAAACAAAACTCAAATATCCCAACTCCACAATTTCTCTAAGCCATCCAGAATTTCTACCTCAAACCCTGTCCCAAGGACTTGGGCTGGAGGCTTTGGAGAGCCCATGAGATCATCAAGCTTTTGGTCATCTTTATGAATTCCCTCTGTGACACAAGTTCTACTGGGAATGGCAAGTTGTCTTACTTCACCAACATCCCTGGAATCTAACACACACAAATACTCAATACACATTGGCTGAATTAGCTAATTAATCCAGGAACTAATGAATGAACAAACCAATGCTATTCAACAACAAGATGATGTCTCTTCTTAGAGCTATAATAAAAAGCTCCCATTTATTGAACAGGTACTATATGCCAGTTACCAGGCTAAGAAATAGACATTCATTGGTTCTCTGAGTTTGTACAATAAGCCAATGAGATAGAAATTATTATTATTCCTCAATCAAAATATGAAGGAATGCAGTACAGAGAAGTTTACTCATCTGCCTAGTAAGCACACAGCAAGTAGGGGACAGATGAGACTCACACCCAGGGGTGCCAAATATGAAGGCTGCGTTCCAAGTCACACTCTCTGGACATACTCAGGTAAAAGTACTTCTTCACATTTCCTTGCCTCTGAGCCCTGCCAAGAAGGACATTCGGTACCCTCTTGTGCATTTGGTCACTAGCCAGACCCTCCCCTTGGAGCTTATCAAAGAAGAGTTAAGTTTAAGATCGGGGATTTAGCTCAGTGGTTCTGCCGCCTGCCTCACAAGCACAAGGACCCGAGTTCGATCCCCAGAACCAAAAAAAAAGAAGAGTTAAGTTAAGTTCACTCACTTGTTCACTCATCCATTCACTCACTCATTCTGTAACTGTATTTGTTGGTCACTTGCAAGGGCCTGATCCAGGCACCGGGATGCGTAGTGGACATGACAGACAAGGTACCTGCTCTAGCAGAAGGAAGCAATCAATCAACACATTAACAGTTGGAATTTAGCTCAGTGGTGCCTCCACCTGCCTTGCAAGCACACGGTCCTGAGTTCAATCCCTGGTACCACAAAACAAACAACAACAACAACACATTAACAAATACCTATTATAATATTAGGTAGTGGTGAACGCTAAGAAGGACACAGCAGGAGGAGAGATGTAGAGTGAGCCAGACATGTTTGAAGACAGCAAAGAGAGCCACTGACACATAGTGGCTAAGCCTGCAGGATCCGCAAAAAATTGGCTGAAAAATAACATGTCAGGCAACCTTCTGTGTGACATCAAAACAACTGAAACTTCTGAGTGATTTTCTCCACTGGACTGATCTTAGGCTATCTTGTTTTACCTTTTTTAACAGAATTGTCTGTGGAGGGACTGAGAGAGCCTGGAGGCTAGAGGCTATGACTGAAGCTCCATTCCCTGGCCCAGCTTGGGCCTCTCTCCTGGTAAGACTGTCCTGCTGGGAACAGAAAAGCCTGGCAGAGAGGCCCCATCAGGTCTCAGGAATGAAAAAAAAAAAAGGCCAATCCACTGACAACTGTGTTACTTGGGACTCTCTGGATGCACGTAGCAGAAATCTCCCCAAACTAACATTAGAAATAAAAGGAGGCTGCCTTGCAAGCACAAGGTCCTGAGTTTGATCTCCGTATCAAAAAAGAAAGAAAGAAAGAAAGAAAGAAAAGAAAAGAAAAGAAAAGAAAAGAAAAGGAGGCTTTGTTATAAAGATACAAGAGTAGGCAGGGGATTTAGCTCAGTGGTTCCTGAGGGTCCGTAGGCTTCCTGCCTGTGTCCACAAAATCAGCCTATTTCTCTCTGAGTATGGGGCTACCCAGCTAATATGATAGAAGACAAGATAGCTGCCCACTGCCCTGGGTCTTACAGTTTTGTTCTAAGCATCTCTCTCGCATTGGTCATTTTTGGTCCAAATCCCAAATTTCCAGGGAAAGACTCTAACTAGGGAGGTGGTTACCCTTTTAGCCATTCCCATGGCCAGTGAAAGTGAAACTTCATCAGATATATATGAGTACACACCCCAGGGACCCTGTGGATCAGGGACAGAGTGGAGCAGTTTCCAAAAAAGGGAATTCATGAGAGCTGGGCAGAATCTCATACACTCATCATGGCGATGATATGTCCTGGGCCCTAAAATGAGAAGGAATGCATACTCTAAGGGCTGAGATATTTGGCCAGTGATAAACGAGGGGCCCACCCGGCATAGAAGCCAGTGATGGTGGTGAGGGGGTTAAGCCAAACCCGTGAATGTTGAAAAGCACCCAACTCCACTCAGCAGTCATTGAAATGGCCTCCATGAAACTCTGAGGCAAAATTATAGATCATCATTTTAATTGAGTGAAATTGGCTATACATTAATATTCATGATTATTAGAGCAGCTAATTTTTCTCTTTATAGAAAGTGAGTGGGGGATCGTTTCAGCTGCTACTTACTCTTCCTCCCCTAGATTTCTGTGGGGGAGGTGAAAGGGAGTAAAAGAGACAGCACCTGGAGTCAGCCATCCATTTCTAAACTTTGGGTAATTATCAAGGATTTTTTAATTGCTTTGACCTCTTAGAGGGAGCTGAGGTAGAAGCATCCTATGAATATTAAAAAACACACATGCACCCATGAGCTTCTAGGACTCATCCCTCTGGCTACAGCAGGGCAGATCACCTAAATGAGAAAAGTATCCCTTCCACCCCTCTGCCCAGCCCAAGGACAGCAATCATAACAAAACAGTAAGCATAGCAATAGCTCAATTCAAGCCAAAGCAGGATAAGGGATGAAGATGAACATGTATGAGACAGCACAGTGTGACAAGGGTTAGTGCTAGCACTGGGTTCAGGGCTAGTGCTAGCATTAGGGTTAAGGTTAGGTTTAGGGCTAAAGCTAGAGTCAGGGTTAGGGTTAAGATTAATGTTTGGATTACTGCTACAGCTGGGGTAGAGCTAGGGCTAGCCTTAGGGTTAGAGTTAGGCTATGGATAGGGTTAGGTTTAGGGTTAGGATTAGGGCTAGGTTTAGGGCTATGGCTATTATGGCTAAGTTTGGAGCAGGATTAGGTTAGAGTTAGGGTTAGGGTTAGGGTTAGAGTTGGGGTTATAGTTACAGTTAGAATTAGAGTTAGAATTTAGTTCTAGGGTTTGAATTCTGGTTAGAGCCAGGACTAAGTCTGGGTTAGGGTTAGGCCTAGGCCTGGGCCGAGGGCTAGGGCTAGGGTTAGGGATAGGGTTTGGTATATGTTTAGGGCTTTAAAACACAAAGATTACAGACTTAGATTTTCCTTAGCACTTCATTACATACAGAAGTGAAAGGAAGAAGAGTGAGTAAAGTGCAGTTTTTAACTGCACACAGAGAAATCTCAGTGTTTGGGTATAGATTAATACAAGGAATGGAGCCTAGCTGTGCTCTCCAGAATATCTGCCTGTATCTGTGCTTTTCACAGTGCATGTATATCAAGCCTATATAGTAAATAGCAGTTAACCCTAAAAAGAAATATTCAGCTTTGTCAAAAGTAGCAGGCAGCTGAGTGTGAATGTCTCACTAGCATGAACTTTAGGTTAGAAATCCAACTGATATCACAGATTTGTTCTGCTGTTTTACATGCAGGTTGCAGAATCAGATTTTCCTTGGCACTGTTGTACCCATAGAAGTGAATGAAGAACAGTGCACAAAGTACAGTTTGTAACTACTAGCAGGGAGTGCTCTCAGTGTTTGGGTACAGATTAGATACAGGTCATGGAGTCTGGTTGTGCTCTCTGGAATGTCTGTCTATCTGCAGTACTGGCTATCTGAGTGCATATATATCAGGTGAATAGCAGTTTGGTCTAAAATGTGCTGTTTAGCTCTGCTGAAAATCAGCAGGCAGCAGAGTTCTGAATATCTCACTAGCACAAACACTATATTAGAAGTCTAACTGATATCACAGATTTTTTTTTCCTGCTGTTTTAAATGAAGGCTGCAGTAAGGTTAGGGCTAAGGTTAGTGTTAGAGTTAGGCTTATGGTTTGGGTTAGGTTTAGATGTATAGATAGGGTTAGGGCTAGGTCTGGTGTTAGGATTAGGGTTAGTTACAGTTAGAATTATGGTTAGGATTAAGTTTTTGTCTAGGGGTAAGACTAGGGCTTGGGTTAGGCTTGGAGCTAGGTCTAGGTTTAGGGTTAGGATGAGGGCTAGGGTTATGGCTAGGGTTAGGCCTAGTGTTAAGGTTTGGGCTAGTGCTATAGCTAGGGTTAGAGCTAGGGCTAGGGCTAGCATTAGGGTTAGATTTAGGGTTAGGGTTA
The DNA here is from genome assembly GCF_053883595.1 of Heterocephalus glaber. Taxonomy (NCBI): domain Eukaryota; kingdom Metazoa; phylum Chordata; class Mammalia; order Rodentia; family Bathyergidae; genus Heterocephalus; species Heterocephalus glaber. The sequence continues at coordinate 11,609,507 of NW_028258412.1, forward strand.
CTGCTAGTGGTAGGGTTAGATTTAGGGTTAGAGTTAGAGCTAAGGGTAGGGATAGGACAAAGGCGAGGGTTAGGGTTTTGGTTACAGCTAAGGTTAGGGCTAGGGTTATGGCTACAGATAAGTTTAGAACAATGGCTAAGGCTAGGTTTAGGTTTATTGATAGGGTTTGGGCTTGGTTTAGGGTTAGGGCTAGGATTAGTTTTACAGTTACAGTTAGATTGAGTTATGGTTAGGTCTAGTGTTATGGTTTGTGGTTAGGGTTACAGTTAGGGTTAGTGTTGGGGTTAGAATTTAATGTTAGGGTTCAAGTTAGGTTAGAGTCAGAGTTTTAGTTCTAGCTATGTCTAGGGCAAATCCTAGGGTTATAGTTAATATTAGGGTTGTTTTAGGCTCTGGCTTCAGCTTAGTTCTAGGGTTTTGGTTACAGCTATGGTTAGAATTATGACATGGCCCCCCAAATTCAAAGACCCAATTCAAAAATGGGCATCTGAAATGAACAGACATTTCTCAGACAAAGAAGTGAAAGTAGCAAGCAAATATATGAAAAAATGTTCAACATCAGTCATCATTCGAGAGATGCAGATGTAAACAGCACTGAGATTACACCTCACCCCACAAAGAATGGCTGCTATCAAGAAATCAACAAATAACAAATGCTGGTGGGGTTGTGGGGAGAAAGGAACCCTTCTCCATTGTTGGTGGGAGTGCAGACTGGTGCAACCACTGTGGAAATCAGCATGGAGATACCTCAAAGAACTAGGACTAGAGGTCCCATTTGACCCAGCTATTCCCCTGCTGGGCATCTTCCCAAAAGAATTAAAAGAATCATATCACAGTGATATATGTGCACCCATGTTCATAGCGGCACAGTTTGTAATAGCTAAAGCTTGGAAGCAGGCCAAGTGCCCATCAACTGGAAACTGGATAAAGAAAATGTGGTTTTTTTTATAAAATGGAGTACTACTCAGCCATAAAGAACAAAAAACTAGAGTCATTTATAGCTAAATGGATGCATATTGAGGCCATACTCTTAAGTGAAATAAATAGGACACACATGTGTAAATACTGAATAGTTTCACTAGTGTGAGAAACTGATAGTGTAAACAAGGGTTAAAATGATTAAAATGAATAAATGATCATTTGAAACAGGAAAAAAACGTCCAAAGACGAAGGAGTGAAGGGAGGGGACGGGGAAAGGAAAAGAGGGAAAGGAAAAACTATGATAAAAGAAATAAAATGGAAATGAAATCTATGTAAATAGGTAAGGGCGGAGGGGGTGAAGGGTGCACAGGTAATGGGGAAAAAAATAAGAACCAAGATATATCATGTACAGGTACAAACACCCAATGATAAATGTAAATGAATTGTATACCTAAAATGTACCAATAAAATGTACCAATAAAATTAATTTTAAAAAGAAAAGAATAATGACATGGCTAGGTCTAAGTTTAGGATTATGGTTAGGATTGAGCTAGTGTTAGGTTTATGTTTGGGATTATGGTTAGAATTATAGTTAGAATTAAGGTTGGGTTAGGGTTAGGGTTAGGTTTAAGTCTAAGTCTAGGGCTAGGGCTAGGGCCAGGGTTAATGATAGGGATAGGGATATTGTTATGGCCAATGCTTGGGTTAGGGTTAGATTTAGGTCTTGGGCTAGGGCTAAAGCTAAAGTTAAGGTTAAATTTAGGATTAGGGTTAGGGTTAGGGTTAGGGTTAGAGCGGAGGTTGGGTTTGGGATTAGGGTTAGGTTTATGGTTAGAGATTAGTATTAGGGTTAGAGTTAGGTTTAAGGTTAAAATTTAGGGTTAAGGTTAGATTTAGGGTTAGGGTTAGGGCTAGGTTTATGCTTATATTAGGATTAGGGCTAGCATCATGGTTAGGTTCAGGGCTAGGACTAAGGTTAGGTTTAAGGTTAGGTAAAGGCTAGGATTAGAGCTAGGGCTAGGTCTAGAGATAGGGGTAAGTTTAAACTTTTTGTGAGGGTTAGTAGTTAGGGCTAATGTTAGTGTCAAATTTAGTCTTATGTTAGAGCTAGGGCCAGGGTTATGATTAGGGTTAGGGCTATGATTAGTGTTAAGGTCAGAGCTAGCGTTGCGGTATGGCTAGTGCTAGGACTTGGGTTAGGTCTAGGTCTAGAATTAGATTTAGGGTTTGGTCTAGGATTATGTTTAGGGTTCATGTTAAAATATGACAATTCCAGACTCAGATTATTCTGGCATTTTTATACACATAGATGTGAATGGAAGAAATGTGCATAATGTGCAATTTGTAATTACAAGCTGTTAGTGTTCTCAATGTTTGGGTATAGACTAGATACAGGCAAAGGAATCTGGTTGTGCTCTCTGGAATGTCTGCCTACCTGCAATACTGACTTTCTGAGTGCATGTATATCAGGCCTCTATAGTGAATAGCAGTTATGCTATTCAGCTCTGTTGAAAAGCAGGAGCCAGTAAATGTCTCACTAGCATAAACTGTAGGTTAGAAGTATAACTCATATCAAAGATTTGTTTGGTCTTTTAAATGAAGGTTGCAGTTAGGGTTTAGGTTTGGGTTACAGTTGGGGTTAGGTCTAGGGCTAGGGCTAGGGTGAGGAATAGGTTTGTGGTGAAGTTTAACATTAGCGTTAAGGTCACAGTTAGGGTTAAGGTTAGGGTTATGGTTTCGGTTAGGCCTAGGGTTAGTGAGACAGGAATATAAGGTGTGATTAAAACTGGCTGGGAAAGGAGGCATCACAAAATCCCTGAATACATATGCAGAACATTTCCCAAAGCCTTGCATGTAGACTTCTCATGATAACTGAAATGGGTTTTCAAGAGTATGATACAAAAAAGACAGTCCACATTGAGTTTTTGCCATTGTGTTTTCTTTTACATGGTGGCCTGCCCTCACTTTGTAGAATGTACTTCCTTTCTTACTTTTTTTTTTTTTTTTTATTTGCCCCGAACTCACCCTGCAGAATGTGTTTCTTTTCTTACCTTTATTTTTTTTAATTTTATTTTATTGGTACCTTTTAAGTGTACAATATAATGACATTCATCATTGGAAATTTGCACCTTTACATAATCTCTCTTGGTTCTTATTTTTCCCCATTCCCCTCCCCTCCCTTCAACCCCTCCATCCCTCCCTATTTACAAAGACTTTGTTTCAATTTTTCCATTTTCTCATATTAATTCCATTCCCTTCTTTCCTTTCCCCTACCCTTCCCACTTCCCCTTCCCCTTCGCCCCTTTTCCTCCTATTTCACATTATCTATTATACCTTTTAGTCCTTATTTACACTTTCAGTTTCTCACACTAGAGAAACTGTTCAGTATTTACACATGTGTGTCCTATTTATTTCACTTAAGAGTGTCACTTCAATGTGCATCCATTTAGCTATAAATGTCTCTAATTTCTCTTTTTATGGCTGAGTAGTACTCCATTTTATTTAAAAACCACATTTTCTTTAAATCTTTTTTTTTTTTGTACCGGAGATCGAACTCAGGACCTTGAGCTTGCAAGGCAGGTGGTGGAACCACTGAGCTAAATCCCCGGCTTTCCTACCATTAATACAACTTTGTCTTGACCAATTCTAGCCTAGGACAAAAATAACCTCAAAACAACCTCTAGACAGAGACTCCAGCACCCCCCAAAAATCTGGTGCTTAGCCAGCCAGGAAAGCAGGTAAGTCCCTTTGGGCACATTTGTTTGTTTATCTGTTTTTCTTTCTCTAAGATCTATAGCATGGCCAGTAAGAGGCTCATAGGCCTACCTCAAGCTTATCTCCACTTTTCTTTCTTCTCTTTCTCGTGTTTGGTCACTCATTGCTCTTACAAGTCAGTAAAAAACAGCCAGAGAGCTTGTTATTAACCCAGTTGCAGAACAGATTGTTTAGGTACCAGGTGTGTGACCTAGAGTTTAGGATGCCTCTTTGACCTCATGTTTCTGTTCTCCATGACACTTCACTCAGCTTTCCCACTCTTTTGGGGAAAACAGCTGTTGGTAACTTGGTCTCCTGCCTAAGTAGCCACCTATTTGAGCTCAAAGTCCCATCTGTGCTTTTTCATTAGATGGCCATTTCTTTCTCAGTCTTATCTTAGTCACAGTCACCATTTTATCTCATCTTATGACTGGCCTCCCATTTAGGTCAGCCACAGGTTACACCATGCCTTGTTTACAGATATTCTCCACTAAATAGAATCAGGGCTTCTTTGAGAAATAGCTGATTCCCAGAATGGCACAGGGAAGGGACAAGAGGAGCCTGGAACATCTTGTACCAGAAAGCCAAGGGTGCTCAAAATGTCACATAAGTCAAAACAGGGGACACGAAGTCAGCTTGGAGGGGCCCTCATGGGCCAAAATGAGGCAACTTGGGCCAGGGATTTAGCTCAGTGGTTCCACTGCCTGCTTCGCAAGCACAAGGACCCAAGTTCGATCCCCAGTACCAAAAAAACCCCACAAAAAACAAAATGAGGCAATTTAAGCATCAATATAAAGAATAACTGACAGCAGTAATGGATTTTAACTCACTCAAAAAATAGCAAAGAATGAGTCCACACTGATATAAATAAATGAACAAGGTAAGTGCTTGATGATGAACAAGATACATAGTTTTAAAGAAACTCTCCACAAAAATACTAATGACAAAGAGGAAAAGAGTGGCTTCACAGTGGAAAGATGTCCCTTGTGGGCAGACAGAGCTTAATCAAATGACCAAAGTGACTCTCACCAGTAATGGAGCAAACTAAAATCACATGACACCTGATGGAATGCAGCAAGGACACAGAGTCATTCACGTGTTATTCCTGCCAAAAAAGAATGAGCTGAATCTAATTAGGAGAGGACACTAGACAAACCCACACAGAGCAACAGTCCACTGCTGAGAAATGTTCTAGACCAAAGGAAACTCAAGAGACACCCATAGGTGATCCTGTTCTGGGTCTTTTTACCACAAAGAATTTTTGGAACAAATGGAGAAACCTGAATGGAGTCTGAAGATTCAGGGGTAGGAACATGTCAGAGTTAAGAGTCCTGACCTGGAGAGTTTTGCTGTGACTATCCAGCATCATTTCCTTGTGTTAAGCAATCAGTCTACTATTAGGGGGATCAGGCATCAGGTTGGCAGCTTACTTTCCATTGATTCTGGAGGGGAAAAGTTGCTTGTAGTAAACTTGCTACTTCTCAATAATAATTACTGCCAATTTGAATGTTAATTATGTGCTATGGTCTTTCATAACTGTTTCTTTTCTTTTGGTACTGGGGATCAAACTCGCGACCTTGTGCTTTCAAGACAGGCAATGGAACCACTAAGCTAAATCCCCAGCCCTCATAACTATTTCTTATAATAACCTTACAAACTCATTCTAATTTATTCCCATTTATAGATGAGAAAATTGAGGTTTTAAAAAAATAGTTAAGCATCACACTCAAGGTTATTATTCTTTTGTTCTGCAAGGATTTATTGCATCTCTGGAGACTGTGCCAGGCACTGGGCATAGAGTGGGAAATAAAATAAGCATGCCCTTCCTTCATGAGGCTGACAGTACAGGAGGGGGTATAGGCAAGAGCCAGGAAAGTGAAAAAAAAAAAAGTTCCAGCTGGTGATGAGGGCCATAAAGGTACAAATAAGAGGTTATAAAGGAAGAAAATATTTGGGAGGAGAAGATAAGCTAAGTTATGTGAGTCCTTAGAGGCCTTAGTACAATTTAAACTTTATTTTAAAACAGTGGAAAATCATGGACATGATGTATTCAGGGAAGTGACATGAGCTGACTCTTATTTTATAGGAACTCCCTAACTGTGGAGAGGAATTTAAAGTGCAAGAGAAAATGCGAGAGCCAACAGCTGGTTTGTGGTAGAGTCAGTGTCCCCCACTCCATCTGTCTAGCCTCACTCCCTTGCCACTTATAGCAGGTTCCTTGGGAACCCACCCGAGCCCTCCACACTGCTCCAGTGCCTGAAGTTGATGCTGCCTTTGCCACCTGGAAGGCATCCTTCAAGTGATGTCTGGGCAGAGTTGGTGGACAAAGACCAAGGGTTACTGGGATATTTTCCCCTTGCTCAGGAGATGGTTAGCAAAGTGAGCAGCTTCAAGGGTTCCACATTGCACTGAGATTATGGGGAAGGGAGGGCGGCTCCAGGATTAAGTGAAATCTGGGTTCTAGGCTCAGTCCTGCTACTCCATGGAAGACAGGTATGAAGCAAACAGACTCCTTAACTAGAGCCAGTAAAGATCCACTCACTTTTTTGTCTGAATATCTTCTGTTTTATGTCTATGCCATCCCCTCCCACAAAACCCACTGTGGTGACAGACATCTTCTGTATATGCTACCTATGTGGTAGCCACTGGCCACAGGAGCTACAAGAACCTGAGTGTGGTTGGTGTGGCTGAGGGACAGAATTTTTACTTATTTATTTGGAGATTTAAATGTAAATTACCTTGTATGGCTAGGAGCAACCATATTGGGTGCTGGGGATAAAACTCTGGGGCACAACCCACTGGGATGACACTTTGACCCAGCTTCTAAGCTCTCTGGAGAAAGGTGGCCAGAGAGAGCAGTAAACCCACACTCGATGCTGACTGACCGTTGCCATCTGTCCCTTCCCTCCTGGTGCCCAGAAGCTACCTGCAAGGCTTGGTCTCCTCTGTCTCATCTAAACACTGCTGCTCCTTTCCAAAGGTGCACAATCGTCCTAATGAGAACACACCGTGCTAAACTCCATTTCTCTCTTGCTTCTCAACTGACACTATTCTCCATCTAATAAGATTTCCCCTGGCTAACCCATCTTTCCACAGCTATTCTAAGAAACCATCTTCTGATTGAGCAGAGACTACACCAGGCAGGGAAGAGAGCATGAAGCACAAAGCCAGAGGGATTTAGGCCTATTTTCTTACCTCTTTAGGGAGAGCCAGCTAATATAATCAAGCCAAAGCCCATTTCCCTAATGCCTGCTGTGAGGCCAGCTGACCACCATTGGCCGAGGCCAGTGAGAGCTAAGGATGTCACCAGCAGAAGGCACCTTGGCAATGAAAGAGTCTGGCCTGGGTTCTTTGCTTCCCTTATGTGAACTTTCTTTTGCCCTGAAGAGTGAAAAAGGGACCAAATTTGTGAGAGACAGTGAGTGGAATTTATTCTTTAATATCAAATTGTGTGAAGAGCTTTTAGCCCAACTGTGGTCAGGAAGTTCTTCAAGTGGCAAGTCAAGGGTAACCTTTAGCTAAGTTTTTCTTCCTGTTATCGCTTATATCTGTTATCAAATCATGGCCCTTTTAGCTCCAGCTATAACTGAATTCATTCCTTGCTCAGCATCTCCACCACTACTACCTTAGCCCATCATATCTTGCCTAGAGCAATAAGAGTGCCTTCTTGGAAGTCTGTTTACTTCCTCTCGCCCACCAACTTCCCCCTAACTCACACACCACCCAGAGGAACTGCTTTAGGCAGGACAAGCCACAATAAGCAATAATAATTTTCAATCTCAAAAAGTTAGGGACATAACAACCAGGATTTATGTCTTGCTCATGCTGCCTCCAAGTAGGACACCTGCTCCAAGGCCCGATTTGCAGGATTCAGCCACCACCTCCAACAGTGGCAGTTGCCATGGCCTAGGAAGAAGAGACAGAGCTCCGGAGCATCCTGAATCAGCAATTCCATGTTCCAGCCCAGAGGTGATGTCCATTATGTCCACTTGCAAGTTATTGGCCAGAACAAGTCACATGACGCTGTTCAATAACAAGGGTAGGAAGTTGAAGTGAAAGATTCCCGTGAGGCCTAAATGCATAGAGTTCACTAATGAGTGGGCTATAAGGAGGTAGAGCCGAGTTGGAGGAAGAAGGCCACAGAGGGCATGAGGGCAGGCCTTTGAAGGTACACCTTTCTCTGGCTCTTTCCATCTCTCTCTGCTGCTTCCTAGCTGCCGTAAGGTGAGCAGCTTTCCTTCACCATGCCCTTCTGCCATAATGTTTCTGTCTTGGAACCAGCGAACCATGGACTGGAACCTCTGAACAATGAGCCAAAATGAATCTTTTCTCCTTCCTGTTTGTGTTATGGTTTAGACCTAAAATAATCCCCAAAAGTCTCATATATTCAAAGGTAGGGCTTTGGGATGGTGATTGGATCATAAAGTGCTATACTATTCAGTAGCTTTATCCACTGATGAGCTCATAGCTGGAAGTTAATAGGTAGGGGCTGGTTGGAGGAGGTGGATCACTGAGGGCATCACCTGGAAGGGGTTATTGTGCCCTTCCCTTCTTTCTCTTTCTCTTTCCCTCTCCCTCTGTCTCTGTCTCTTGCCTCTGTCCCCTCTCTCTCTCCCTCCCTCTCTCTCTCTTTCTCTGCCCCCCACCTTTCTGGCCACCATGGATTGAGCAGCTTTGCCCCTCGTGCCTTTCTGCCACACCATTTCTGCCTTAGAGCCAGCAAACTATGGACTCAACCTTCTGAAACTGTGAGCCAAAGTAAACCTCACCTCCTTTAAGTTGTGGGTGTTGTATATTTTGTCCTAGTGATGAAAAAATGACAAATGCAGTATGCCGGCTATTTTATCCTAGCAACAAAAAGCTGATTAATACAGGGATTCATCAACAACAAAATATTTTTCATACTATAACATGTGTATGAAGATTAGACGAGATTATGCCTATAAATCAGGTCACCTGGGACATAGCAAAGACTTGATCAGTCTTAGCTATTGTCATTACTATTATTCTAAAGACTCAAGAGAGGGAAAACTGGGGAAAAGATAAAGAATGAAGGGTGAAGTATATTTAAGGTGGTTGTACAAATCTTCACCAAAAAGTCTGATTTCAGCTGAGTCTTGAAGAACAAGAAGGAGTTGGGAAGGAAGAACAGCTGGAAGTGAGAGCATCCCAGGCTATGGGAACAGCAAATGCAATGGTCCTGCACTGGGACAGAGCTTGATGCTTCTGCAAGATTGAAAGGAGAATGGTGGAGAGGGGCTGTGGATGGAGCAAGGCCACTTCTCCCACCCCAGTGCTTCCGTATATGCTATTTCTGCATAAAATTCTTACCCTCTCCCTGTTCCTAGCCTCACCTCCAGCCCACTCCCTTTTGCCTGTTGAACTCCCACTTATCCTACATGCGCCAGCTCAGAAATCACTTGCTCAGGAAACCCTTCCTTGATTTTCCAGGGAAGGTTGTAATTCCTTATTACCCCTCTTGTATTAGTTTCCTATGGCTGCCACACAAAATCACTGCAAATTCAGTGGCTTTAAACAATGGACATTTATTCTCTCAGAGCTCTGGAATGCAGAAGTCCAAAATCAGTATGTCAGTAAGGTTGTGCTCCCTCTGGAGGCTCTAGGAGATATTCCTTCTGTGCCCTTCCAGAGCTGGTGGTGCCAAGTGTCCTTTGGCTTGTGGCAGCATCACTCTAATCTCCCTCTATTTTCACATGGCCTTCTCCTCATCATTTATAATGGTGCTTATCATTGCATTTTGGGCCTGGCTGAATAATCCATGACGATCGCATCTGGAGATCTTTAACTTAATCACATCTGCAAAGACCTTTTATCCAAATAAGGTCCTATTCACAGGTTCGGGAGTTAGGATATGGACATATCCTTTTTTTATGGCAAGAGAGCACCCATTCAACCCACTATACCTTCTCAAAGCACCTTGAATCTTTCCCTCACCTGAGCCATACCTTGCAATTTCATGTTTACTGGTGAAATTATTTGGCAACAACTATCTCCTCGGGACACTATGGGCAATAACAAGGCAGACTCAGCCAGGTCTGGTGGCACATGCTTATAATCTCAGGAATCTGGGAGGATGAGCCAGGAAGATCACAAGTTCAAGTCCATCCTGGGTAACTTCGTAAATTAGTGAGAACTTGTCTCAAAATAAAAATGTATAAAAGGGCTAGGGATGTAGCTCAGTGCAAAGGCCTTGGGTTCAATAACCAGTACTACAAAAAAGAAAGACAGAGAGAAAGAAGGCAGACTTCATGTCTCCACTGCTCACCCATGGACCCCAAGCTGCCCCGCACACAGTAGGCACCTGGTGTATGTGTTGATCAAACCAACAGCTGAACCTGAAGCTCCTAGAACATGGTTCCTGTCAAGGACACAGGCAGCAGCCAAAAGCACAAGGCCTCCAGCAAGCGATGTGCTCAACTCTTTATGGCCCCATAAATCCCATGGCTGGCAGTGTGATTAGAACTGAGTCAAAATGCAAGCAATTTAATTTCCCAGTGCACAGCCTACACAGCCATGTAAACTCACTTCCCTAAACCAATAGCCATAAACATTTGATAAAACACCATGTGGCTTCCCATTCCCCAGAAATGGTTTGTGGGCCCAAGAAGAAACAGCATCCAGCCCCCGCTAGATGTTCTCTGAGTGCTGTAATTAATGTTCAGCTGAGTTTAATGGCCGTATGAATAACTCTAGCATTCACCCAGCCAGTGTGCTGATGGGTCCACTCCAGAGAGGAAAAGAAAGAAACGAATCTGAGCTTTCACCCTCAAACAACTTACAAGGTAAAGAAACACAGCTGTGTGTTTGTGTAGTGCTCCCACTTCTCATTCCCTAGCCATATCCCAGAGCTCCTTTGACCCTGTTTTGGATCTGTGAGGAGAAGAAAACAAGAACCACTGACTCCCAGCTGGGCATGGTGGTGCACACCAGTAATCCCAGCTACTCAGAAGGCTGAGGCAGGTTCCACCACTCCCACCCCAGAGGAAGGGGCTTCCAGGCTGCTGTTCCACTGCTCCTAGCCCAGAAGAGGTGAGCCTTGAGGGCACCAACAGCACCCCCCCCATTGAAATGAGAACACACATAAACAAGTCTCAAAACCAGACTTCCAGATCACCTACAGCAACCCCAAAGGGAAACGAGATAGAACACTCTGATACTCAACCACCTGGACTCCCTGAATTGGCAACAAAAGAGGATCTGGAAAAAATGAAATCAGAAATAATTTCTCAGATAACAGCAGAGATTGAGCTCACAGTGCAAGACATGATTAATAAATCTAGAGAGGAGCTCAGGAACATGATGGAATACCAACACAGGAAACAAATGGAATCCATAAAACAGATACAAACAGATTTCTAGGAGATTAAAAACTCCATTGAAAGTCTACACAGCAGAATGAGCCAATGTGAGGACAGAATTTCAGATATAGAAGGTAAGATTGCAATTAGTGACCAGGAAAAGAAAATTGCTTCAAAATTGTAAGGAATCATGAGAAATCAATCCAGCAGGTGCTAGATGATGCAAAGAGGAATAACATAAGACTGATTGGAATCAACAAAGAAACAGGAGAGAGTGCAGATTGCATAAAAAATCTGTTCACAGAAGTGATGGCAGAAAACTTCCCAAGCAGGGGAAAAGAACTTGACATACAGATAAGTGAGGCATATAGGACTCCAAATAGCCTTGAAAACAAAAAATCTACACAAAGGCATTTAATTGTTAAGATTCCAGAACCCAACAGAAAAACAAAGTTCTACAAGCAGTTAGAGAAAAGAAACAAATCACATACAAAGGAAAGCCCATCAGAATCACAGCAGACATCTCAATGCAAACCTTCAAGGCAAGAAGAGCTTGGAGTGACATATTCCAAGCCCTAAAGGAAAACAGCCTCCAACCCAGATTGATGTACCCTGCAAAACTATCTGTCAAAATTGATGGGGAAATAAGATACTTTCATGAAAAGAGCACCTTAGGAACTTCATGAATACCAAACCAGCACTCCAAAAAATTTTAGATAATATACTAGGAACAGACAATGAGGATCACAACCCCAGAAAGCACAGCAGAATGAATCCATCTGGCATGACAAGAAATTAAATGTGAAGGGGGAGAATCCTACAAAAAGAAAAAGTCATGACAATGATAAGTCATTATCAGTTATAACCATCAATGTTAATTGTCTCAATTCACCAATCAAAAGGAATAAACTGGCAGAATGGGTCAAGAAGTAAAATCCAACAATATGCTGCATACAAGAAACACACTTAATTCAAAAGGAAACTCATAGACTGAAAGTTAAAGGGTGGAAAACAATACTCCATATGACAGAAACCCAAAGAAAAAGCAGGAGTAGCTATCCTCTTTGCAGATCAAGTGGATTTCAAACCAACACTGATTAAGAGAAACAAAGAAGGACACTACATCCTTGTAAAGGGAACAATCCAGGAGGAAGAGATGACAATCATAAATATCTATGCACCAAACATTAGTGCGTCCAACTATATAAAACAAATAATAACGGACATGAAAAGTTATATATGCACTAATACAATAGTAGTGGGGGACCTCAACACCCCGCTGTCACAAATAGATAGATCAACTAGACAAAAAATAAGTAATAAAATGCTAGAACTCAATCGAACTCTTGAACAAATGAACTTAACAGATGTTTACAGAGTCTTCCACCCCACAAAATCAGAGTACATATTCTTTTCAGCTACACAGGGGAGGTTCTCCAAAATAGACCACATACTCACACATAGAATGTGTTTAAGTAAGTGCAAAGGAATTGAAGTTATCCCCTGTATATTATCAGACCATAGTGTGATCAAATTGGAGATCAATAGCAAAAGAAACCACAAAAATTACATAAACACATGGAAAATGAACAACACACTTCTGAATAACCAGTGGGTCACAGAGGAAATTAAAGAAGAAATCAGACAGTTCCTACAACTAAATGACAATGACAATACAACATATCGGAATCTGTGGGACACAATGAAAGCAGTCTTACGAGGGAAATTCATATCAGTGAATACACATATTAGGAAAACAGAACGAGCCCAATTAAACAACCTGATGCTGAACCTCAAGCTTCCAGAAAAAGAAGAGCAGGACAAACCCAAAGCTCATACAAGGAAGAAAATTATAAAGATTAGAGCAGAAATCAATTCAATGGAGACTAAGAGAACAATACAAAAAATTAATGAAGCCAAGAGTTGGTTTTTTGAAAGAATAAACAAAATTGACACTTAGCCAATCTTATCAGAAAAAGGAAAGAAAAGGCCCAAATTCATGCAATTAGGAATGAAAAGGGTGAAATTACAACAGACACAGCAGAAGTCCAGAAGATCATCACTACCTACTTCCAGAACCTATACACCAGTAAGATGGAAAACACAGAAGAAATGGACAGATTCGTAGATAGGTATGAATTATCAAAGTTGAACAAAGAAGACCTAAAAATTCTAAACAACCCAATATCAACCAATGAAATTGAAAATGTAATTAAAAACTTACCAATGAAGAAAAGCCCAGGTCCTGATGGCTTCACTGCTGAATTCTACAAGACACGTAGAGGGGAATTACTGCCACTACTCTTTAAACTCTTTAGTGAAATTGAAAGGAAAGCAATACTCCCAAATTCATTCCTGGAAGCAAGCATCACCTTGGTCCCCAAAGCAGAGAAAGACCGAACTGAAAAAGAGAACTATAGGCCAATCTCACTAATGAACATAGATCCAAAAATCCTTAATAAGATAATGGCAAACAGAATGCAGAAGATCATCAAGAAGATCATACACCCTGATCAAGTGGGATTCATCCCAGGGTTGCAGGGATGGTTCAATATGCGAAAATCAATCAATGTAATACACTATATCAATAGAGCCAAGGACAAAAACCATATGATCATCTCCATAGATGCAGAAAAAGCATTTGACAAAATTCAACATGCATTTATGATAAAAACCCTACAAAAAATTGGAATAGATGGTCTCTACCTCAATCTGATAAAAGCCATCTATGAAAAACCAACAGCCAATATCATACTAAATGGTCAAAAACTGAAATCCTTCACACTAAAATCAGGAACAAGACAAGGATGTCCACTATTATCACTCTTGTTCAATATAGTATTGGAAACATTAGCCACAGCAATTAGACAAGAGAAAGAAATAAAAGGAATAAAGACAGGAAATGAAGAAGTCAAATTGTCATTATTTGCAGATGACATGATACTCTATATAGAAGACCCCAAGAATGCCACCAAAAGTCTTCTAGACTTAATAACCAAATTCAGTAGAGTAGCTGGCTACAAGGTCAACACACAAAAATCAATAGCTTTCCTCTACACGAACAACAGACTCACTGAGAGAGAAATAGGGCAAATAATTCCTTTCACAATAGCATCCAAAAAACTGAAATACCTAGGAATCAACCTAATGAAAGTAATCAAAGACCTCTTCTCTGAAAACTATAGCACTCTGAAAAGAGAGATTGAAGATGATATCAGAAAATGGAAAAACATCCCCTGCTCCTGGGTATGAAGGATCAATATAGTGAAAATGGCCATACTTCCAAAACTGCTATATAGATTCAATGCAATCCCAATTGAAATCCCAGCAGCATACTTCATGGACCTTGAGAAAACAATCCAAAAATTCATTTGGAACAAGAAGAGACCTAGAATAGCAAAAGCAATTCTAGGTAACAGAGACATGGCAGGGGGTATCACAACCCCCAACTTGAAACTATACTACAAAGCTACTGTGATAAAAACAGCATGGTACTTGCCAAGAAATAGACCTGAGGACCAGTGGAACAGATTAGAAGATGCAGAAACAACTCCAGACACACTCAGCCATCTCATCTTCGATAAAGAAGCCAAACACCCTCACTGGAGGAAAGATAGCCTCTTTAATAAATGGTGATGGAAAAACTGGGTTTCAACTTGCCAAAGATTTAAACTAGAACTATATCTCTCACCATGTACTAAACTAAAATCAAAATGGATTAAAGATCTAAATATTAAAAATAGAAATGCTGAATCGCCTGGAACAAAGGTTAGGTAGAACTCTTGAAGACATTGGTGTAGGAAAAGATTTTATGAACAAAACCTCAGTTGCCCATGAACTAGCACAAACTATCAACAAGTGGGATCTCCTCTTATTAAAAAGCTTCTGCACAGCAAGAGAATCCACCAACAATGTGAACAGACAACCCACAATGTGGGAAAAAATCTTCACCTGCTGTTCCTCAGACAAAGGTCTACTATCTCGAATCTATAAAGAACTTTAAAAAATCAGACCTCCAAATTCAAAGACCCAGTCTGAAATGATCAGACATTTCTCAGACAAAGAAGTAGAAATAGCAAATAGACATATGAAAAAATGTTCAACATCACTGGTCATTCGAGAGATGCAAATGCTGGTGGGGCTGTGGGGAAAGAGCAACCCTGCTCCACTGCTGGTGGGAGTGCAGACTTGTGCAACCACTGTGGAAATCAGTATGGAGATATCTCAAAGAACTAGGACTGGAAGTCCCATTTGACCCAGCTATTCCCCTGCTGGTTATCTTCCCCAAAGTATTAAAAGAATCATACCACAGTGATACATGTGTACTCATGTTCATAGCAGAACAATTTTTAATAGCTAAAACTTGGAAGCAGCCCAAATGCCCATCAACTGGAGACTGGATAAAGAAAATGTAGGGTTTTTTTAATAAAATGAAGTACTACTCAGGCATAAAAAATGAGAAATTAGAGACATTTATAGCTAAATGGATGCACATTGAGGCCATACTCTTAAGTGAAATAAACAGGACACACATGTGTAAATACAGAATAGTTTCTCTGGTGGGAGAAATTGAAAGTGTAAATAAGGACTAAAAGGTAGAATAGATAATGTGAAATAGGAAGAAAAGGGCAAAGGGGAAGGGAAAGTGGGAGGGGGAGGGGAAAGGAAAGAAGGGAATGAAATTAATATGAGAAAATGAAAAAATGGAAACAAAGTCTTTGTAAATAGGGAGGGATGGAGGGGTTGAAGGGAGGGCAGGGGAAGGGGGAAAAATAAGAAACGAGAGATTATGTAAAGGTGCAAATTTCCAATGATGAATGTCATTATATTGTATACCTAAATTGTACCAATAAAATAAAATTTTGAATAAAAAAGAAGGCAGAGACAGGAGGACTGTAAAGTAGAGCTCAACCTGGCAACTTAGTAACTTTGCAAGACCTTGTCTCAAAATAAACTAAAAATTTTTTAAGGATTCTAGGAATGCAACTCAATGTAAAGCCCTTAGGTTCAATGCCCAGTATTTAAAAAAAAAAACAGTTAACTCACCCAGGCCTGGTGGTAGATAGCCTATAATCCAAGCCCTCAGGATGGTGAATTTGATACCAGCCTGGGCTACATCAGGAGTTCAAGGCCAGCCTTGACTGCATAGCAAGACCTTATCTCAAAAAAAACCTACTAACTCCATTTAATATTGGAAAAAAGTGAAGCCCAGAAAGGGAATTTCTTGCCCAAGTCAGGCAGCTCATAAAGGCTTCTGGGCCTGGACCCCTGGTGGCAGAAGTGGAAAGGACCACGCAATGGCGACAGTTTAAACAGCAGCAGGGAGTCAAGTTCTGGGAAGACTATTAACATCTGGCAACACACATCTGGCAACACACAACCGTCTCATGTGATGGGCTTGTCAATCACACTGTCCTCTTCCGCAAGGTTTTAGAGCAAGGAACTCTGTTCAGGGCAGACTGTGGTTCTGGTCAGCAGTCTGCAGTGTAGACCAGCCCCTGTCAAACCGCACCAGGGACACGGTCCCCCGGACCTTACTCACATGAATATTCCAATTCAGTAGGTCCAGGGCAGAGCATGAAATTCTTCATCTTTCACCAGCTGCCAGGAATTGCTAATGCAATTCCTCTCTAGACCACATTTGATGAGAAGCAATAGACAGTCAGTAACATGATGTGACAGACTCAGCAGTGTCCTTGCTGGGTAAGGGTCTTTCCCAAGGGGCATTGAGTTTGAGACACTCTGAGGACAGTGTTGATGTAGAGATAAGCAGAAGGCCACTGCCTACCCACTTGCCAAGGCTGCAGGGAATTTGAATGCTTCACTCTCAGGGATTGTTAGCAAATGGCTCCTTCTCCTCAAGTCCCCATGTTCTCATCTGTGAGATGCAAGGCTGGGTGGCAGAGGATTGAGCTGCTCATATCTGAGCTTTCATGCAGCACTGACATGCCAGGACTCCAGGAATGAAAGACACAAATAGAAACTTCATAAGATTCTTCTATAAAGATGGCCTGGCCCTGGAGTAGACATTCATTGTTGGCATCTGCTCGACACCCACTCCCTATCCCTCTGCTTCTGGGGCCTGATTTTCCCTTAGAGAACCTGGACCTCACACTGTTGGTGATGTTGGGAGGGGACTGACACTGCCCCCAGCTCCATGGTGAGCACATGACCAGACCTAGCCAATCAGAGTGCTTCAGAGATGAGCCTGTGACTCAATGAAATCCAGCCACTGTGGTTTTTCTAAAACATCAGCTAGGCATCATGAGCTGATAAGATAAACATCTAATAGTATTGCTGGTCATTATCACCATGATATGGGGAGAAGCTGCCTAAGAGCATTGTCATCCGAGAAGGAAGCAAAGATGAGAGACAAAGAGACAGAGTGACAGGGCTATCTGATGGACACCTGGATTCAGCCATGCCTGAAGCCAAAACTGGGTATTTTTCAGTCCTGTGAGTCATAAAATTAACCATATTTCAGCCCATTTGAGCTAAATTCCTAGGGCTTTCAATCAAAAGAGTCTTGAGGCATATACTCTGGATTCTACCTCCACAATGAGGGTGTGGAATTGGAATAAAATCGCCTTTCACTCTCAGACACAAAAGCAAGGTCATTATTGGCTTCAGTAAATAATGTTGGCTTCAGACTGTCAGAGCTCCGAGAGTACCTCACAGTGCAGAGGAAGAAACTGAGGCTTGGAGGATGGACTTGCCTGTGGCTACAAGGTTCAGCAGCAGAGCTGGGCCTCGCAGGGCCCCTCAGAGCTCCTCCCTCCACACACAGGCAGCAGTCGCTGCCAGCTCCTCCAGTACTGCCCGACATACACCCGACTGAACGGCTTCCCGCTCCCCACTGCACTGCCTGAACCACCACCATTAGTGACCCACTCCTTGCTGTCTGTCTCCAAGTTGCCTCTAACAAATGCATAAACCCAGGGAAGGAGTTCACATCTAAGCTTATTAGTAGGATTTTATGGCAACAGTAGTTGTAAATCACCATTAGGCAACTTTAAAGATGGAGACACTGAGTGTGTCTCCAAGACCAGTGGACTGGTCTTTCCACTTTCACAGAAGGATTTGTCTACAGCACCCTGAAAGCCACCTTGACATGCTGCCATGGTCTGAATGTTTGTCATCCCTAAACTCATATGCTGAAATCCTAAAGGTGATGGTATCAGGCAGGGGGCAGGTGGTGGCGTATTTAGGAAGTTATGAAGCTATGAAGGCAGAGCTCTCATGAATGAGGTTAGTTCCCTTTACAAAGAGGATGGCGAGAGACCCCTGGCCCTCTCCACTGTTTGCAGACATGGCTGGGAGATGTCATCAACGAACCACAAAACAGGTTCTCACCAGATGCAGAATCTGCAGGCAACTTGATCTTAGACTTCCAGCCTGCAGAACTATGAGCAGCATCTTTCTTTGTTGTTGATAAGCCAGCCAGTGTCTGGTTATAACAACCTAACTCAGACATAAGCCTTTAGGAATGGCACCCACCAGTCAGAGAGAGGTGGGAGGAGCAGGGTCAAATGATGTTGACTTCTCTAATTCATCTACACTCGGATGGTCCAGCAGGGAGCATGCAGACCACAGGTCCCATCAGGACACAGGCCCAACACCAGGCCCAGCTTCTCTAGAGAGTCTGGAGAGCCCAGCCAGCTCTGTTCACTCTTGCCCTGTGGGGAAATGGAGAGAGCTTCATATTTTGCCCTTAAGATATGAGTGTTGACATCGCTTTACATTATTAGAGAAAATGCCCAGCCAAGAAATAAACCACCAGTTTTATTTACAGTATATTTCCCAGAACTCAGAGAAATACTGCACTTTTTTTGTGTAGGACTGAGACCAAAGCATCATTTATAACAATACATCAAACTTTACAGTGCATAAAACTCTCCCTACCTTATAAAAACATACAAAGAATGGCTCACTCTTTATATAAATTACTTAAAGACAGCCCAAGTTTACACATCATTTTGAAAGGATTTCCATTACTGGGAAGAGCTGCTCCTACCAGTGGCAATTTTTGTGGTGCTGAGGGAACAATTAAAATGGGAAACAAATTGCAACAAAGCAGTCTATGGGAAAGAAAGCTATCCCAGATCAGCCTAAGGCAAAATGTGTTGTTTTAATCACAATATTAGTCACCTCCTTATTAGACTTTGTCTTTCAAGACATGCTGGCACCAAGGACACTATTGTAAAAGCCTAAGGACAGGAATCATATGTACCAGTATTTTCACTCGTTGTTTTGTCCCTGGCACATAGTAGGTGCTCAATCAGTATGAGTCGAAAAGGGAGAAAAGGAGGAAAGGAGAGGAAAGGGTAGGAAGGAAAGGAGGAGGGAAGGATGGAGAGAGGAAAGGAGTCTGTGTAGAATGTAAATATATCAGCTATCTACTGCCACAGCATTGCTGTGTAACATACCCCGAAACTCAATGATTTCAAACTCCTGTTTTCATGGATGCCCTCAGGTTTGCAGTCAGGCAGGCATTTCTGGCCCCAACTCAGTTCACCCACATTCTGCTGGGCTGCTGGCTGTTGGCTATTGGCTGATGGATAATGGCCTCCTCTGGTGGGTCAGCTGAATTCTTTTCCTCTGTCTCTCTTTCTCACGCACATCCACAAGTCTTTCATGTTATCCCAGCAGGCTGGTCTGGGGACATTCTCCAGCTAGCCCGGGAATATTCTCATGAAGACTGCGAGATTGCAAGAGAGCAAGTGGAAACATACAAGCACCCTTTCTAGCTTCCGCTTGCAGTGTGTTTGACAAATTTCATTGGCTGAAGCAAGTCACATGATCGTACCCAGAGCCTGACTGGGAAGGGACTAAGTACAGGACAAAGGGCATCAATACAGGGAGGACATTAACTGTGGCTGTGGGTGTCACCAGCCGACCACAATAGCCATTTCCACTTCTCACCAGCCCCACCTCACCCTTAACCTCACTCCACATTCAATTATCCAAAGCCCATGGAAAGAGAGTAGAAAAGATTTTCTGCCCTGGGTCTCTTTGGGAAAAATGAGAGCCCAAAATCAGCCTCTTCAATTATAGTCACACTTATTTAAACCAGCCGTCACAAATCTTAATACCTACAGGGGACAGGCAGGTGATAAATTACTGAATCAGACCAGGCTCAGAGTGGATTGCTCCAGAAAACCCCTCCTCTGTCCCCAGAGTGGCGACCGTGTGGCTCAGGCCAACAGAGGACCGGCTGGGAGGCAGACCGAGGGCTGTAAGCCCAGCAGAGTGTCTCAAAAGATGCTGCAGATGGACATTTTTAAGTGAAAACATATTTTAAAGCTAGCCACTATTTTTTAAAAGCAATAATAAATAGGCACAATCTGGGCCCAAAAAATATATCAATGAGATCGACCCGATGAATTTATAGAGCATCTATTACACATTGTGCAAGCATTTTACACACACATCACGGACTGAATTATGTCCCCTTGCTCTCAATAATTCATACGTAAAAGCCCTAACCCCCAGTGTGATCATATTTGGAGATGGAGCATCCCAGGATGTAAGCAAGGTTAAATGAGGTCAAAAGGCTGAGCCCCTGATGCAGCAGGCCTGGTGACCTTTAAAAAGAGACACCAGCATCTCTCCCTGCACACGCAGAGGGAAGGCCATGTGAGGACACAGCGAGAAGGCAGCCAAGGAGAGAGGCCTCACCAAAAACCAACCCTGCCATCACCTGGACTTGTACTCCCAGCCTCCAGAACTTAAATTTCTGTTGTTTAAGCTTTCCAGTCTCTGCTTGTTATGGCATCCTGAGCCCAATCCCATTCACTTTAAAATCTAAAACAAAGACATGGAATGCACATGGGCCCCAGCCCAGAGAAAGGTGAAATGCCTTATATTTGTGTATTATTTTATGCTTTACAGAACCCTGGAGCAGAACAAATTATTGCCTGTTTTTCAGATCAAAAAGACTGTGTTTCAGAGAGGCAAAGAGATTTGCTCAAAGTCACACAGTGAGAAGAAAACTCGAAGTCAATCCCTGATTTTGGGTGCCCTCTGTCCAGGATACCCCAGTTCTGTGTGCCCATCTCCAGCAGCCAGCTTCTCTGTCTCTCCCTTGGCTACTCTTTGGCCACGCTCTCCTTTGGCTGCTAGCGGCTCCCTGTGGGCACTAGGAGAGGTCCGGAAGTGCCTGTGTGTCCTCCAGGCAGCCCTTGATGAGTAAGTCACAGCTGCATGTGTGCCCAAGCCCAGCTGCTTTCCCAGGCTTGAGAGCACCCAGACATGTAGCTGCGTGGGACCCAGCTGAGGTCCCTCTCTGAGGACCTTGGCTGAAATTGCACCATCTCAGCATCTTCTCCTGCCCTGCCTGCTCCCCCTTCCCCTTATTATCTTCTCTAGGACACATCAGTCCTATCTGGAGTGTTCTTCTGGGAAACTGAATCCAAGACCAGGTACCCTTGAAGACCCCTGCCTCATGACAAGGCTGCTTTTCGGCCCCAGGCCCTGGTGCAATGGGAGCCCAGAGGTTCACAACTCTGGCGGTAGGACATAGAGGTTGATGGTGGTAGGAGTGGGAAGGGACACCCTCTCCTCTTTCACCCATGGGAGAAGAGAATGAGGCCCTCTGGCCTTCAGTGACCTTTATTACTTTACTAGTTTCAATGTACAAAAATATTTCAGTGAACACGTTTTTAAAAGATCACCCAAAGGTAAAATAAGCAGTTAACATACTGGGATATGTCCAGCCAAGAAGGTTGCATGTGTTTAAACAAAACTAGGGCCACACACACTCCCACATAAGGGTGGAAAATGGAAGAGGTTTTAGGGCAGTGAACGCGAGAGACAGATATGAATGTGAGTCTTGATTCCACATGTCCCAGCAGTGTGACCTGAGACAACCTCTCTGAGCCTCAGTTTCCTCATCTGCAAAGTAGGGATGATAATAATGCCTAATTTGGAAGGCAGTAATGAGGATTAAATGAATGAATGTATATAAAGAACTTAGTAGGGTCTCTGGCATTGAGGAACTCCGGGGATATTTTCTACTATCACCACAATCACCACCGTCATCACTGTCATCATCATCATCATCGCAACTGTTGTAACCAGAGGTTACAAATCAGAAGCCTCTGTCAGGGTTCTGCCCAAAGATGCATTTTGTCTAGTCCAAGCAATGCTGCTCAAATACTCATTTGCTAAAATGTGACATTTGGGTGACTTCACATTAAAAGACAGAGTGCTAAATGAAATAAATAGGACACACTTGTAAATACCAAATCGTTTCTCTGGTGTGAAAACCTAAAAGTGTAAATAAGGTTCAAAATGCATAATTGATAATGTGAAATGGGAAGAAAAGGTCTAAAGGAGTAGGGGAAGTGAGAGGTATAGGGGAAAGGAAAGAAGGGATAAGAAAAAATATGAGAAAAGGAAAAAATGGAAGCAAAGTCTTTGTAAATAGGGAGGGGTGGAGGGGGTGAAGGGAGGGCTGGGAATGGGGAAAAAATAAGAACCAAGGTACTGAAGTAAAGGTACAAGATCCCAAAGATGAATGTAACTGTACTGTATACCTAAAATGTGCCAATAAACTTCTTTTTGGGGGGAGGGGGGCTACTGGGGATTGAACTCGGGACCTTGCACTTGCGAGGCAGGCACCGGAATCACTGAGCCAAACCCCTGGCCCCATGTACCAATAAATTTAATGAAAAAAAAAGACAGAGTGATGATTTCTTGAAAAGGACAGATTGGGTGACTTCTGGCCCATACAGCCACAGAGTAAGATCAGCTGGAATTGGGATGTGGCTGCCTCTTTCAAGTGGTACCTGGGCTCCCCACTTGCCACAACCCCAACCTTGCTTCCTTCACCTGCATGCCAGGTGCCCATGAGCATTCACAGGTGAGCCCAGTGCTTCTCCACACACAGTGACACATGCTGCTCACAGGAACATCTGCACCATATTTTGATGCCCCCCTAATGTTCCAACATGTGTCTCCATCATCACTTACTTAACCAGATTCCTACAGTGGAACATCGGAGTCAGTTCAAATTTCTCATTTGTAAACAACCCTATGATGAACATCTTGAACCTACCAGCTTGGGCAGGTGGAAGAAAGTTGTTGGAAGGGCAGGAGCTGCAATGCTACAGACACCCATAGGTAGAAGATTTAGGATGAGAACAGGCCAAGACAGAGAGTGGGTGCTAAGCTAGGGGATCATATGGGAAGGACCCAAAGGACATTTCTGAAATCATCAGCAAAACTGTTTCCCTAAATGTAGTTATTACTCTCTTCTATAATAATAGGTTGGTTATTTAGTCCTCTAGGGAGGGTTTATTTATTTATTCAGTGTGTTTGCGTGTATGTGTATTGCTAGGGATGGAGCCTAGGGCCTCAAGCATGTTAAGCAAGCACTCTGCCACTGAGCTACATCCCCAACCCTGGGGAAGGTACAAAAAAGTGCTATTAATAGGCACAAAATCTTTGTAAATAGGGAGGAATGGAGGGGTTGAAGGGAGGCCTGGGCAAGGATGAAAAATAAGAACCAAGAGAGACTATGTAAAGGTGCAAATTCCCAATGATGAATGTCATTATATTGTGTACCTAAAATGTACCAATGATTAGAATGAATAATCGATAATGCAAAATAGGAAGAAAAGGTCCAAAGGGGTAGGGGTAGTGGGAGGGGCAGGGGAAAGGAAAGAAGGGAAAGGAAAAATGATGAGAAATGGAAAAAATGGAAATAAAGTCTTTGTAAATAGGGAAGGGTGGAGGGCGTGAAGGGAGGGCTAGGAATGGGGAAAAAATAAGAACCAAGATGCGTTATGTAAAGGTACAATTCCCAATGAGAAATGTAATTGTGTTGTATACCTACAATGTACCAATAAGAGAATTTTTTTTAAAAAATGCTATTAAGGAGCCAAGGCCATTGCTTGTGCCTCAAATTCAATGATCTCAGACCAGACAGAGCTGAAGGCACCGATACCTAAATTCAAGTTGCCAACTCGTCAAATGGCCCAGGGCAAATCTCACAGATTTGCCTTTCTCTTTCAATGGGGAGAGGCAAAAGTCTAGGTCTTTTACCCAAATGGACAAAGTTATTTATTGTGAGGGTTGAATAAAATAATATCTAAAATAAATCCCAGTTAAATTTTTAAAAGATCTATAGCTGGGCAGAGTGGCAGCTACTCAGGAGAGTGAGGCAGTTGGATCACAAGTTCAAGAGCAGCCTGGGCAATTTAATGAAACTTGTCTCAAAATAAAAGGTGAAAAGGGCCGGAGATATAACTCAGTGGTAGAGCATTTGCCAGGCCCTGGATTCTATCCCTGGTACTGCAGAAAATCAAACAGATAAAAAGTAAATAAAAATAAAAGCTATAACAATCCTAAAAGAAAATCCCAAAGAATATTCTTTGTAATCATGGAGTAAGAACTTTTTAAACATATGAAGTCCAAAAGTACAAAGGAAAATGCTGACGTACTTAAGCACATCAAAATTTAAATCTCCATCTAGCCAAAAATGGAGAAACATAATGCAAATAACAAACAGAAGAAAAATCTACAACATACATGACAAAGAGATATTTTGGGGGAAAAAAGAAGAGCTCCTGCAATCCATAAGAAAAAATTTAGAAACCTAACAGTAAAAATAAATTGAGAAAAAGACATAAACAGGCCATTTCAGAAATATACAAATGGCTTCAAAGCTAATAATCAAAGATCCATAAATTTTTCCCACATTCACTTGTCAGGAATTTTAAAGGCTAATAATATTCAACGCCAGTAAAGCCATGAAATGCAAATTCCTGAAGCGGCTTTGGAGGTCAATTTAGCAATAGCTATCAAACTAGTAAACCGGCAAACCCTTTAACCCAGCAATTTATACTTCAGGGGATTTATTCCCCAGAATTATTTTCCCAATCTAGCAAGTTTTCAGTATAAAGATGTCCCTTGCAGTCCTGTGCATAAAAGTGAAAATTGGAAGCAATGTCACTGAAAGCAGTGTGCTACTGAGCCACCTGTGTGGGACACTGCACAGCTGGGCTCTGCATACACATGTGTGAAGTGCATCCAGCACTGTCCCCTTGGGGGAAGAAGAGGGACTCCATTGACCTGTCACCTCCGGTCTCCCCCTGGGTCAGAACCACCCATAGGGCATTGACTCCCTCCAGCCTCAGGCAGCAAGTGCAAGACTTTTGAGACAATTCGCAAAGGAGCTTCATGCAGCAGCATCAGAGAAGTCCCACGCAAGGGACACCTGTGCAGAGAAGGCTGAAGCCCACTCAGAACTGCTCAGTGCAGCCTTGGCTAAAAGGACAGCCCCACGGTGGACTGGGGAATGAACCATGGGTCCACTCAGCCAAAAAACACCTCTGCCTAAAGGAGCTGCTGCTTTCTCCCCTACACTGAGACCCACTGGTTCAAGTGGCCAGGATTCCAAATCTATAGCTATATTGTTTCTTCTCATCTTCTCTATCTGATACCATCACCTCTTCCACCCAGTTTTCTCTCATTTCTTTGGAAATCCTCATTACTGTAGAATGAGGTGTCTTAGGTTTTTCTCTTCTGCTTTCCCTACAAGCACAAAAGCCTTGTGGGCCTTCTTAAACCCTTTGTGCTTGCTAATAGCCCTGGGAGGAACTGTAGTGGATACTATAGTCTTGGTCTTCCCTGCAGGTTCTTTCTTTTAGAGCTGCCCTCTTATATTCTATGTGTGTCTGCTGGAGCTGTCAATCAGTTTCCATAGCAGCAGGCATGGTCTAATAGAGATCCTCCTAGATCAGGTTGGTTCAGGGATAGTCATGTGACTCAAGCAGGGCCAATCAAAATTCTTCCCTGGTAATCTTCTCAGGGAGTTGGGGGGGGGGGGGAAGCTATATATATATATATTCTGACATCTGGAGTCACTGTACTGGATTTGGGGATTGCCAGCCACATATTCCTGCCACTCAAAAGAAAACTGAAAGAATAAAATCATCAAATAAGGAAAAGCCCAGCCTAGACATGGAGAAAGAGTCCCAAGAACATTGCTTGATTCGTGGCTTCAGCTGGCCTTCCATCCCACCCTACTCAGATAAACAATCTAATAACACATTTTATAAGCTTTAGATAATTTGGGGGAATTTTTGTCATTTGCAACTAAAAGAGGTAAAAGGGAAAAGATTATGGGTGAGGCAGTGAAAAGGAGGGTTACTAAGACCCCCAGCAGGTTCTCAGAGTCCCTCTTGGTTAGCAGAAGCTTCTCTTTGTTTTTTCTAATGAACTACACTCCATTCATTACCTACTGCTGTGCCCATGGAAAGAAAAAAAGAAAGAAAGAAAGAAAGGAAGGAAGGAAGGAAGGAAGGAAGGAAGGAAGGAAGGAAGGAAGGAGAGAGAGAAAGAAAGAAAGAAAGAGAGAAAGAAAGAAAGGAGAGAGAGAGAGAGAAAGAAAGGGAGAATTACAATTCCCATTTTTCCAAAAAAAGGAAATGACAACACATAGAAGCTATATAAATTTGCCAAACCTATATGGCTGTAATGGGATTTAAACCTGATTTCTGTGACTCTGAAGTTCCTGTTCTTCATAATTTGCTATTAGGAAAGTGCAGAAAAAATTTGAATTACACAGGTTCATTCAGAATTGCTGTTCTGAACCCCAGTATCTCCTCAGATGGTCACAAACATAAGAATTTGGGTCACCCCAAAGAGCTGCTCACAAAGGATCCTAGAGGATGTTAAGAGTGGGAACCATGCCAACAAGAATTCATCGCCAATCCCCAGTACCAAAAAAAAAGAATTCATCGCCATGGTGAGGCTCCCACCAAAAAATGAAAAGAGAGGGCCAGGGATTTAGCTCAGTGGTTCCACTGCCTGCCTTGCAAGCACAAGGTCCCGAGTTTGATCCCCAGGACCAAAAAAAAAAAAAAAAAAAAAAATGAAAAGAGCCTCTTGAGCCCTCAAAACTTTGGCTCATTGGGTTAATGAGCGAGGGAAGCTTCCGAGGGGACGCTGCGGGGCCAACACTCAAGCCCTGCATCTTGCTTTGACCTAATACCATCCCGTGTGCCAGTTGCCGAAGGCAGAAACGCTTCAGAATCACCAATGATTCTTCCCTCCCCTTCACCCCCACATCCCGGCCCCGTTGGTTCCAGATCCAAAGGGAACCTTGCCCTGTCTCCGTTTCTCCATCTCATCTCTACAGCTTGGGCATCCTTCACCTCTCACTGCTGCTCCCGAAGGGGCTCCCGGGGGCCCTGTGCTGGCCATTTGCCTGTTTGTGTTCAGATCCGAAAGCTACCCTTCCCGGCCTGCTCTGAATTGCAGGACACTGTCTTTCTCAGACCTCTTTGATCTCTGGTTTCTGGGTAAATTCAATCAGCAGGAGGCACCAGCGGAAGCCTAGAGGGATGGATGAAGGGAGAGCATTTCTGACCCCCAGCCGGCTTTGGGTGACCTCCTGGGCTGCATCTGTGTCTGCTCAGTGGTCCCATCCTCATATCCCGGACCCAGCAGGGAACCCTAACCGTCCCTACCAAATGGTTCCAGTCCCCGGCTTCTGATAATAGTGCCTCCCCTCTTTGTCCATTTGTCCATAATTACAAAGATGCTTCCTGATGGTGATCACTTCTGGGTCATCTCATTGTCCGCTATTTGGCTTCTCTGCTGTTGCAACACTTACATACCCATTTGCCACATTAAACACCTTCTGTTTGAAACAGGCCCTGACTGAGGGAATTCCCCTCCTATCCATCTTCTGGACACCTGGGTAACTTTTTCAAATGTCAATTAAATCAAGTTATTCCTGCTTAGAATCCTAGAATGGCTTCCTATCACCCTTCAAATAGAATTCAAGTTCCTCGTCACGGTCTACAGAGCTTGCCCCTGCTTACCTGCCCACCTCATCTCCAGTCCCTCTCCAGGCTGTACAGTGCCTCTGGCCCTCACTCGGCCCTCTAACATATCAGTCTCTATTCCTCCTCAGGCCCTGTGCATGTGCGATTCCATCTGCCTGGCAAGATCTGTTCCCTATTATCAAACTGCCTCGCTCACTCCTTTTTCTCCTTTAAGTACTAGCGTAAGAGGTGTGATTGAAAAATACAGTGAATGTTTAATTTTTTAAATTATTATAGTGAGAGACACATTAACATTAATCCCCCTCAGAATACTTCCCTGCACTTCAAGCACTCTTATCCCATCATTCTTGCCAACTTCTGAAGCAGTTCTGGAAGTATTCATTCGTATGTGTCTTTAGTTGCACTGTCATGGCTGCCTCGATGTCCTGAATTGATTCAAAACATTTACTTTACATGATCATTTTGACTTTGGAGAAAAGCCAGAAGTCACACAATGCAAGATCTGGTGAATAATGTGGATGAGAAAACACCGTAGCATTTTTACGAGGCTGCCTTTCCATTGAATGGCACCCAACAGCAGCACTCACTGTACTTTTGATCATACTTCATAGAGACATGAAGAAGACTCAAAACTGCTTCAGAAAGTGGTAAGAATGACGGGATAAGTGTGTTTAGAATGAGTGCAAGCATTTTGAGCAGGATTAACAGCAATGTGTCTCTTACTGTAATACTATAAACTTAACCATTTACCATCTATCTGGTCACCCCTTGTAAATGAGGTGAAGCCTTACACCTTCACCCCCAGGTATCCAACAAAGAGACCCTGTCGCCCCTTTTCACTCTCTTTCCTAGTACTCCGGATGTTTCCATGATAAGACATCCTCTGAAGTCGCTTATTATCATCTGTTGGCCTCTCTCCAAGCTCCACAGAGCAGATCCATATCGTGTTCCTGTTGCATGTCCAGGGTATTAGTCAGAGTTCTCCAGAGAGATAGACAGAACCAATGGGAGATATTATGGGAATTGTCTCATGCAATTACAAAGGCCATGAAGTCCTGAGATCTGCCACCTACAGGCTGGACAACCAGGAAAGCCCATGGCATCATTCAGTCCAAATTGAAGGCCTAAAATCCAGAGGAGCTGCTGGTGTAATTTCCAGTCCAAAGCCAAAGGCTTTGGAGAGAAGGAAAAGAGAAAGGAGGTAAAGGGTGGATTTGTGGTAAGTTCCAGAGTCCAAAGACCCAAGAAGCAGGATCTCTGATATCCGAGGGCAGGAAAAGATGGGTGTGCCAGCTCCAGAAGAAAGAGGGAAGCTGGGTCTGGTGGTACATGCCTGTAATTCCAGCACTCTGGGAGGCTGAGGCAGGAGGATCTTGATTTTGAGTCCAGCCTAGGAAACTTAGTGATTTAACAAGACCCTGTCTCAAAAAAAAAAAAATTAAAAGGCTGGGGATATAGCTCAGTGCAAAGGCCCTATGTTCAATCACCAGTACAGAGAGAGAGAGAGAGAGAGAGAGAGAGAGAGAGAGAGAGATTTCTCCACCTATTTGTTCTGGCCAGGCCCTCATGGATTGGATGATACCTGGGAACACTGGGGAGAGAATGTCTTCTTTACTCAGTCTACAGATTCAAATATTCATCTGCTCCGGAAACATTCTCACCGACACACCCAGAAAAAAATGTCTTGCGACCCTTAGCCACCTCAGGTTAGCTGTCACATGCAGCCCAGGAGCTGGCACATATTAGACACCAAGAAATCTGTGTCCAGTGAGTAAATCCATAAGATTGTCTAGCTGATGCCCATCAGTGGGGAGTCACATGCGGGGCACAATGGCTGTCTTGGGCTGGGTTCTCTAGAAACAAACCCTAAAAGTCCACATGAAAGTGACACACACTTGTGATCTTAAGCTGAGGCAGGAGGATCATGAGTTCAAGGCCAGCCTGGGCAATAAGATCCTGTCTCAAAGTAAAACTAAAAGGGCTAGGGATGTAGCTCAGTGGTAGAGCCCTTGCCCGCATCCACAAGGCCCTGGGTTCATTCCCCAGTACTGCAAAAAAATGTATAAAAGTGATTTATTACCGTGCATTGCCATGACACACCAGTAGGCAAAGTCCCATGGAGGGATCCTGGGGCTCTCTGCCCCAGGGAAGAGGCTCTGGGCACCAGGCAGGTCTCATCTTAAAGTTGACCAGGCTGGAGGTGAGGGAGCTGGAGTATTTACCCCCATCCATGACCAAGCCAAGGGGTATGAGCTGCCACAGGGCAGGGAACCAACCTAAAGTCCTAGCACAGTGGGGTCTGGGAGCCCAAGACAGTCACCAAACTAAGACACTTAGGCACTGGCAGTTGAAGCGAGCACATGCCCTGGGGGACAGTACAAACAAAAATGGTGAAGGGGTTTGGGGACAGGAGTAGGGCACTGACTGTGTTTGCTACAGAGCCCTTTGGAAATATCTGGAGATGTTTTCTGACTGCCATGAACTAGGGGTGCTGATGCCTCATGGTCCCCAAGGACCAGGGATAATTAATGTGGTACAATGTGCCACCCAAGAAAAACTGCCCCACCCCAGATGCCAAAAGCACCCCCAAAGATGAGCAATTATCCACTTCTCATCCCTCATTTAACAGATGAGGAAACTGAGGCCCAGAGAGAGAAAGTGAGTTGCCCAAGCCAACACGGGAAGAAAGCCACAAAGCCAGGGAGAGAGCACGGACCACTTCACAGCAGCCCTTGGCCCCTCGTTCTTTGCTAACCCTAAAAGAGAACATCACAAGCCCAAGGACAAAGTCCCTCCTGGAATTCTAGAGGTGGGAGCCCATCCTCTCTCTCCCCTGGGTGAAGTGGGGAGAAATCAAACTTCAAGACATTAGAACAAGTGGCAAAGCAGATGTGCAAACAAAGATAAGGGAGACAGGGTTTCCACAGACAAATTCATGCCCTGCTCGGTTGAGACATTAAAATGAACGAACTGAATTTCATGCCATATGCAAATCCTCAGCAGCTGTTGGCTCTGTAATCACAGGAGACTTAATGTACTAACTAAACAAGAACAGAAGATGCTGGCACGCAGGCTCTGGGCAAGCCCACGGATGGCAGAGCCTGTGCTCCTCTGAACCAGCAGGTGTACAGCGTTCATGGCAGACAGCAGGAAGGGGTTCCGTGCCTCTCCTCGACTCTCCTTTCCAGAAGTGCCCGTGGCCACAACAACCAGGGGCTAAGGAGGAACGTGGCTGTCTTGCACCCTGGTCCTTCCTGTGTTCCAAACATTCCCCACTGGGCTCCTTTCTCCAGTTGTCAATGTTGACTCGGTCCAGCCCTGGACTGGAAGCTGAGAAACAGCCAAATGACCCCAGGTTTGGGTCCCCCATCTGGATCCAAAAGAGTGGGAAGCTGGCGACTGGCTGCTGGTACGGGGTTCATCCCACCTGAGGATCCCGGGTCCTTCTGACTGTCCAAGCTAATAATTATAACAGCAAACACTTACCAAATGTTCAGTGTGGGCCGAAAGCCAAGCACATCACTTTCTGTGCATTATCTCCATCTTCCCCTTTCATTCACTCAACAGACATTAATGAAGCACTTTTTATGTGCCAGGCAGTATGCTGAGGATAGAGCAGCAAGCGGAACACACAAAAAGGTCTTGGGCCTCACAAACCTCTTGGTTTCTGGTGGGACCGACATCTTAAGCACAGTTATGGTGAATGCTAAGAAAATCATTTTGTACCTAGTTTATCACCAACATTCTTGCCTTAGGATGAGTTACATGTTTAAAAGTTGTTCTAAAGAAAAATATTAAGTAAATGATAATACAGTGATTCTCCAATGGGCTAAAAGCAGGATGGATTTCTTCTCCCATATAACCCTGCTATAGGTTTTACTATTAGTCCCATTTTACAGTCAGGGAAACTGAAGCTCAGAGGGGTAAAGTCTTATGCATGAAGTCACACAACTAGGACATGGTGGAGTTCACATTTGAACCCAAGCCCATCTTCAAAGCCTGTGCTTTAACCACCAGGCTCACCCCAGCAAGACCCCAAGTGGCCCATTTCATTTTAATACAGAGGACCCTTGACTTAATAACTCAAGTTGGTCAGTTGCCTTCAAAGTCCCTCTCCTGTGTACTTTCAGGCCGCACTTCCTTCCAGGCAGATCTCAGCATCCTTAGAGAGACAATGGCCCAGGATTTCTCACTTAACCCCACACAGGAAAGGATGTTGTCATGTTCCCTCCAGAACTCGCTAAGGGTCAAATCTGTATCTGAGACTATCTGGAAGCACAAGCAGCCAGCATTCGGGTCATAACTCAAGACTTGGTTCGTGTGTTAAAATTAAAATTCCAGTCGTAACCCATGTCATTCGTATGTCAGGCCAGTCATAGCTCGAGGGTCCACTGCATCTGGGTCACTGCCACCAGCCACTAAAAGGCCCTTAGCACACGCTGTGTTAGGTTTGGGGGAGATAACCCGCGGGGCCTTGGGGTTCTTCTCCCCATTCTGACTTTTCTCTACTGTGAAATGGTGACACCACCTGCCTGACGCAGCGAGGAAAGCACAAACCCGCACACACAGGGCGACAATGACAGTCTGAGATGGGGCACGGAAGGGGGATGGACACCATAATTCTCGTGCAAACGCTAGTATTGTTGTCATTACTATCACTGGGCCTCCTAGCTGCTCCTTCAGCCGCCACAGAAAATGTTACTGCTGCGTATTATTCTCAGATTCCCGAGGTTGCCTTTACTCCCCTCTGGTCACCTCTGCAAAGTGTCATTTGCCCTCCCCCCAACGTCCCACCTGAGCTTGCTGCTCTCTTCCTGAAAAGTCCTCGGGCCAGTGCTCCACCAGGGCCTGAGTCACTAACCTGGGACATCAGACAACTAACTTCTCTGCAGCGCCTTGAAGCGGGGCCAACAGCACAAGTGGGTCCAGGCCCAACCCGGGCGATGGTCCGCACCTGTGAGTGTCTGTCTTTCTCTCTGCTGACCTCCACGTTCTATGGGAAGAACTCCAGGGGGCGAGGGTCTCAAGGCTCTGAGAAATACATTAAGAACAGTGAGGGCAACCACAGGGAGGAATGCGTGCGTGCGTGCATGTGTGCGTGCGTGCGTGCATGTGTGCGTGCGCGCGTGCGTGTGTGCGTGCGTGCGTGTGTGTGCGTGTTGGTTACTGGGGATTAAACCCAGGACTTTCACGCTGAGCTTCTTCCCCAGTCCCTTTTTAGTTTTTTATTTTGAGACAGTGTCTTGCTATGTTGCTAAGGTCCCCAGGGTGGGCTCAAACTTGCAATCCTCCTGCCTCAGCCTCTCAGAGTGCTAGGATGACAGACATGGGCCAGCTTCGAGAGGACTTTGATAAATGGAATCTGCAAGGTTCAATAAGAATCAGATAAGCCCCGAAACAAAGGCAGAGGTGCTTTTCATAGGTAAGAGAACGATCTGCCCATAGGAGAAGTATCCGGGGTTGGCGCTGCGGGCCAGCACCATGCAAGAGCCTGCAGACAAGAGCACCCTCCTGAGCCCACGGAGGGAGACAGCAAAGAATTCGGTGCAGGAGGGACTGGTGCTGGGCGGGCGGGCACCCAGCCAAAGGGCGGAGACGCTGGAGGTGAGCGGGACCTCAACACTGGAGAGAGAGGGATGCGGGGAGAGACCTCTGCCTTCGGTGTAAAGAAGGCGGGACCGCCGTGGTTGCGCGCGCAGCCCCGACACTGCGTTCGAATTTTACCGCCCTCTGCCAGCATCCGGCGGCGCATTAGCGTGCTGGCGAGCTACTCCTCCAGGTCCCTTGAATAACCCAGGCACCCATCTGTTGCTCTTCCCGGAGTTGAGCTGAGGGAGGAGCATGAGCCCTGCGGCAGAGACCAGTCCGGAAGACAAAAGAACCTGGACAACTGCAGAGCCACACAGCAGGGCTGAAGAGCAGGTGACTGGAGCATAAGGCAGGGTCTCGTCCGTCGCCACTGCTCCTGTACGAGCCCCCGGGGCCAGAACGCTGCGGTGTTTTGTCACATGCCTGAAGTCCGCTTCTGTCCTCCTCCATATACAGGCCTTGTGATCTGGCAACTGTCAGATCCTTACAGTAGTTCCCGGAGGCCCCGGGACCTGCCCACCCTTCCCACCTCATCTCCCCGCAGCCCTGGCCTCAGCCCCACTCCGTAAATCCCTTCTTTATTGTTTCCATAGCGCTTAGCAACTTCCGAGACATCATCTAATCTGCCTGTGTGTACTGTCTCTCTCCTCCCCTGAAAAGTAAGTTCTCCCAAGACAGAAATTGATTCTGTTTTGTTCACTGCCATCTCCCAGGGCCTGGGACAGTAGGGTCACATGATAGAAATACAATATACATATCAAAATTCCCCCCCAAAAAACATGTGAAACTAGGAGGAAGGGGCAGTGATTCGTGTATATTATGGGCATGTACAAATCTGCCAAAATGAAACAGTCAGACACGTTAATCTGCATAACTGACATGCACTGATAAAAATGTGGGGAAAAAAATATAATCATAGGGAAGAGAGGATTGTTAAATAAGTGGGCCCTGTTATGGTGTTTGTAACCATCACAAAATCTAAAGCAACACCAGGACACAACAGGAGGGCACAGTCGGTTAAAAATCTGGGCACCCAGAGTTTTCTGGGCAGCTGGGTCAGAAGCCAGAACTGGAGAGGAAAATGGAATAAGGAGAAGAAGCACCAGGTACAGGCCAGGGCAGGGCTGCCAGGGGGCTGTGCCCACGCTTGGGGACTCAGCTCAAGGACATCACCGGGACAGATGGTCCCAACGCTTCCTCTTACCCCAGAGAAGACCTCTGAACTCTCCCAGCATGGAATGTCAGGCCTATGCCTCCTGTGTCCGCAAAACCCCACATGTTCACCCCTGATGAGATGCGTCCAGAATGATCTCACCACTCGAGGGGCTCAGAGCTGCCTCCCGGGCCACCCTTGCAGCATCTCAACCCCAATCCGAAGATGTCTGTCTGGCCCAGAACTGAAGGCCCAGGCAGAGCTGTGGACCCACCCCACCTTGGGGATCTCCCGGGTGAGAGCTGCAGAGCCTGTAGGACATCAGCAGGCTGCTTTGCCCCTGACGGAGATATATCTCCAACTTGCTCCAAACCAGTGCGTCACAAACATCAGCACTCCACCATCACCTGGAGAGCTTCCCAACCACAGACTCTCAGAGTGGAAAAGAGACAGAAAGAGAGACTCATTCCAAACATCTCTGTAATCCTGGTCCTATGGAAAGGTTTACATGCCAGAAAATAAATACTGTACGTAACCCACTCAGCCAAGGTGCAGGGGTCCCAAAGTGGGGTTCAGCAGCAGCATCACCATCACCTGTGAGCTCACTGGAAATGCAGAACCGTGGGACCTGGCCCTGCGCTACTGAATCTGAATGTCATGGGATTGAGATCTGATGTGTTTCTATATTTTGAAAAGCTTTTAATTTTGAAATAATTTAGACTTAAAAATCAAAAACATGGCCAGGCATGGTGGCACATGCCTGTAATCCTAGCACTCAGGAGGC
This sequence comes from Heterocephalus glaber, assembly GCF_053883595.1. Taxonomy (NCBI): domain Eukaryota; kingdom Metazoa; phylum Chordata; class Mammalia; order Rodentia; family Bathyergidae; genus Heterocephalus; species Heterocephalus glaber. The sequence continues at coordinate 11,644,826 of NW_028258412.1, forward strand.
TGAGGCAAGAGGATCACCGAGAGTTCAAGGCCAGCCTGAACTATACAGCAAGACCCTGTCTCCAAAAAGAGACCAAAAAATTGATTACATAGAGTTTCCCTAGGTCTTTCACCCAATTTCCCCTAGTGTTAATATCTTACATAATAATAGAACAACTATTCAAACCCGGAAATTAACATGGATATAAACTCTACAGATGTACATTCAAATTTCATCAGTTTTTACACTAATGTCCTTTTTCTGGTTCAGGATTCCACATTACATGTAATTCTCCTACAGAATCAAAATAAAGCCATGTAAACCAGGAAATGACACGGAAACATTATTGCCAAGTAATTCTCAGACCCCATTTAAGTGTCAGCAAAGGGCCCAGTAAAAGTCCTTTCTAGTAAAAGGCTGCAATTCAGGGTCAGCCACACGGCCCAGTGTCTCAGCCCCTCGGTGTCCTCTAGAGTATGATCCTGCCTCAGCCTTTCCTTGTGTGTTGTGATCTTGACATTTGAAAACTTTTGTACGAGTACGAACTTCCCCCGATGAATGAATGTGGTCATTATGTACTACAAACATGTACTAATAAAAATTTTAAAATAAAGTTTAAAAACGACATTTGAAAAGTACTGGCCCATTCATTTGTAGAATTTCATTCCACTTGGATTTGCCCGATGTGTTCCCATAATTAGATTGAGTCACTGTACACCTAATCCCACATACACCTGCAGCCGCCATCTGGTGAACTGTGTGCTCACTAAAATTAGATGATTGCTCTCAAGCCTGTTTATGCTGGTTGCACTTGACCTGGTAACTATATTTTAGGTAAGTAGTAGATTGGTGATAAAATAGGAGGGAAAAAGAAAGTTGTTTCTCTAAAAACTAAGTGTTTTACAAAGCCTATGAAAAGCAAGTTCCTAAACAGACATTGATGGGGAATTAGTTGTAAAGGTAAAGGATGGAAAGGAGAGGGGGACTGTCAAAATCTGGAAGGATTCTGTATTCTGCCTTGCCAGGGTCTTTAAATTCTCATTACATTTAAAATAAACCAAAAGAGGAAATCATTTGATTTGTGCAGGAAAGATATGAGACTTTAATTAATCTATTATTAATCATTAATGAATCTAATATTGGCATTGGTTTTGATTAACTCCATATTGACACTGAAAAACTGATATGTAGAACACAAATCAATATGCAGTATACAAGTAAATGTAAGTTAAATAAAAGATAAAATATTCTAGGACATGAAGATTCCTGTTTTGCTATTCCAACAGACTTTTGACTTTCCCAGCAGACATAAGTTAATGGCAAATGGTATTAGGCTGGGCCCCAAGCTATACACAAGGACACATTGAAGTGAGCTCAAGGAATATGACTCAGCCCTAAAAAGGAGGAGAATGCTGACATTTGCTACAACATTGGTGACCCTGAGGATATTGTGCGAGGTAGAATGAGCCAGTCACAATAGTGCAAATACTGTATGAGGTCACTTGCAGGAGGACGTTGGAGTCATAGAGACAGAAGTGGAGTGGTGGATGCCAGGGGCTGGGAAAGAGGAACAAGGAGCAGTCGCTTAATGGGAACAGAGTTCCAGAGATGGATGGTGGTGATGGTGACGCAATATTGTAAATGTATTTCACGCTACTGAATTGTACACTCAAAAGTGGTCATGACAATAAATTTTATGTATTTTCCTACAATAAAAAAATGTTTTAAAAAGTGAGCACCACCTGCATATATCCCATTCTACAGAGTATTTAGGCAGAATTTAAAATAATGCATAACCTGACCATCCTTCTTTACTACTCCCACTGACTTGGGTTCTGGGTGGCCTTCCAATGTAAAAGAAAACATCTTCCAGAAGTGGAGACATTGTTTTGCTTTTTGTTTCCCAATTGCATTTTGTTGTTGTTGTTAAGGCATCTCTCCCCCTTTCATTCAAATAATTCACTTGGGATTATATGAGTATCTTTAAAACCATGGTAAAGCTACCTTTAGTCTTGAAAAGACATATTACCAAACTGTACAGCTAGAGACTTCCAGCATATCACATGGTGCCTTGTACATAGTCGAATATCAATATATATTGCTGATTAATGAACAAATGAAAGCTTTATTTTTTGTTTTTTGAGACAAAGTGTTGCTATATAGTTCGGGCTGGCTTTGAATTCACTGTGTAGCCCAGGCTGGCCTCGAACCAGCAGCAATCCTACTGCCTCAGCCTCCTGAGTACTGGGATTACAGACATGTGCCACCATACCTGGAAAGCTTCATTTCTTAACTTCCACAAGAGATATAAGAAGCCCCAGGAAAAGGAAAACCTGAAAAAGTTGCTTCAGTACATTTAACAAAATCTTTTATTTATACTGTGTGAGGTATGATCAAAACATACAGTGAATGTTTAATTTTTTTTAATTTATTACAGTAAATGACACATTGCCATGAATTCCCCTCACTTCAAACACACGCATCCCATCACTCTTGCCACTTTCTGAAGCAGTTCTGGGAAGTCCTCATCCGTGAGTCTTTGGTTATGTTGTGGCTGCCTGGATTCCTGAATCAATTCAAAACATTTTCCTTTCATTGTCATTTTGGCTTTAGGAAAGAGCCAGAAGTTTGCACAATGCTAGATCCCCAGTATAAGGCACATGAGGCCACGCGGTCTCATCACTAGCCTGCCTTCCCTCTGAATGGCACTCAGCCGCAGCATTCGCTGCATTTTTTATCACACCTCGTAAAGACACAAAAGAGGACTTCCAGATCGGCTTCAGAAAGTGGGCAGAGTGATGGGATAAGCGTGTTAAAAGCAAGGGGTTAATGGAAATGGTCTCTTACTATAGTACATTTTGTTTTAACGTAAATATTCACTGTATGTTTCGATGGCACATCGCATGTTGCTTGGGTTGGCTGCTGCCTGAGAAAGGCGGAAGTCATTCTAGCAGGAGTTTCTCCAGCAGGGGGAGTCCCAGACCAACTCAGCAGTCCCAGGACAGGCGTGAGGGACTCACAGTGAGTCGCTCCCGCTCAGACTCTTGCTCCCTGGCACAGCAGAGGACTCTGATGGAAACACTGATGTGGACCCCACTGGGAAGGCTGAGCTGCCCCCAGCTAACGTCAGAGAGGGGATCCCTCTTTCTGTTCCTCCACCTGAGGGTCCCAGCACCTCTCACAGCATGAAGAGCAATGACTCAGCCTCACCAGGGGAAACAAGAGCAAGTCCAAGCCTGTGCCACTGGACAACTATGGATAATCCACCTCCCTTTGCTCTTCAGAGTGTAGAACTGGCTTGGAACAATGCCCCTCCATCTGGCTGCACAGCTAGCAATGAGGCTAGTTTGCTTCTGCCTCTTCTGGTTAGTACACTCTGCTCAAAAATGCTTGCCAACTTGATTACATGTGCTCTGGCCCGGCCTCTCCAACAAGGCACACTGTGGGCATTCTGGGCCCTCAGCCCCCTCGTAGCCTGTTGTGTTCAGCAAAGACAGGGACACAGCTGTCATCCCATGTGATGGATTAACTAATGGTCAACTTAGAATGGCCAGCTGAACCGAGTCAGCATGGTTCTGGGCATGGAAGACCCACCAGAGAATTGTTCCCAATGGCATAAAAGGAGAACTGGAGGGGAATATCGTATGCTGTTGATTTTCCTGGAGAAGCTTGCCGAACCTCATTTTCCTGAGGCAAACTCAGCTGTTCGCTTTGTCAGAGGAGCTCAGAGCTCATGATCTCGCTGTCACCAGGGATGGCTGCTGTGAGGGAGCTCTGGTCTTCGCCTTGAGTGTCACTTCCTGCCTCCAGTGCAGATCCCTCAGCCTGGTGGCACAGACCCTTCACCCTCCCGGCGCAGACTTTCTAGCTTCCACCACTGGCCTTTGGGCCTTCCCAGTGCAGATCCTCCATACAGACCTGCATGAGACATTGCCATGGGCTCTAGGCCTCTGGCTGGACTCATGGAGGACATTGCCTTGGGCTCTACACCTTCAGCTGGATTTGTGTGGGACAGTGCTGGGATCCAGGCCCTCAGCTGGGTTCTTTGGGTCTCTAGTTTGTGGACAGATCTCTTGCACTCCTCAGCATTTGACTTTTTGGGCGAATATTATAAAATAATCCTATAAATTATGTGTCCTGTATTAAATCTATTCCCTTGCAAACCATGACTACAGCACCCCATTCCACACAATCTCTTTTATTTTTAATTTTTATTTATGTATTATTTTTCTGGCAGTGCTGGGGATGGAGCCCAGACCTCGCACACGCTAGGCAAGTATTTCATCTGTAAACTACACCCACTGGCCTTTTGAATTTATTTTGAGATAGGGTCTTGCTAAGTTATGCAGCCTGGCACTGAACTTGTGATCCTCTGAGTAGGTGGGATATACGGGTAAGTGTACACTGTGGCAGGATCCACTTGATCTAACACAATGTTGGCACTCTTCCACCCAGAGGTGCCATCTGTCTTCCCACCCCGTGAATTCACCAGGACTTTTTCAAGTGCCTCATCCAACGGAATGCAGCAGAAGAAATGCCATGCAACTTCCAAGGACAGGTCACAAAGCACAGCACACCATTCCTCCCTCGAACCCATCCTCCTTCCTTCCTTCCCATTTCTATTCTCCCTCCCCTTCCCCCATCCCCCCTTTACCTTCCCCCCTCTATGTCTTGGGAGCCCTAAGTCAATCCCATGACCATGCTGGTGAGAGTCCAAGAGAGCAGAGACGCCCAGGCCCCCTCTCTTTGTTTTAGTCTGCAGCCACCATATACAGGAGGAACCTTCAGAAGGTCACAGCTTCCAGCCTTCAAGGACAAGTAGAGCTGAGACAAGATGACCCTGCTGAACCCTACCTGTCTTAGTTACTTTTCTCATTGCTCAAATACTCAACACCCAGAAGTTAAAGGAGGAGAGGTTTATTTAGCTCACAGTTTGTAGAGGTTTCAGTCCAAAGCAGAGTGGATGGCAAACAGGCATCAAAGAGGAGAAACAGTTCATGGTGGACAGAAAGTAGCGAAGCAAGCAAGGGACCTTAGCAGCATCTTTCTGCCCCTTTTAGACTCTACCCAGGCACCCAGGATTATGGCAGTGCCAAACCAATCAGTGGACTGATTTAGTCACCACACACCCTTAATCCCAGCATGACATACTCTAGATTCAGCCACCTCTGAAAAAGCCCCACCTATGACTGCATGAGGCTTTGAGGGGACATCTAGACACAAACCCTAACACGACCCAAGTTACACATTCATTGCTATTATTTTAAACCACTAAGCTCCACTGCAGCTTGTTATTATGCATGACAAATGGAATAATCCCCAAAGCTAATGTGAGGTTCAATGTCATCTGCTTACTAAATGACTTAGTCTATTCTTCCTGTGTTTCTCTCACCACAGTGGATTAAAGGGTCCTGTAGAGAGTTAGCTGTATACTCATAGGGTCGCATGTGCACACCCTCTGTATGTGCTTCCTAGGGCCCAAAACGAAAATGCACAGCCCCACAGTGTGGAAGCCAGAGGTCTGAAGTCAAGGTGTCCACAGGGCTGGCTCCAGGGGTCTATGAGGCAGCCTCTGTTCCAGGTTTCTCCCTCACTTCTGGAGGCCTCCAGCGCTCCTTGGCTTGTCCATGCCCCTTGTCTCCCTATGTTGTCACACCCTTCCTCTGTATCCATCCCTTGGAGTCCAAGTTTTTCCTCTTCATAACAACAAGGTCATATTGGACTAGGATCCACTTTAAGGAACTCATTTTAATTTGATCATCAGTGAAGATCCTATTCTTAATCAGGTCCCATCCACAGGTCCTGGGGAATCGAGGCTTCAATATACTCTGCAATGCATGGCGTATATGTGTGCCTAGCAGAGTGTGCACCAACTCTGGCCCTGGACAAATCATTTTGTTTCACTGGGCTTCTGTTCCCTCATCTGCAAAGTGACTCATAGCATTACCTACCACATGGGACCTCAGAAGGATTCAACAAAACCACTTATTTATTCAACCAACATGAGTGCCACTCCTGTGACCTGTCAGCAGAGGGCGCTGTAGCTGCAGCAGTGGGCAAGACACAAACCAGCTGTCCTCAGAATTTAGGAGACAGGCGCTCCAGAGACATTTTATATTTTTTTTAAAAAGTGCAAGCCAGGCATGATGGTGCGCATCTGTAGTCCCGCCACTCTGGAGGCTGAGGCAGGAGGGTCACCTGAGCACAGGAATTTAAGACCAGTCTGGGCAATATAGCAAGAACGCATCACAGAAAAGAAAAAAAAAAAAGGAATAAGTAAAATAACAGAAAGTAGAGAGTGAAATATTTCTAAATGTGTTGTTTATGGATGGCAAATAGAAAAATGATCCAAGTTATAGCCTCTGCAGAACAGTTGCATGAAGTAAATGAGGTGGCTCTAAGGGAATCCTATAAAAAGAGGAAAAGTAAACAGGTCTGTAACCATGAGTTAATTGCCTCATGGGAGGCTCACAGCATGGAGCCTGGCACCTGCCGAAAGCTTCCCTGACCTGACCATAACTCTCCCCAAACTAAGTCGTGAGAAGGATCCAGCTCCATGCCAGTGTGACGTGCATCCAGCCACGCTCTCAGGGGCGCCGCTTCTCGCAACAAAGCCTCAGAGCAGGCAGGGGGCTGGAGAAGAACAGGGAAGGCCAGGCTGGTGGCTGCAGAAGAACTTGCTCCCCTGCACTAATGTTACTGCTTCTCCCCAAGCCCATGAGTTGCTCTCCAAGAGAAGGGAAACAGCTTTGCCAGACAAACTACCAAGAGCATTAAGGGGGCACAGACTAAAAATGCTGCAAGGAGCCAGTTTGCAAGACTACAAATCACGTGATTCCATTTATAGCAAATGTCCAGAATAGAGAAATCTATACAGAAAGTAGCTTGCCAGGGGGTGGGGAGGAAGGGGCTTGAGGAGAAAATGGCAGAGGACAGCTAGAGGGTATTGGTTGCTTTGGGGGGCAATGAAAATGTTCTAAAATTGTGGTGATGGTTTCAAAATTCTGTGAATATACAAAAAAATCATTGCAACATATACTTTAAATGGCTGAATTGTGTGGTATGCGAGTTATACCTTTTTTTTTTTTTTGGTATGGGGGATTGAACTAGGGACCTTGCGCTTGCAAGGCAGGAGACAGAACCACTGAGCTAAATCCCCTGACCATGAATTATATCTCAATAAAGCTGGGTTTTTTTTTAATTTGCCTTGGCTCTAAACTTATTTCTCTGGTTCCTCTACAGACTCCAAAGCCGCCACCATTTCTCTGATTACAGCTGCACTCATGTCGCAATAATTTTTTAAAGAGTATTTCCTCAACACCTGAAATAAACTGTTTGATATCTGGCCAAAGCCCTCCTAGGAATTCTTATCTCTTTAAAAGAGAAAAATGAGTATTAAAAGCTTGGCTTTCTTGGCCAGCCAGGCACCCATGTTAATTTCCACAGCTCCACGTTACTATGACAACAGAGAGCTTCCGTGAGAGCTCTCGGAACGCATCAAAGAAACCAAGTAGTTGGACCCAGGGAGGTCCGCACCCCTCACCCAGCAGCCCCCAGGCCCCGTCGACCCCCTGTGAGATGAAGTAGAGGAAGCAGAGAGAGGAAGTTATAGGTAGGGCCTTCTCATGGGCCCCACCCCATCCTGGCCCAAGGACCAATCTGAGTCACTGGCCCCATGCAGGAAGCAGAGAAAGTGTTAGTCACATCTTTTAGAGGCTGTGATCTAAAACAGCATCAGCACTGGGCACCTGAGTCGGTCTCCATGTCAACAGGACCATATTTTTAGGCAGGAGTAGGCGGCTTTTCGGGCCAATGAGAGTAGTTTGCTGGAAAATGTTAGTCGCACAGCTGAGGAAAGGCAGTGGCCTCACCCCTGCAGAAGCCCCCTGCCTCGAGGTCCCTGCAGACTCAGCCACATGACACCCAGGGGGCCTGAAGTCCATGCTGCCAAGTAGTTAGGCGTCATTGTTGGGACCAAGAAGGGAAGGGGCCAGGAGTATAGGGCAGGAGCCTCCAAAATGGCAGACTCATCTTCTGATGAGCCTCAAGCCCCTCCCCCTTACACTGTACCGTGTTGTGGCCTGTGCCCATCAATTCTGATTGTCAACTTGACTGAATTTAAGAGACGCCTGGCAGGGTGACCGGATCGTGGGGTGCTACACGTGTCAGTGGATTAATCCACTGATGTTCATTGCTGAATGTGCTGTTAGGAGGTGCGGAGCAGTTGGAGGTGCGTCACTGGGGCCTGTATTTGGAGGGAGTCTCTCTGCCCCTCTCACTCTTGCTCTTCCTCTGTGTTCTGCTTCCCTGTCACCATGAAATGAGCAGCTTTCCTCTACCACACCCTCTGCCATGGTGTTTCTACCTTGGAGCCAACTGACCATGGACTGAAACCTCTGAAACCATGAGCCAAAAATAAAATCTATCCTCCTTTTAAATTGTTCTGTTGGGTATTTTATCCAGCAAATGGAAAGCTAAGACATGACCAACAGAATGGAGCAAAGGTGACAGGGTGTGACTTTTAAGGCTAGATCATAAAAGACCTCACATTCTTGGATTACTCTTGCTGGAAGCAGCAGGCAGCGATATTGTTAGGACAAGCAAGAACCTCTACGGAGTGATCCTACAAGGGGAGGAACTGGATCTCCTGGCCACCATCCTTGGGAGTGAGCCAGCCCTGGCCCATCAGACACTATAAGCCCACACAATATCTTGACTGTAATCTTAACAGACTATAAGCTAGAACCATCTGTCTAAGCTGCTCTCAGATTCTTGACACAAACATATGTAAGCTAATGTTTATTGCTGTTTAAGGCACTAAAAATGCAGGAATTATTTGTTATACAGCAATGGATGACTAACACAGAGTGGATGCAGATGAATCTGGGATGGCCAGAAATTGTCTTGAGAAGAAAAGATGACTTATAAGATTTTCCCTTCCCTGCTCCTGTCTCCTACTCTCAAAGCATTATTATGCAAGAAAATGATGTGTTGATGGATAGGGAGTCTGGAGACTTAGAATTGTAACTTGGCTCAGTCCTTGGCCTCTGTCAGACTCAGTTTCCCCACTTGTAACTGAAGACTTAAAAATATAACTGCTAACTCTATAATCTTAAGGTCTTAAAATGGTTAAAACCGTTAAGTCTCGAGTCAGGAAGACTGGTTGTGAATGACAGCGCCACCTGTTGGCTTGCTGTGTGACCTCAAGCTAATTACCTCGGTTGCTCTGAGCCTCAGTTTCACCTTCCATAAAGTAGGTATAATAATATCTCCTTATAGCATTGTTACAAAAAATCAATAAAATTATATCTATCAGTCACTTAGCACACAATAAATGATCAATAATGACATAGTATAGGGGTATGATGATGTCCACATACAGCTCAGATACGGGAGGATCAGAGAGGTTGAGGGCTTCATTGGTCTAGATCAGAGCCCAGGTATGCAGGTCTTTTTCAAAACTCTCCAGATGATTCTTTGAGACACTCTGTCCTAGAAAAACATCCACACATGTGCCCTACAATTATGCAGCAGTTGCACTGCAATGCTGTTTGTAACAGAAAAAGATTAGAAATTATCCAAATGCCCATCAACAACTAAGCAGGAAATAAATTGCAAGTGGGACACTACACAGCAGTGTAAAATGAATGAGCACTCTGTGTATTGATATCCACAAAAATCTCTAAAATGTAATTCTAAACCAAAAATGCAAAAGGATACATAGAGTATATACATGTCAAAATATGTAGAACATCATTATATATTATTTAGAAATATATACATATGAATCAAAGAAAAGATATATATGGAAACAATAACATCATTCAAGATGACACTTTTGGGTAAGAAGGAAGGGCTGTGGGGGAGGGGAGGAGCTTTATGTGGCTTCAGAGCTTTGGGTATGTGGTACTTCTTAAACTGGGTGACAGCTACACAGGTAGTCATTGTATTACCTATGATTTTTGGATGTCTGAAATGTTTAATCATTTAAAATAGATATCCATGCCAGGAAGGGTTGTGCACACCTGTAATCCCAGCTACTTGGGAGGCTAAGGCAGAAGGATCACAAGTTTGAGGACAGCCTGGGGAACTCTGTGAGGGCCTGTCTCAAAATAAATGTTTTTCAAAAGGGCTGAGGATGTAGCTCAGTGGTAGAGCACTTACATGGCATGTGTGGGGCCATGGGTTCCATTCCTAGCACCACAACAAGGGGGAAAGGGAGGCAGAGAGAGGGAGACATTTCTGGTAGAATTCTAGATGGGTATTCTTTTCTTCTCATTGTGTGTGTGTGTGTGTGCACGTGTGCATACATGTGTGCCTCCCTGTATATCTATGATGATCTCATCTTGCTGTTAAGAAATAAAGTAGGTTACTTAACAGAAAAGCACTTACGCATCATTTTTTGGAAGTTCTCTTTTCCCCAAAATGACTTGCTCTGAAAACAAGTTATTTGCTTCTGTGTTTGAAAATCCTGGTAAAAATTAATTTGACACAGCATGACATGCAAAGCATTCCGAGGCCAGAGCAGAGGCCATCAGCCCAGGGACATTTATATGAGGTCCCCAAGACCCTGTCCCTTGGGGATGTCTCACAAACTGGGTCCCATGCTGGTAGGTACAGGGAGACTCAGTCAGGGAGAGACAGGGGGAGGATTAAGATAGAACGAGGGGAAAAAACCCAGGCAGGCTGGGAATGAGAGGAAGGTATGAGTGAGGACGGCAGGAACACGAATGGCTTCTCTTCTTTTAGATGAAGTTGAGAAATCGTGGAGCCGACCCAAGGCAATACAGCCTCATGTTGGGGAGTTTTGTTTCTTCTAAGCCATAGCATCCGCCTCTGCTTGCAAGAAGTGCTCAACTGTTGTTCTTTAAAGCTGCAGAAGGCTGTTGTGTTTTGTTTTATTTTGCGTAATGGACACATTTCCCATGCAGCCACTTTCTAGGTTCTTTGTCATGTGTCAAGGTAAGCTTTTAGAAAACTCCTCCACGGACCACGGAGAGGTAATTTCCTCCTAATACAGAATGCTTAAGATGGAGAAAGCCAACTTTTCAGTGTCGCTTCAGGAACCATATTTTCTTCATTCAACACAGCTGAATGCAGACAAAAATCAAGAAAGAAAATTGAGTGTAGTCACCTGACAAGGGGATTGAAGAAGAGACGCGAAGTCAAGTGAATTAGCGCCCCCTGCTGTCCACAGACCGTGGCGCGATCCATTGCTGAGCAACTCATCTGTGTTTCTTCCTGTGTGAACACCACCTTCCCCACCCATCATAAAAGTCTAAAACAGGGCTGACAATCTGGCAGGCCCCAGTAGCCAGCAGGCAGACATGCCCACTGTTTAAAAATCTGGAGATTCTGCTAAAAAAAATCCAAGTCTGGCCTTTCTTTTGAAAAATTGGAAAATCTGTCCACTACAGATGGGGGTGCAACCCACCATAAGAAATGTGGGCTAGAGCTGAGAAGCTGCTGTCCACTTTGGACGAAAATTCATCACACTCCCCTCCTCTCCCTGCTGTCTCACACCCAGGCAGTTTTGCTTATGAGCGGTTCCTGTGCAGCCTCTGGATTTGCTCTCAGTGGCCTAAGCTGCATAAAGAGTTTATACTGGTGTCCTAAGAAGGAATGAAGGGAGGAGGGTGTCTTTAAAACATATATATATATATCTTCCTTTATTCCTGTGTGTGGACAGAACTCCACGGCCCAGTGGTACCCAGCTCCGTGAAATTAAGTGACTTGCCCAAATTGATGGGCTTTGCAACTGAATGGACATTTGTCTGACCCCAGAGCGGCCCTGTCTTCTGCTACACCAACTGTGTCCACCTGCCAGCTGCACAGGAGTTCCTCCTCTGGGGAAGGTTTATACAACAATGACTACTGGGACCATCAAAAGTGAAATTCAGAGGACTCCAAGACAACAATGTACAAGCCCTCTGTTCAAATAATTAAAAACAAGCCATCAAGAGAACTACTATCCTGGTGTTATTTCTTAAAAACTCCAGAGTTTTTCCTGCATTAGAGGTTTCAAATTCAAGCCAACAACATTCCTTCAGCATCCATGCTCACTGTGGAGGGCTGGGAGTCGAGGTAAATGGACCCAGTCTCAAGGGCACCCAAGAGCCAAGGCTGGGAACTGTACGCTCCCTCACTTTTAAGTGTCTCCCAGTGTCCTTCAGGACCACATGCCTCTGGTCATCAGCCCCAACTCCAGCCTGGCCCGGACCCCACATCTTGTGCCTCGCTAAACTAGAATCAGAATGAGACCTATGCGAGGTATGGGGGTCTCTCCCCAGTGATCGGAGCCACTGGGCAGCTCTAGTGCTTCCTTTTGCAAACAAGAAATACAGCAGCAACGATCTGTGTCCCATCTAGAAATAACTGTGCACAGGTGATACTCCTTGAGCATGTGCTCTGGGCCAGATGCATACTCACACAAATTCCTGCGTTTACTGAAAAGCAAACGGGGATCAGCAAGGCTGAATCACCTGCTGGATGCAACTGGCCACAAGCACTGATCCCGGGATGTGAACCCGCAACTGAGGGGCTCCCTGTGTCATGTGAGGGTGTATCCAAAAGCATCAAGCCCTCTGCAAATCCCAAACTGGAGGGCAAAAGCGAAGTAGGCTCTTTGTCCCCATCTTACTGGTGGCATAATGGGGCTGGATTAACTGGCTCAAGAACAGACTGCAAACGGCAAAGTCTGAATCTGAGCTCTGATTGTCTCCAGAATCTGTTCTAATATTTTAATAATCTTAGCGTTTCTGGAGTGTGTCCCTACATGTTCAATTCCATGTCTGTGGGTTAAGATGGAGGTTTTAACTTTGCTTTAAGGAAAAATCCATCTCAGGAAACCAAAAGTACCAGCCAGGCCCTTCTCAAGAGGATGCAAATTAGCGTGGTGCCTCACAACTGGAGTCAGAGGCAGGAGGATCACAAGTTCAAGCCCAGGGCCGGGGATTTAGCTCAGTGGTTTCACCGCCTGCTGCGCAAGCGCAAGGACCCGAGTTCGATCCCCGGTACCAAGAAAAACAAAACAAAACAAGTTTAAACCCAGCCTGGGCAATTTAACGAGACTCTGTCTCAAAATATAATAATAATAATAATAATAATAGGGCTGGAGTGTGGCTCAGTGGAAAGGTCCTGAGTTCAATCTTTAGTACTGCAAAAAGGAAAACAAAAATACACACGGAAGAAGTACGTGAAACAGAGATGGGGAGAGCAAAGGAAAAGGTGGCGCAAAACTGACCGCATAGGGCAGAGTCTAAAAACAAGGGCTGCGAAGTCAAGACCAACAGAGGAGCAAGGTGACCATCAGCAGTCTCATTTTACACCTGAAGAAACTAAGGCACACGAGAGCAGCCCCGGGACGAGGAGACTTGAGGTAACAGTTCTGCTGTTTGGAGATGAGAGTTTCCGAGCCTGACACCAACGCAGCCCTAATCCCGCACCCACGCCCAATTTTCTGCGCGCGTTTCTCCCACAGGTGGCCTAGACCCCGCCCCTAGTTGCTTATTGGCTACTTCCGCCACGAGACCAACCCAAAGAGACAGCCAATGGGAATGGCCCACGGCGCGCCTTTCTCGAGGAAACCGAGGTCAATGCGGAAACCCGGAAATGCGAAGGACGGACAGGCAAGGAAAGCCAATCCGCTACGACAAGGATGTTGGGCTGTCCAATGGAGAGCCGTGGAGGGCGGGGCCAGAAGGCGGACGGAGGAAGAGGTCTGGGAGCCTGCCGCCAAGGAGTAGTCCTCTAGCGCCCGGAAGGCGGCGGGAAGGCTCGGCGCCGTCGCGGTGAGGAGAGGGTGAGCCCGCGGGGCTCTGGAGGGTTCGGAGAGGCCGCGAGCCCTGGGCGGGGTTTCCAGAGAACCGGTTCTGCAGATTGACTTTCTTAGAGCGGTCCTTTGACCTCTCCAGGCCTCAGTTTACCCCCTGCTGAGGAAGTAAAGGCCGAGGCGTCTTCCGGAGCACACTCCTCCCTGGCATCTGCATAGTCCTTGCCTTTACAGCTTGCTCGAGCCTCCTGTTCTTCGGGAAGCCTCTAGGCCACCTGTACACCCACAGCACACCCAAGCCGTTTCAGATGTCCTGTGGCCGCCGGCCGGGCTCGTGGACAGCCCCGAGCCCTGTCATCTGTCAAGCGTTTCTGGACCAGAGCGGCCCAGAGCCCCACTTAGTAATAAGGTGATTTAGACCTGGGTCCTCTGGTTTCTGATTCTTTGGTTTCATGCCTGCCTTTGTTTACTGGCAGTGGGCCTTCTGCAATTTAAGTTGCCCTGTTAGTGCCTCAGTTTCCCTCATCTGTAAAACGGAACTATAAGTAGCTCTTTCTTCATAGGGTGCTGTGAGGCTAGCACCCAGCTCGGGGCACAGCACACCATAGGTGCCCAATAAATGCTTATTGTTGGCATCATGGTACTTGCACACCTGGCCCTCCACTCCCTTTGCAAGTCCCAGCACATGCTTGTGGGCACTGAGGTAGAGCAGCCACCCACTCTGGCCAAGGCCTGAGTTCCTTTTGAGATGCTTAGCTGCCCAACCTCTTGTTGAGGTCCTTGGTAGACAGGCCAGGAAAGGAAGGCCACAGAGGGACAGCCTTGTGGGCTTTGCAGCTGAATATCAAGGTGAGGGGAGGAAGAGGCAGCCGCCCATGCAGAAACAGGCTGCTGGGCAGTCGCACTTATCAAAGGACAGGCCTTAGAGCCATTCCTCACCTGGGTGTGTACATATGTTACGTCCCAAACGCCAGGTGTTCAGAGGCCACAGAGATTTCTGTTGAAGAGGTGTGCTTTAGAGCCTTGGGGTTCCTGCCTTCAGGTTTCTTTTGCTTTCTGGGTGACTTTGGGCAAGGGACTTCACTTCTGTGAGCCTCAGTTTCCTCATGGGCAGAGGGGAGTGAAAACATCAGCTCAGTCAGCTATTGAAGATCACAGGAGACATGTGTAGGTGTTCAATGCAGGGCCTGGCATGCAGTAAGTGCTCAGTAAACATTGGGGAGTAGACGGTGACCTTGCGGCCGGCTGGGTAGGGTCCCTGGGCGGGACGCGGGGGCGCGAGCTCCCAGTGGCTTCTACTGGCGGACTCCGGAGGAAGGTGCGGCCTGAGCCCCGCGAGGAGTGCCAGCAACTCAACTTCCAGAGATAACCCACACCAGCAAAGGATAGCTTACATAGCATTTTGGCATAGCAAAATGAAATGCAAGGAACCAACAGTGACATAATTAAAGGCAGCAAAATCAAAATAGGATTATTGGTTAGGAAGACTCTGGAGAGACTCATCTGGTCATTCCATCTAGGCCTCCTCCAAGCATCACACCACTTGGCAGTCGTCAAGATTGGCAGCTATGCTTCTGTGTCCTTGTACCACGAACCTGTGATGGAACTTTTTCAGATAAGGTCAAGTTAAACTATAGTATGTGAACGGAAAATAAAGTGAAGCAGTGTTTTATCATGTATTTTCCAGCAGGTCTTCTTGAAATTTAAAAATATGACACCCTTTTCTTCAGACAGATGCTCTTTTCAGAACCAGTTACATCAAACGAATCAGCCTCTAGATGCTACTTTTCTGTTGTTCTTGATCGTACTTGGGAAAATATTACTAAATATCCTCACGCTAGGAATGAGAAGAAAAAACAGCTATCAAAATTTTATGGAATGTTTTTGTGTTTCATTAGCATTTGTTGATTTTTTTATTTTTGGTAAGCATTTCCATTATATCCTATTTCAGGGATTTTGTACTTTTAGGTATTAGGTTTACTAAATACCGTATCTGTCTTTTTGCGCAAATTATTTCCTTTACTTATGGCTTTTTGCATTATCCAGTCTTAGTATCTTGTATAGATTATTGCCTGAATTTCTCTAAACTCACCAAGCTATCATCTAAATGTCAGAAGGTGTTTTATTTCTTTGCAGTAATTTTGATTTGGATTTCAGTCCTTGCTTATGTTTTGGGAGAACCAGGTATCTACCAAAGCCTGAAGGCACAGAATATTTCTTACCAATGTCCTGTCTATGTCAGCATTCAGAGTTACTGCCTGTCACTTTCCATGATGATAATTTTATTTATGGCTTTTATAACCTCTTGGTCAGAAGTTATTGCCTTGGTACAGGCTATTTAAATAACTTCCTAAATGAATGAGCCTATCTTGTATTTTCCTTCTTCATCCCTCCCTAGTTACATTGTAAACTCTAAAAGAATACTCTTGCCCAAGCTCATTGTCTGTTTTCTTGGTACCTGGTTACCATTTGTACTGCTTCAGGTATTCATTCTTTTACTTAAAGTACAGATTCATGCATATATTGAATTGAACATTCCCTGGTTGTACTTTGTCAATAGTTTTCTCATTGCCACCATTTGTTAGTTTAATTGTCACAAGCTTTATTTAAGAAATACCTCATTACCCATAGATCCATTTGTCAACTGGAAATGCTGCTTCATTCCACTTACAATGCATAATTTTGGACAGATTGAAAAGCCTATATCAATAATAATTTGTTAATTAAAAAAAAAACATTGGGGAGCAGCAGCATGACTTAAATCATCTCTCCTCTGAGCTGGCCCCTCTCCCCAGGAGAGCCACTCCTTGCCTTCCCCACTGCCTGGTCCCCAGTGTTTAGGTGTGAGGAACATGTCCTCTTCCCTGCCTAACTCTCAGAATTCTTGTTTCCTTCAGATCCTGCTCTTCCTCGGCTAACGTGGACA
Source organism: Heterocephalus glaber (assembly GCF_053883595.1). Lineage (NCBI taxonomy): Eukaryota > Metazoa > Chordata > Mammalia > Rodentia > Bathyergidae > Heterocephalus > Heterocephalus glaber. The sequence goes on from NW_028258412.1 coordinate 11,661,502, forward strand.
TGTGCACGGGGCCCAGCCCTGAGTCCAGATGATGTTCGTGCCGATGGCTTCAGTGATGGCAGTGACTGAACCGAAATGGGTCTCCGTCTGGAGCCGTTTCCTGTGGCTGATGCTGCTGAGCATGGCGCTGGGGTCGCTGCTGGCCCTGGTGCTGCCACTGGGAGCCATGGAGGAACAGTGCTTAGCCATACTCAAAGGCTTCTACCTGCTCAGGAGCAAATTAGACAGGGCACAACATGCTGCCACCAAGCGCACCAGCCCCTCCACAGAGCTCAGTGTCACCTCCAGAGAGGCGGGGCTGCTGGTGGTCAAGACCAAGGCATCTACAGGTAAGACAGACTGGCCGTCCCGCCTCGGTGCTTGCCGACTGGACACATATTTGCAGGATGGCTTGCTGTGTCCTGCAGGGCAGTACAGTGGTGAAGTCAGCCCTGAGGTCCCAGTCTAGACAAGCCAACAGGTGCCTGAGACACAGATGTGGTGATAGGAAGTACAGTGTGCTGAGGAGCTCACCACCAAGACTCCCTGCAGGAGGCCTGAGCTGAGCCCCAGTTGTAAGTAGGTGTGACCAGAGGGGAAGGGCAAGAGAGGAAGAGTGTCCTAGGCGGACACCAGTGTAAGAGAAGACCTGGGGACACCCAAGGAACTCAAAGAAGTTGTGAGTGTGTGGCTGACCGATGCCAGGAGAATGGGGCTGGGAAAAGAGGGCTGGACCCGGAGCAGGTTCCTTCTCCTCCTCTGGAGCGTCCCATGTGCATGGCAACATGGGGAACGGCAACCTGAGTCCCAGCAGCACACACACACGCCCCATGTGTGACACCAGACGTGTCTCCAGACATTTCTAGATGTCCCCTCGGGGGCAAAATTGAACCACTGGGTTTAAACAGGAGAGGGCAACACAGTAGGGAAACCACAGGGACAGGAAACGCCTGGACCCTGGACCCTCCTATATGGCAAGGGCGTGGGGAATAGCCTGGGACACAGGGAGGGTGACCGGCACAGCACACCACACCACAGGGCTGCAGGGCACAGTGGCACTGGCTGTGGTGTGAACACAGTGCGGCTGAGGCTGGGGAGGTGAGCTGATCCTGGTGTCCTGGGACACCTGCCCGGGGACAGCGCCCCTGGACATCCTTTGCCGCCCCACCCTCCCTCACTGACAGGCTGCGTTGGCTCTCTCTAGCAGGCAGACTGGAAGCCAAAGCAGCTTTGAACCAAGCCCTGGAAATGAAGCGCCAGGGCAAGCGGGAGAAAGCCCACAAGCTCTTCCTGTATGCACTCAAGATGGACCCGGACTATGTGGATGCACTCAATGAGTTCGGCATCTTCTCAGAAGAAGACAAGGACATCGTCCAAGCAGATTACCTGTACACCAGAGCGCTGACCATCTCACCCTTCCATGAGAAAGCACTGGTCAACCGGGACCGGACGCTGCCGCTCGTGGAGGAGATCGACCAGAGGTACTTCAGCATCATCGACAGCAAGGTGAGGAAGGTGATGTCCATCCCCAAGGGGAACTCGGCGCTTCACAGGGTCATGGAGGAGACATACTACCATCACATCTACCACACGGTCGCCATCGAGGGCAACACCCTCACACTCTCCGAGATCAGGCATATCCTGGAGACGCGCTACGCCGTGCCAGGGAAGAGCCTGGAGGAGCAGAATGAGGTCATCGGCATGCACACAGCCATGAAGTACGTCAACACCACCCTGGTCTCCCGCATAGGCTCCGTCACCATCGACAACGTGCTGGAGATTCACAGGCGGGTGCTGGGGTACGTGGATCCAGTGGAAGCTGGCAGGTTTCGCAGGACCCAGGTACTGGTGGGACACCATGTCCCTCCCCATCCCCAGGACATGGAGAAGCAGATGCAGGAGTTCATACAGTGGCTCAACTCTGAGGATGCCATGAACCTGCACCCGGTGGAGTTTGCAGCCTTAGCGCATTACAAACTCGTCTACATCCACCCTTTCATCGACGGCAACGGGAGGACCTCGCGCCTGCTCATGAACCTCATCCTGATGCAAGCAGGCTACCCACCCATCACCATCCGCAAGGAGCAGAGGTCCGAGTACTACCATGTGCTGGAGGTCGCCAACGAGGGCGACGTGAGGCCTTTCATCCGCTTCATCGCCAAGTGCACTGAGACCACCCTAGACACTCTGCTTTTTGCCACGACTGAGTACTCGGTGGCACTGCCCGAAGCCAAACCCAACCATTCCGGGTTCAAGGAGACGCTTCCCGTGAAGCCCTAGCCCTGTCTGTTCTCCCTGTGCAACCAGAGAAGCAGGGGGACGGGATCCAAGAAACTTAACAGTTCTAGAAACCTTTAAATGTTCATTACCTCCAAAAATTTTTTAGTCAAAGAAAACTAAATTATTAAGCCTTGTATCTAAGATAACTTATACTTCAGCAAAGTTATTTATTTTCTTTAGAGCAAGCAATGTAGTGTGTCCGCTGTGGCGCTGCCAGTGGCCGCTGTGTGAGAGGTGGCCCCACACGCTTGGAGGCACCAACACTCTGACCAGAACCAGGGTTCTGGAGCAAATTTGCACTTAGGTGAGGGAAGGAGGCCAGAGCAGTAGGACAAGGCCCAGAGCCACTGGAAAAGTGACTCCAAGTCTTTCTCTGGGGAGGACCTGTCCCAGTTCTGAGAAATGTCAGCCACTTTCAGGTCTTTGTGCCCCTGCCACTGTATTCGCGTGGTGGCCTTTCCTGGTAGAGCCAAGCTTTAAGCTCTGAAGTGAGTGTTGACGTTCCTAGTTAGATACCTTATCTCCAGGAGGACCCTCTGAGCCATAACAGATGCGGGTGCCCAAGGCTATTTTTTCACATGAGACTATTTTTCTAATCAAGGAGAGGAGGGCAGCCAGCTTGGTTTTCTTTGTGTAGCAGTGTTGCCCTTGCCCTTCATTTGCAGCAATGCAGACCAGATGTTTTCATCCAAAGCAGTGATGGCGAACTTTTTAGAGCTTTTAGTGATAACAAACAGCCCACTGGCATGCATGCCATAGGTTCACCACCACTGATGTATAAGTTCTCTGGGTTCATCGCCCAAAGCTGCATCATGCTGCAAAGCCGGTCTGCCCTCAGCTCCCACTGTTTTCTGGAGGTGAAGTTCCAAAACCCAGCTGAGAAAGACACCACATCACCCCAAAGCAACAATCTGATAATGAATTAAAACCAAGTAAACACCTCTGACCGCAGCCAGTGTGTCCCTTTGTTTAGCTGCATCCACCTGCTGTCCCTGCACCACCTTGCACAGCCATCATACTGTCCAGTGTGCCCCTTCGGGAAGCGAGATTGTCTTTGAGTGGCCTTATTTTTCTAGCGTCTTGTAGAATGATAAAATGTCATATATAAAATGGCCAGGTTTCTAAGTTGTCATCTTATGGAAACAGGATCTTTCAATCATTTATGGCACAAGGACCAGTTCAACTGCTGCTGTTTAGTCAGAAAGGCAGGAAATCACTAGTTTCCCTTTCCCTTTGGTGATGCTTCAGTGATGTTGACCATACTCAAAGTGGTGTCATGTCTTTGATTTTTACATATAGTTCCTGATGGTCACAAAGTCTCTACTTAGATGTGTGTATTCAGTTACTTGTTTGTGTAAGTGGCAGATTTCAGAGTCACTTTGTGAAAGGTTAAGAAAAATAAGTGAGAAGCTGTATGAAATGGCTCCAAATGATAGTTGCTCAAACCTGAATAAAAAATGTTCTCATAGTGGATGCTGCCGTGAGGCATTTCTTAAACCTGAGCTCTTCTGCTGTCTTGGTTCTATAAGCACAGTAAGGAGGGCCAACAGGTGTGCTCACTTTGTCCTTTAGTGAGAGAATTTGCACTTTAGTTGTACGTGAAGGATATTATTAACAAGTTACTGATTCTAATAAAGTATTTTATTATATAAACATTTGAGGTTTTTCTGTCTTATTCAAGAGGCATTTCCATCTGCCCGAAGAGCTACAGGGGAACTCTGAACTGTCACCTTACTACATATAGTTCAGGGGAAAGAACAGATCCAAGATGGTCAGCAGGCAAGCAAGATAAATCTAGCTGCCTAAACTGCCTAAGTTAATGGGGCTGAATTACTGATTTTTTACTAAAATTCAAAAAATTTTTTCATGTTTCTGTTGACCATCAGTTCTTGATTTTCTGGGAAAATATACCTAAACCCACATGTATATTCCAGGAAGCCCATTTCTAGAAGTCAGAACCCTACACATAAATTTAGGATCCTGCTCGAGTCTGAAAAAATTCACCCCTGTCACAGCCCATGTTGAGGGCATAAAGTCACTGGCCAAAAAGCCAAAGAACAAAACAGTTCTTGGGGCGTAGGAAAAGGAAAGCCACCTTAACCTGCACTGGGAGGAAATGCACATGGATCTTCAGTGCCAGGCCAAAGGTCACAAGTCACAGGTCACAGGCTCCCTCCGAGCCAACAACTAGTGCTCCAGGGGGATCCTTCCAACACTCACTGGCAGAGCATAATCCAATGGTGACACCTAGAAAAAGTGTTTTATGCTGGGGGCCAGGGATTTAGCTCAGTGGTGCCACCGCCTGCTTTGCAAGCACAAGGTCCTGAGTTCGATCCTCCAAACCAAAAAAAATGTTTCACGATGAAAAGAAAGATGAAGGGAGAGGAACCTACATTTTAAAAGATTTAAGAAGCTTATCAACTGGTGATCATTTACAGGGAGGAAAAACTGGTATTAGACAATAGGAAATTGAGATCTGACTGACTAATTAGACGTAAAGGTATTACTGCTAATGGTTCTGTAAAACCGCAGCCGTGGAGTCCTTATCACTTAGGGACACATGCTCCATGTCCCTGGCTGGGTGGCCCTGGCTGAGTGCTGATGTCCCTAACACATGGGAAGGAGGTGGGCGGGCAGCAACAGTGAGATGGTCCAGGAGTGAGGATTGCCAAGGCTCAATGATAGGCACGTAGGAGTTTATTTTATGGTTGTCTACTTTTTTATGTGTTCAACGTTTTCCATTAGAAAATGTTACGTTTAAAAAGAAATTTAAGAAGCTGATTGATGCACAGAAACTGAAACTTACAAAACGGATAAATGAGATAATTTCCATGACATACACAAGGATTCCCTGATGTTTTTCTCTGAAGTGCCTTTACAGTTTTCCCTACTGACCTGGCAATGCTGATTTCAAAGTAACAAATACTTGATCAAAGAGGTAAAAAACCTTAAAAAGCTGAAGTAAGTGTCAAATGCTGTAATTTGAAGTTTAAAACTGAAGATACATCACTGCTGAAATAATTTAAACCAAAGTGACAACAGGATTTGACTTATAAAATTCTATTTACACAACTTTTAGGTAAAGCAAGGTACACCCATTTCAAACCACTTGGGAATACCTGAGTACCACTGGGGAAGACGTTTTTTAAGAGAACTTCGGTTTAATAAACAAAGCTAAACATTTTGAAATTGAAGTTTGCAGTTGACATGGCATTTAAACAGAACCAAAGGAAAGAAACTCAACATTTAGATAAAATACAGATCACTACTCACTAGGCAAAGAAAATGGTCCACAGCAGGGGGCACTCAGAATCCCTATATAAAACAAGTGTCGCCAAACGTTCTGCTTGTAGGAAACATAAAACAGCAGTCGATGTGTCATTTACAAATACATAATAGAAAAACGCACAACCTCCTTGAACAAAAATCACCGATATTTTTTATGTGACCCCCCCCACCCCACCTTGACTAAAGTAGGCCATTCTGGTGAGTCACTAGCATCTCCCATCTCATCTTTCATCTTTTAAAAATTAAGCGTGATGGGCACAGGAGCTGCGCAAGATGTGAGAGAAGTGTCTTATAAACAGACCCAAAAGCATTGGAACAAGTGCATCTCAGAAGCCGTGTTCCAGTGTCACTTCTGCTCCTCACTCTTCAAGACACAAAATGTGCTGGGCTAGCCACCCTGGGCCAGCCTGGGGAGCGATCATCCTCTCCGCCTGCCCTCAATGTGAGGGAGCACTCATCTCTCTTTACTTGGAACAACCTTTCTCTTTCTGTCCCTTTCTGTCTGAGCCACAAGAGTCCCTAGGAGCCCACAGATGCTGCACCAGCCCTTCTGTCCCCAGGGTGCCACTGGGTAGTGGGTGGTCTGCCTGGCCAAAGTGAAGTAAGGAATTTCCTGTCTCAGGGTCCCATTCACTTTCTCAGAAGCAACTTGGCAAAGTCAGCATTGGACATCTTGGGTGCCTCGCTGGCTGTGGAGGTGGCGCCTGCTGGGTGTGGGCTGGGGCCATTCTCCGCCTGCACAGAGGCAGTGGTCGGTCGTTGCAGGGCACGAGGTAGCAGAGCGAGTTGGGTCCTTCCCTTCCCACGCCTGGAAAAGAGTAAACACTGAAAGTACCTTTCCCAGTAAGCACTCGTGGCCATGGCTTCATTGTGAAAACAAGTCAGGACAGTTTCAAATTATCCAAAATTGGATGAAAAATAAAGAACAGAGGGGCCGGGGATTTAGCTCAGTGGTTCCCCTGCCTGCCTTCCAAGCGGAAGGACCCGAGTTTGATCTCCAGTACCCAAAAAATAAATAAATAAATAAAATAAAGAACAGGAAGCTGGGAATGCATCCCTAGATAGCAGATAAGGTGAGGAGAGCTCTCCTGGGTCACATGCAAAGTCTGGGGTGGATACAGGACTAAGACCTGAACATGTTTGTTTAAATTGACAAAGCGCTGAAATGACAAAGAAAAAGGAAACTGGGTAACTTTCCCTCTGGATCTGGTGCTCCATCAAACTGCTTGCCTTAGGCCTGAGACAGAATGGTTGGGAAAACCAAAGAGAAAACTAGAAGTGGATCCAAATGCAGCAGGGTGGTATATTTGAACACTGGTTCTCAAACTTTGCTGTTCATTAGGATTACTCCTAGACCTTTGAAAAATTCTTATGTCCCAGCTGGAGAGGATGCAGTTCAGTGGTAGAGTGTTTTCCTTGTATGTATGAATGTAGAAGTCCTGGGACCAATCCCTGGCATTGTTTTTTTAAAAAATTCTGATGTCTTGGGCAAGAGAAGTAGCTCAGTGTTGAAGCACTTGCTTTACCTGGGTTCAACTCCCACCACAAAAAGACAAAACAAAAAGAAAAAGAAAAAACAGGAGAGGAGCAATGAGACAGCCCCTCTGTCCTTGGCTCTGGCTAGTAAGTAAAAAACACTTCAACAAACTGCCTAGTTCACAATTTTGGCATGGACCAACCCTGTGTAACAGTCACAAAGAGTGGGCAAAGAAGGCTGGCATTTTTCAGCCCCACCAAGTAACCATGCCACTTCACTGCCTCATCCCTATCAAAGTGAAAGCGAAGGCTTTATAGGGATTACAGCCCCAGCTACAGAATGGCAAGCATGCAGTTGTCAGGTTTTGTATTACACACAAATTAAGCAGCAAAGTGGAACTTAAACTAGTAACTGCCATAAAAAAATTACCTTACATAAATGACAGGTGCCAACTGGCTTACGCCCTCCTGGGACTTGCTCCGGACCCCAGGACCCAGGAGAACCACACAGGCCACACAAGGAGCAGCAGGCCCTAGCTTTCTCATTCTCACCCACAGCACTACTGGAAAACTACTCCACCCTGGGTGATCCCTCCACGGCCAGTGCTGGCCCAAGACTAGCACACAAACACTTACGCTCCATACATCTGCCGCGGCACTAGGGGACCGCCTGGTGCTTTCCTGACCTCTGGCTTCTCTGGAACTTTCCTCTGAGGGGGATTGCTGATTGCCACTTTGATGACATTCTCTTTAATAGTCATGCCATCCATCTTCATCACAGCCTGTGATGCCTGGGATTCATTTTCGTACTCCACATAGGCCAGGCCCTGAAAGGGGAGATCCAGAGCCACTCAGATGCTACAGACCCACCCAGGACGCCACCTCCTCACATAGGCAAGAGGCCTGGCTTCCCTGGGAAAGCTACCAACCAGGCACCCCCACCACCACTGCCATGCTCTGCTCACAGGTTTACTCCCTGCTTCCTTATGGCTGTTTCTAACATCCCAGAGCCCTTCAGGGTCAGCATCCTGTGTCTGCTCCAGAAGAAGAAAGGAGAGAGATGGAAGATCAGTTTGAGTGCAGCAAACACCTGAGGCGGTGGCCTGCACAGAGGGCAAGTGGCCCAGGGGTGCCCAATGTCTCCTGGCCTTTGGCCCCTCCGGAGAACAGGGTAAAAGGGAATCCAAAATCATGCTTAAAACAACACTACTCAAATTGTGGTGCAAAAAAGCCAGGCACAGTGGCATATAACTATAGTCCCAGCTACTCAGAGAGAAAAGCAGGGGAACCACTTGAGGCCAGCCTCAAGAGTGAGACCCTGCCCCCAAAATAAAACAATGTGGTACACAACGATTTAACAGGACATGGGGGGCAAGGGGTGTCAGGTGGAAGGGCCTAAAGAAACTGGCTCTAAGTCCAGCAAGGAGTCTAGGGACAGCAGAGATGACTGCAGCACAGGGCACCCCACCTAAATGTCCTCACCTCTGGCCACAGTGCTGACCCCAGGCCCAGGGGTCCACACTGTGGGCCTGTAAGTTTTGACAATTTTCCAATCACCTTATTCTTTTTTAGTACAGTTAGCTACAAAAGATTTATCTGATTCAAAATGGAAGTGGAGCAATGTGCTTATTTTTCCATTAAATTATCATTTGTTTCTTAGACAAACTACGAACCCACTCTAGCACTAAATAATCCCTGAGCAATGTAGAAATGAGTCCGCCTGACCTAGGAGACCAGGCACCATCTGCACGAGTGCTGACCTTTGGTTTGCCAGCCCGGTTGGTGACCAGTCTGAGTTCCTTCACAGTCCCATGAGCCTTACAGATGTCTTCTAGCTCCTCCTTCGTGCAAGAGAATGGCAGGCCCGAGATGAACAGCTTGTGCTTCTCCAGGGCAGTGCTGTACCGGAACACCTGCAGGAGAGGCCCGGACCCATGGTTTGGACACACTCAGCTAGGCGGCCATGGCCAAGCCTGGAACCACACTTGTTAATGGGGTCACCTGGGCAGGTCCCTTAACCTGTCCAGGCCTCCACCTCCTCCTTTAAAATGGAAAAGATAAAAGCAAACATTTGATTGCCTCTTGGCCTTTTGGCTAAGATCAAGTGTAAAAGCAAACATTTCAAGCCAGGTGTGATGGTACATGGCTGTAATTCTAGGACCCTGGGAGGCTGAGGCAAGTTTGAGCCCAGCCTGGGCAATTTAGCAAGACCCTGTCTCAAAATTAAAAAAAAAAAAAAAATGAAAAGCCTGGGGAAGTAGCTCAGTGTGAAGACCCTAGATTCAGTCTCCAGTACCAGGGAGAGCTCTGGAAAGGAGTCACTGAAGTCATATATAGCACATTTAGCATTCTCATGTCTCTCACTACTGAGCATTTCATGGCAAGTGGCCGCCATTACAATACCTAGCTTTATTATCAATACTCAGTCAGCCAGTGAAACCTCCAAGGGCCAAGCCACAAGTCAGACCTGGGCTCAGGCACAAGTGCAGCCTCCAGCGAGCCAAGCTATCTGCGGCTGGTGTGAACCAGGGTGATGCAGGGGAAGCGTTGTGAAAGCAGCTTCCCCCTGCCTCGAAAAAGGCATTCCTTGCCCCATGACATACCTTAAAATCAGGGTTTTTGCTCTTATCCACACAAGGGGAGACAAACATCGGCCTCCCTTCCACACTCTTCCGATCCAGCTCCAGGGCCTGAAGGGCTGACTTCTCATCCTTAAACTGCACATAGCAGTAGCCTCGGAAGTCGCCGCGGTTACTGAAGATGGGACGGATTTCCGCCACCTCCCCGCAGGCTTCAAAGAGTGGCCTGAGCTTCACCTCTGGCTCCACCATGCTGTAGGGCAGGTTGCTGACAAAGACAGTGATGCTGTCCTTACTGCTGTCGTGGGGCACCTTGGGCATGTCCCGCTTCAGGGCAGCCGCCTTCTCCTTCTGCTTTGAAGGGGTCTCAACATCCACAGCTGCATTTTTCCCAGCAAGCCCTGTGTCCTCTTCCATGCCTGCAGCCGGTCCACCTGGAGCCACACTGTTCTCTAGCCTTCTGCGTTTGGCAGGCTGCTCTGTGGGTTTCAAAAGAGAAGCAGCAATGGTCAGCGATTCCATCTCTTCAAGCTTGCATAGGGGCACAGTGAAAGCTCCTCCCTGCACTGGTCTGCAGGAGTGAGACGGACAGACACACGGAAGGGCAGGCGCCATGCCCCAGGGAGCTCTTTCACAGCTCTCCCAACCTGCACACCACTTTCTGGTCCCCAGCTATACTCCAGTACGTGGGCTACATCAAGGGGAAGTAATAACATAAACCCCTCCTTGTCCACTCTCCATTATGCAGGTCAGAGGTCTCAGACCCAGGCCCTCTCCTGCAAAGGCCACATAGCACAGGGGCAGGGCCTGCATGGAAACCAGCCCCCAGGTGACAGCTGGATGTGTATCACAGGCCACACTTTGGAAAGCATTTCCAAGGGTCTGTTTCCTTTCAATACTGTCCTGTGTCCAAGAGAACCCAACCATACTCTACTCCAAGCCACTTACCTGAGCAACCAGAGGGCACTGCCGAAGCTCAGGGGGCATCCATCCTGCACACAGACCTTGGCCACCCACCCACTGCTTCCCAGTGGAGCTGGGGCCCTCACACTGCAGGCAAGAGCACCCTGGGCTGGGCTTGGCTGGCCTGTGCCCCTGCTCCAGCCTCCTCCACCACTGTCACCATCCTTCTGCCGGGCATCTGAGCACAAACCCAACTCCGCAGCGCACAGAAAACACCAGGTCGTTCTGTGCCTCCATGCCTCACTAACATGACTCCACTCAGCGAAGCTCTCCTTCCGTTCTCTCCTTCCCTTCTTTTCTACTGGACGATCCTCACGGCCCCCCGTGCCACATGCTGTTCCCCACAGCTCACCTCATCTCCCACAGCCCTGACTACACACACTGTGGTCCCCAGTCCCACCCGCCTCACCACGCTGACCTCGGGCTCTGAGGGGATAAAGGCCACCAGGGTCGTCTCTGAAGGTCCCAACATGGCACACAAGGATGGGCTATTAAATGACTTCGCTGCTGCTCCCTCTGCTGACACAGACTAGGAAAACATTCTGAGTCCTTTAATGTCTTGAGACAATTCTCTACCCTGCCTGACTTTACTGAAGTGAATCTGACCCAGAACTGCCCGTCCCTGAAATTACATGGATGACAGAAACACAAGCTGGAAAATTCAATCAAGTGAAAATCACTCAAGCGAGGCAGGTGCCCATTCAGGGTGGCCTGAGCAGCGGTACAGTGACTGGAGCCCGGTTTGCACATGTGCAGTGGTGACAGGGACCCACCATGGGGTATGGGAGAGGACACCCAGGCAGGAGAGCCATGATGTGACAGCCTGGTGGAGGGGCCAGGGTGTCTGCAGCGCAGTAGCCAGCGCCAGGCCCTGGAACCCCTTCGGGTGAGAAGGTCGCCCACTCAGGAGGGAGCCAGGGATAGGCTGGTTCCGTCCACAGGAGATCAGCAGAAGTGACTGTGCTGAGGATAACTGAGCCAGGCTTCCCAAAGCCAGAAGAGGGTACCAGAAGTATCCCCAAAGCCCTCAGAGGGAGCAGGAATGCAGGTACTGGCAAAACCTCATGGTTTTCAACACATCAGAGGGCACAGAAGTAAAAGAGGGTGCAAACACTCCCTAGCTGCACACTCAGAGGGCCCAGAGCACAGCAGCTCACCGTGGCAAGCACACCCAGAACCCGCTAAGTACCACTCGCCACTCTAGGACCCTTGGAGAGAATGGCAGACTGCAGGGCTCAGTCACAGAAAACACAAGGCGAGCCTGGGGTACTGCATGTCTGAGGCTGAGGAAGCAACCCATCATTAGTGACCAGGTCAGACGGACACAGAAGCCTGTGTGAGGGCCTCCTGCTAGCCAAACTGGAGAAAGTACAGTGTCAATCTGTACAACTCTACTAACATTACAGATGTGAATAAGATGGGAATCCACAATCCATGATACAGAAAAACATGAATAATTTAGAAGCTCGATGAGAAATAAAAACTTCAGTTAAATACTTATCCAAAAGTGAAAAAGGAATTGTGCAGTGGAGGAACAAGGCAGCCACCACCTTGGTCGCAACCAATCTAAACCTCACCAGTACAGGGACACACTGAAACCACCTGTCACCCAATGAAATGCAACAAGAACACAGCATGACTCACACACTGCTCCTGCCACAGCAGCACGACCAGAGTCTAATCCCAAGGGACACAGCCAAACCCACACCGAGGGACATTCCAGAAGTAACCAGCCTGACCCCTGCAAGTGTCCAGGCCAGAAAAGTTAAAGGAAGACTGAGGCACGTTCCAGACTGAAGTAGAATCAAGGCACACCGGCTAAACACAATCGTGACCCTGAATTGAACCCTTCAACTACAAAGGACACTACTACTGGGAAAAACGGCAGGCCATGGGTGGGAGTTGAGGATTCGATGTGGGCATAGACAAGTGCTAAGGCGACTCTGACTGAGGAATGGCATCACAAAGCACACACCTTGATTATTCTCCAATGGGTAAGGAACATACAGCTCTCTGGGCTGTGTGTGCAGCCTTCTCTGTCAGTCTGAGACGTTTCTTTCTACAAAGCCTCCTACCTCCATCAGCATCACCCCACTCTTTCTCATCCTCCTCCTCTCTGGGCTTGTCTGCACCTCTGGGCTTTTTCTTCTTTTTCAGTGCCTTCTTCTCAGCCCGCACCCTCTTCCGCTGTTCAGCTTTCTCCTCTTCCTGCTGCACCAAGGCTGCTTCCTTCTCAGCAGCCTAGAAAAGTGGCAACAAGATGGGTCGCTGGGCGTGGTGGTGCTCACAATGCCTGTCCAGCTTGCGGTGAGATGAGAAGTGGAAGGGGAGGGGTGGGATTCACCAACCCCTGAGAAGAAGACCATGGAAAGGGCGAGGAGGGTGCTCACAACCACCCCACCACTGGACTCCCTCGGGCCTCTCCGGACTCTGCCCTCCAGTGTACCACAGGTTCACAGTGTCCTCCATCATGATTCACCAAGAGAAAGAAAAACTATAAAACTGAAGCCCACCTGGGTGTGCTGGTGCACGTCTGCCCAGCACTCAGGAGGCTGAGCCAGGAGGATTGCCATAAATTTTAGGCCCCAAATTCCCACTATGTGAAATAGTATTTATTGTTTGAGCCAGTTTTAATGTAATTGAAAAAGATAAGAGAAATTCAAATACTGAAATTCAACTATGTTATAATACTCTATGAGTAAAATAGATTTCTTATGAAGACCTACAATGTTTTGACAAAACATCCTTATCAAACAGCCCCAAGAGCCAGGAGCAGTTCCAAGCCTCCAGACAACCACTCGTTACCTTCATTCTCTGCTCCCTGACACGCGCTAATCGGGTTTCGGTCTTCTGAACAGCTACATCCCAGTCTTCTAAAGTACCTTGATAGAAAGAGAAGGGAAACTTTCACTCCTAGAGTTTCTGAAGGATGTAAGGACATAATTTTCTTAATCTCCCACACCCCAAGAAGAGGTTTCTCCCTTCAAACACAGTAAGAAGTGGACAATGAGCTCCTCCTTGTAAGAAAACTAACGTAGGCTTGAAGACTGGAATTCAAACAGTCATCCTTGGTATGCTATGGCCCTGCTCTTTTCGAAGAGACTGGGGGGCAGGGGGAAGGAGGACAGAAAAAGAAACTGGAAAGCGGAACATGACCATAATGTTATGGTTTACACCTAAAATGTCCCCCCAAAGTCTCCTGTGTTTGGAAGGTGATTAGATCAGGGAGGCACTATGGCAGACCTGCTGTTAGGAGGCGAGGCCTGGTTAGAGGTGGGTCCCTGGATGTGTGACCCGAAAGGATACATTCTTGCCCTGGGCTCCTCTTTCTCTCTCTACTTCCTGGCTACCATGGGATGAGCATCTTTCCTCGGCCAGCCCTTTCTACCATGCCTTCTCTGCCTTACAGCAGCTGACTATAGACTCTAAAAACCTTATGACAAGATTAACCTCTCCTCTTCCTCCTCCAAGTTGTGGGTGTCAGGTATTTTGTCCCAGTAATAGGAAAGTGACTCAACAACCTCTTATGGGCTATGGGCTCTCAATGGCCAAGACTCTGGTAATTCTCTGATGGGAAGGCACAAGACAAGTTATATAAGACCGAAGAATATTTAGCTACTTAAATGTGGAGGTAGTGTTTCTATTGTTGTTCAGGTATCTGACCCCCGGGCTCATATCCCAAATCCAGACCAATGTCCACAGATGAATTTACACTATTTTCCTCGTTTCAGTTCTACAGCTTAACACTGAAGGCTCTGGCACTCTTCAAGGGATGTGACCATGACACTGGAGCAGTGGTTCTCCACTGGGGACCTTCCCACCCAGGGACATTCATTCAGCCACATCCGAAGGCATTTCTGGTTGAGTCTGGTTAGATGGGGAGGGCTGCTACTAACATCTAACAGGCAAAAGCCAGAAATGTGGCTAAATGTCCTGCAATGTACAGGACAGTCCCTATCACAAAGAATTATGAGAAGCCCTACACAAAGGCTATTTCGCAGAGTCCCAGTAGCTGGAGTCTACGAGCTGCAGGAGGGCCTGGCACCATGGTGAGGGTCTCACGATAGTCTAACCAGACCCACTTGCAGGGTAATGGCCACAACCACAGTGTGTCCTCAGACTGAGACCAGACACGCCCACTGCAGGCCAAGTGGCAAGCAAGCTGGTGAGGCTCTAAGCAGGAAGCTGGGGCTGAGGGTCCCACCTTCTGTCCTTTCCATGGTGAGCAACACTTCACAGACGTGCTCGGGGTAGTCACTGGTGCACTGGACAGCCCGGTGCAGAGCCTTCCGGCAGTGCTGCGTGTCCCCATGCGCCCTATGACAGAAAGCAACAGCTGCACCCACCAGGACACAAAGCAAAAGGCGCAGGAATGGAGGAGCTGTCTTCACACAGGTGGATGCTCTCAGATGTGCTAGTCTGGGGATCCAGCTTTCAGACCACCTGTGACATTTTCTCCTTCCTCCACGAGGCTCCACAGTCACTATATCAATAGGAAGGTGGCCTCTAAGCCATTGTTTCCTCCAGTCAGGAGATGACTCTGGAAGACCACCCAGGGCAGTGGCTACAGCGAGGTTTCCAGCCTTTACAGCCTCACACGTGTGTAACACGTCAGAAGTTCCTAGAGAAATTCTATGCAATCCTACCAGAGAAGAGAATCAATAATCCAGGCAATGATCAAATTTCATGCCTAGAGTCAACTTTTGTGGACTGGCATAGAAAGATAGGCTGCTAACCACAATAGTTATGAGACTGTGTGCTCATTCTGATTTTTAAGGAGGTAAAAACATATGAAAATATGTATTAGGATACTAGGAAAAAATTCAAAGTGCTCCTCAAAGGGTGATCCACTTGTCCCTGAGGCCCGTGGTCTCTCTCACGCTATTTTTTTTACAATGGTACAAAACACTACTGAATTTTTCTACTGTGCTGACACTTGCCAGGATAGTATAAAAGCAATAGTGGCCCTTAGCACAAAGTAAGGCACTACACACCTTTGTAGTAGTGTGTGACAAAATGGGAAATACAGTACACATAAAAAATGTCTGATGCATACTGAATGAAGGACAGTGGTTGTTGCAAAGCAAAATGCTATTGTTTGAGTTGCAAACTGAGTCACTTTTTTCTTTTTTTTTTTTTTCCTTTGGTACTGAGGATTGAACTCGGGACCTTATGCTTGCAAAGCAGGTGGCGGAACCAGTGAACTAAATCCCCAGGCCCTAAGTCACTTTTTTCAAAGAACACTATTTTTCCTTGAAAGAACAGCTGAGTGACAAACTGCAGCTCCTCAGATCTATGTATTTGGCAAATACTTCTGAAAATTAATAAAGTAAGTATGCCACATCAAGGAAAGCCACTGACATTATGTGGTAAGTGACAAAATTGGTGCTTCCAAGTAAAAATTAGAATTTTGGAAAATTTGCTTCTGCCATTTTGAGCTTGACAGATTCCTACTAAAATCTGTGAGGCTAGAAATACATTTGAGTGTATATCTGGCCCATGGGAGAGAACTCAGGGCCTCAGGCATGCTAGGCAATCACTGAGCTAAAGCCCAGCCACAAATATAATTTTTTTAAACTGTAGAATAAAATGTGAGAACATTTGAAAAAGCTGTATAAGTTGGGGATCAGGACTTTCCAAATGAACAATGCATGATGTCACAGATGTATTAGCATCAGGTGAAAAAGTAAAAGATCCATTTAAAGCACAAAACTGACAGACAATAATGTAACAGAACTGGAAACATCATTAATATGGTTTCAGGTCCTACTTTCTACAAGACCTTTAAGAAACTATCACTTGTTGAGTTTTGCTGCAGTATACAAAAAGAATATTCACAATTATTTGAAAGGCTATTAAAAAATACCTTTGTTTTCTAATCTCATACATACATGAGGCCAAATTTTTTTTCATATACTTCAATGAAAACAATGTATCACATCATATTGATGCAGAAGTAGACATGGGAATTCAGTTGTTTTTTATACTAAGGCTGACCAAGGATACTTGCAAAACGTATGCTATTTTTCTCACTAAATTATTTTAGGATTTAGAAAATAGTCATATCTCAGAAAAATATGTTATTTGTGTTAAAAGAAGTAGATTCTTTCTCTCTCTCTCTCTCTCACACACACACACACACACCCATACCAGGGATTGAACTCAGGACCTTGTGCTTGCAAGGCAGGCATGGTGACACTGAGCTAAATCCACAGCCTTGGATTCACTTTTTAAATAAACATTTTTTAAATTTGTTTTATTTTCCAATATGGTAAATGCCAACATAAACATATCTGTAAATGTTTTATTTTAATATGGTCACATATTATTTTTTAAATAGAAGAAAAAATATTCAGAAACAAAGAAGTGGAAATTTATTTACTGACATACAATATTCAAATACTGAATAGAAAAGCTGCTCATATTCGCCAGGTATGGTGGCACACACCTCTAATCCCAGCACTTGGGAGGCTGAGGCAAGAGGATCACTAAGAGTTCCTGTCTCAAAAAAAAATTAAAAAGCTGCTCATACTCCTTATAAATTACTCATGTAACCAGGGATTTAGCTCAGTGGTTTCACCACCTGCTGCGCAAGCACAAGGACCCGAGTTCGATCCCCGGTACCAAAAAAAAAAAAAATTACTCATGTTATAAATATTACTGAGCATATCCTATTTCATCCAGTTTTAAAGGCTTATATAACATGTAGCTATTGCTGCATTTTCATTTATAAGTAATCTAAGCATCAAATAGTCTCAATATATTCCAAACTAACAGTTTGGGTCAGTGATTTTAAGCAATCCGAGTTTTTTTCTCTGCTTTTTAGAATTTCCTAGTTTCCTATAAAAGTAAACATAATAAAAAAATACGAAGCTCCAAGAAAGTTAAAACATTCATGTCCAAAAATAAAACAAAAAAATAAAAATAAATTAAATCCACGGCTATAGGAGCCCCACAACATAATACTGTTTGGTTCTCTAGCCTTGCCTGATCACAGTGCACACTCAAGAGAGACAGGAAGACAGAAGTAGCCCATTCTAAGGACTGAGCCAGGGAGCCAGACAGGACAGAGAATAGGTGTTCTCCTGAAAAGCACGGTCCCCCTCTCTCACCCCCAGGCCAGTTACCTTTCCAGGTTGTAATACTCCAGCCACATGTTGGCATATTTGGCATTCCCTTTGGTCATGATGTTGTCCCAGAGTTCCCGAGCTTTTTGCATGTTATTACACAGCCGAGCCTAAAACACATTAGCAAGATCTGTCAGGAAAGGACCTGAAGCTTCTAACACCAAGAGCCACAAAAAACGTACTCAGACAGACATACCTAAGAAGCCCCCATGAATCCCGAGCAGACCCAGCCGCTCCAGCGGTAAACAGCCCAGACCAGCCCCTCCTGCTCTTCTGCAGTGACAAGGACCCAGAGACGTGTCTAAGCCTCTTGTGATTGGAGCAGAAGCCCCGCATTCACATGACATCACGGGGTGCTTTTGTTTTTTGTAAATCAAGCTTAACTACAAATGTTTGAGAGCACTATAGAGAAAAAAAGACTGATCTAGGACTAAATGGCAGATCTACCACTTACAAACTACATGACTTGGGCAAGTGACCTAATCTCTCTGAACCTGTTTCCTCACCCTTAAAATGGTCACAACACAAACATCCTAGGCAGAAACAACCTGATAAATGTTAAGTTCCTCAGCCTTACACCCCCTCAGATACAAAACATTCTTAGAATTTTACAATCCTAATAAGTAATCAAGGTTCCATGTCTCAGCTGGGTGTGCCTGGCTCAATAGTGACGCTCTGTGTTTGATATACTTTTAAGGATTTATCAATTCACCCATCTTCCAAACGAGACTAAAGCCTTAGTAGGTAAAGACCATATTGATCTGATTCCCTTGCACCTGGCAGAGAGCTGGCAAATGGTGCACACACAGCCTGCAGAACGAGGGAGGGAATGAAGACATGATAGAGTGACTGACTGTCCTGCACAAGGACAGCTGCTGCACAACTTCTAGCTGAGGTCTAATGTCGCCAAGATAAAACCAAATGTACACAAAGCATGGTTCCTAATACAAATTCTTGTAGCACCTGAACCACCACCTGGGGTCCCAACTCACTTTTATTTCATCTTTAATAGAAAACAATTAAACAAAGGTCCTTCAAAGGTGGATGAAACCGAGAGATTTGTCAAAAAACATTTACCTCAATTCTTGCCCAGTTCTGCATGATCATGCAACTTGGATCTCCACTCTCATTGAAACCTTCAGGAATGGAATTGGTGAAAATTAGAAATCCTGAGTCAAATGTCCCTTGGCTGAAAAGGCAACACCTAACAGGCAATATGAATGGGCAAAGCAGGTCAGGCCAGACTTACGCTCTTCAACCTCTTGCTGCAGATACTCCAAAGCACGAGTGAACGCAGTTCGCAGCTCTTCCAGCTCCTTACTGGAGTCTGTTGGAAATGGCAAAAAAAGACTATGAAGCCACACAGCCTGCATACAGAAGGCACAGAAATAAAACTGCCAATCTTTGCCTCATCACACAACACAGGAGACAGAAAGAGGAATACAGCACAGAGGTGAGCACACGGTGCTGTGGGGGACCCAGTGCAGAAGGGTCACCCCAATTGGGGTGATGAGGGCCAATAGTGGAACAGCTGAGGCTACGTGCATGAAATAATAGCTGACCCAGTGCATAAGCACAAGTTAAAGTCTCCCAGATGCCTTGGGGAGGGGAGGAGGGGAGGACAGAGGATCCTGCAGTGGTTCAAAGATGTACAAGAAACACAGCAGTCTTATTTTTTAAACTATGTGGGTTTTATAAAAGGGACAGAAGTAATACATGAGAGAGAGGCTACAGAGGCTGGAAGAACCAGTGTGAAACATAACCATCAGTCTCTTTTTTCAAACCACAGCCTGACTGTTAAAGTCGTCAATAGCTAAAATTGGGCTGGTTGGTCTTCACCATTTAAACAATTACAATGTATCTGGGGGAACAGGGACATCACATCAAAGATATATTAAGCAAAAACTCGGTTCTAACACATACACTTAGATACCTTGTCCGAAGTCAACCCTTCTCCTGAGGTAATCGAGGTACGCCTGCCAAATCTCCACATAATCTGTGGCCTGGATGAAGCCAGCATTCAAAGCTTTCTCAAAGGTCACTGGAGTTGGAGAAAAAAGTCAGGATTCACTGCCAGTTCAAAAAGGAGCTCATATAAAGTTATCAAACCACTTACTATGAAATACTGCATGATTTTTAAAAATAGTCATTTAGGATATAACAAGGTGAAATGAGAAAAGAGAAAAATCCTCAAAAGAGAAGCTCTTATGGTGCTTCTAAAAGCGTATTCCAGAAAGGACTATGTTCTAGACAGGACTCATTCCACAGGACACTCTGCAATCAGAGTCCCAGGTCAAACAAGGCTAGGAAAAAGACCAGAACTTCCTAGAATATCACAGTGAGTATCAGCATGTGAAAAAGCTCTAGAAAGCCAAAACTACAACCAGTTTATTTCCCACTTACAGCCTTTTTGTCACTAATACTCAGTATCCCAGAGAACACCCTGCAGATTGCTGATGTACAGACTTCACCACAGTTCTGTTTCTCACTTGGGACAAAAAGCTTAGAAGTCTTCCCACAAAAATGTCCGCACCAGAAATCTCTCCATGGTCAACTCCATGTCTCTCCATGGCCATGAGGTACCGACTCCACAGGGCAACTGTCCAGGGGCAGTTTCTAACAGCACGACTGTGTACAGATAAAACCAAATCCTTTACTTTCAGCTGCCGATCCTATGATAAAGAATTCCGGGGTTAGAAAATGAAGTTTTCTTGTTAAGACTTCATCATCAAGGAGATACTGCCAGCATAATCAAGTGACAAAAGAAATGTCTCCTGTGACATGGTTTCTTCAACAGAGAAATTACCACTGTACTGGAGGAAAGGAGAGAGAGGGACCAGAGAAGAACCGATGAGTCAAAACAGCCTTAACAGACAGTGTTACTGTATGGACTTCTTCTATATCCTTCTGTACATAAATAATCTTTTATATATACATAGTAAAATACATATCAATGAAATATCATTTCTGAGTTTGTTTGAAAATACTCAGAAGGGGGAAGGAAGTAGGTAAGGTCAGACATGAAACCACAAAACCGGAAGAGAGCTGTAATTGTTAATCACTGCTAAAGGTGGGTGATAGGGCTCTGAAGCTTCATTTTACTAATCTACTCTTCTATGTTTATTTTTTTCTAATAAAAAATTAAAAGAAAAAAACAAATCTGTTATAAAGTCCTCAAAAGTAAGGCTATAAGCAAATTTTTAGTATAGCTAGTAATCAGTTTAAAATAACTTTAAACTTGAGAAAAAAACTCCTAAGCAAGTTGGGAAAGAGAAGAAGATAGAAGAAAAAGCAAAAAGGGAAAGCATGCAACTAATGCCTGACACACTTATTGATTACCTTCAAACAGATTCTAAATTGGTAAAAACAAAATAAAATCAGAACAGTTATCTTACTAGGTACTGACTGTAACGGATCCATAAGTCTGGGACAAGGCAGTTCTCCACCAGGGCACGCTCAAAGATCAACTGAATACGAGCAGGGTCACCAATTTTCATCTCAAAATCGATGTATGCCTGATATTCTGCCAGCCT
The DNA here is from genome assembly GCF_053883595.1 of Heterocephalus glaber. Taxonomy (NCBI): domain Eukaryota; kingdom Metazoa; phylum Chordata; class Mammalia; order Rodentia; family Bathyergidae; genus Heterocephalus; species Heterocephalus glaber. The sequence continues at coordinate 11,682,727 of NW_028258412.1, forward strand.
CGGTGCCTCTGCTTGCAACTGGAGCACAGGAAAATCACATTGAAATAAAATTTAGTTACTTGACACTGTCAAGATGCACAAAGCATCTTCAAATAAAATAATATTGGAGAGAGTGGCTACACTAAGAATCACGAAATCCTCCCTCTCAAACTACTCTACAACAGGATCTATAATTTGATGAGTAGAGTGAGTGTCTTCCCACTTGGTCCAAAGCAGGGCAGTGGTTACAAAGGCTCTTAAAACCTTTCTTAAAGTGGCCGGGGATTTAGCTCAGTGGTTCTGGCGCCTGCTTCAGAAGCGCAAGATCCCGAGTTCGATCCCCGGTTCCAAAAAAAAAAAAAACAAAAAAAGTAAAACCGTTCTTAAAGTGTATTCCAAATCACAGGGAATTTACACTGCCCACCAACCAGAAAATGAAAGAAAAAGCAACACCTTAGCCAATCGTACTACTGCTAATCATCCATCCAATGCGGAGGGATGGAAATCAGAGCAGGAAACTCAGTGTCTTATGCAATTCCAGTAGCTTGCTGCAAATATCAGTCCTACAAGAGTACAGGTACAGGCAAAAGACAGAAGAGACTGGGCTGAATGTTTATTAAGCCAAAGACACACAATCACAAGTCTTTTTAGACAGGAGCCTCTTATTTGACTTATTTTCTCTTCAGCCATTCTGCTGATGGCCACAACTAAACTAAACTGTTGAGGACTTCGCTAAGGATGTTGTGAAACACAAGTACACAGGAGGCTTTTACATGTGAAAAGGAAAGGGTCAGGGGACATGTGGAGGCTGACCAGAAAGCATATACGCTACGTACATAAAAATAAAAAGTTTTAGAGCCTTGGTTTCCAGTTAATAGTGGATTAGTTATCTAGATACTCCAAAGGCATTGATAACAACAAAAATTTCTAACATAAAAAAATCTTAAAAATCATCAACAAACTGGCAAAAGAAACAAACACTGAGCATAAAATCTAACTGAGGACAGTAAGCAAAGTAAAAGTGAAACCTCTACTGGCTCAACATATATTAAGAATGTGATATTTACAACAATTATCAGATAGATATCATTACCATCCTCACTCCACATTCAAAGAAACTGAGTCAAAGTTGAAGTACTAGCCTGGAGTCAGGGTTAGTAAGTGGCAGGGCTAGGATTCAAACCCAAGTCAAAAAGGCTGAGCTCTTACTCAACATACCAAGAAAGGTATCAAAAACAGAATCAAGAAGTCCAATGAACCTCAGACAGGATAAATAGAAAGATATCCTTCCCAAGATCTACTGTAATGAAATTGTAGGGCATCAAACAAAACCAGTGAGATCTTAAAATCAGCCAGAGAAAAAACAATGATTACCTTCAAAGAAGTAAGTTAGGCAGCTGACTTCCCAAGGGCAACAACAGAAACCAGAAGACAGAAAGCTCTGCTCTACTGCTGAGAGAACATTCCTCCAGTGAGGAATTCTATAACCTGAGAAAATGACTTTCAAGAAGCAAACCTAAGCAAAGATACTGTCAGACACATAAAACTGAAGAACATCTGCTACCAACAAATCTCCATGTAGGAGACTCCATAGGCTGTACTTCAAGACAAAAATAATTTCAGATGAAAGATCTAGGATACAAGAAGGAAGAGTGAAGCAAGGAGGAAATGCAACTAGTAAATCTGAGCAAATTGGGACTGTATAATATTAACAAGGAGCTTGATGGGTCAAAAACATAAGATAAATTCAAGAAAATAAGAGCGTAAGTCAGACACATGTTATACAACAGAAATGTTCTAATAATAAGATGGGGCAAAATGCCATTTAAAAATAGTATCATAGCTGGGTGCGGTGGCAAACACCTGTAATCTCAGCACTGAGGAGGCTGAGGCAGGATGATCACTGTGAGTTCAAAGTCAGCCTGGGCTATACAGTGAATTCAAGGCTGGCCTGTACTATACAGTGAGACCCTGTCTCAAAAAGCCAAATAAATAAATAAATAAATAAATAAATAAATAAATAAATAAATAATAAAAATAGTATTGTCAAGACAGAATACTCAAAAGACCCTCTAAATTAACAATTAAGTTTGTTAGATTAAAAATTAATGTAAAATAACAATGGCACTTTTTTTTAATTAAGTTTATTGGTACATTTTAGGTATACAATACAGTTACACTCATCATTGGGATCTTGTACCTTTACATGATGTATCTTGGTACAATGGCACTTTATATGCCAGGAATAACCAGAAAATAAAAGCCTTTGAAAGACATTATTTACAAATACATCAAAAGCCATTTTGAAATACATCTTAAAAAAATGTTTTCAAGACACTGGCTAAACTTATAAAATTGTTAGACAATTTTACAGAAAGACAAGACTTAAATGGCAGAGACATATAAATGCTCACAGACTGGAAGCCATAAATTCTTCCTCAAATTGACAGAGCCAATGTAATTTCAATCAAATAAAAAAAATAGAATGCTAAAAAGCTGATGCTAAGTTTGACAGAAGCACCTATAACAGCCAAGACTGTCTACAGAGGGCCAAGGCAGACAGGACTCATCCAATCCAAGATCAAATATCACAGAGCCATCGTCACTGTGACAGTATAATACAAACCAGAAGACAGGCACATAATGGATGTTAATCTAGGACAGATGTGACACTGTGCACCAGGAAGGGAGGACACAATTATCAGAATAACTGGTTCTCCATATGGGAAAATGAAACTGGACCCTGCCTCATACCATACAGAAAAACCATTTCCAGGTGGATGGAGACCTAACATGAAATAAAGACTAGAAAACCTTTAGAAAAAAATACAGCTAAATACATTAAAGACCTGAGTACAAGAGAGTTCTTAAATGCACAATAGTTTTTTGTACACCACAAAAACACAAACCATAAGAGAAAGAATAATATTGGTAAATCCACTTATATTAAAATTAAGAACCATTCATCCAAATATACCTTCAAAAAGGGGGGGTGTGGGGGGGGGTGGAAGACAAGCCACAAACTGGGAGGGAATGTTTGTAGTACATGCAACCAAAAATAAGAATTAAGACCCAGGACTTCCAAGAATCAATTAGAAAAAAAGGAAACAAAACAAAAACAAAAAAACTTAAGAAGACCAGACTTTTAACAAGCACTTCACAAAAAAGGAAATGTGCATAGCCAATAACAATGAAAAGCTGCTTAACAGCATTAGTAACCAAGGAAAACACAAATTAAAACTACATTTTCAATAAGATCAGCTAAAATTTAAGTACATCAATACACAAGATCAGCATGAGAAGTGAGAATGTAGATTCTGCTGGCAGGAATGCAGCTGACGACCTGGGGAACACTTCAGCATCACCCTGTGACCCAGCAATTCCATTCCTAGAATATATTCTAGAGAAAAAACTCATGTGCTCAGGAGACACAGTAATGTTCAGAGCACTGCTGCTCCTCCTAGCAAAAACTTGGAAATTACCCAACTAGCCAGCCCCCTGAATAAACCATAGTATACACAGACAACTTTACAGTAGTGAATATAAATGGACTAAACACTTATCAACATGAGTAAACCCCAAAAACATGCTGGACAAAAGATATACAGCAAGAATTTACTATATAAAAGTTTAAAAACAAGCAAAATTAAACAACATAGTAATTTAGGATAAGTTCACAGGCTGTAAAACTATAAAGAAAAGCAAGGGAATGATTATCACAAAAGTCAGGAAAGTGATTACCTCTCGGGAGAGGGAAGAGGAGGCAATCGGAGAGGGGCACATAGGAGACTTCTAAGGTACTGGCAATGTTCTATTTCTTAACCTGGGTGGTGGGTACATGGATGTTCACTTTATTATTAGGATGTAAACTGCAGGTATACATTTATACACTCTATATATTTCAAAATAAAACAAACTTTAAGATACCATTCAACTCACAACTATCAATTAGGGAAATGTCTGCAGAGAGAAATTGACTATAAAAGCAGCCAGCACTCACCAGCGCTTCTTCATAGGGTTTGTATTTCTCCAGCTGCTGCAGGGCTTTGTTATAGTTCTGAATTACCAACTCGGGTACTGGGTCGTCCGACCATTCTTCATACTCTGCAAATGTGGCCTCCATATCTATTGAAAAATGGATTCAGCCCTATAGGTCTTGCTATTTGGGTTTTATCAACCAAAATACAGAAAAAGCCATAAGTGCCATCAGCCCTAGACTTAGCATTTGAATCTATCTTAGCTATGACCCTGACAGTTAAGTAATCTGACTCAATGACACTATTAGCAACACTTTAACACTTTAACGATCCTTACCTAGTGCTTCACAGCCTGGTGCAATGGTGGCAAACCTATGTATGGCACACATACCACAGCGGGCTGTTTATTATCACTGAAAGCTCTAAAAGGTTCGCCATCGTGCTCACTTCGGCAGCACATATACTAAAGGGTTCACCATCACTGGCCTAGGGCTTCATACCTACATTTCTAACACTTCACATCCATTATCTTCCTCGGTCCTCACAATTCTATAAGGAAGGTGCTACTATAATCCTCATTTTGCAGTTGAAGAAACTGAAGCAGAGGTGTGAGAAGTCACTTAGCCACAGGAAACAGAGAAAGTCTCCAAACCAGGCAGTCTGGCCCAAGTTCACACTCTAATTACTAAGCCAAGCTGTCTCACATTGGCATGAGATGAAATCTACAAACCCATTTAGTCTGGTTATCCAACAATTGGACTAGAGACCCATTTTCTAATATGTTAAATCAAACCCAAACAAACCATGAAGCTTACTTATTCCCCAAGAAGGGAAATAACAGGTGGGCTGAGGCAAGACTGCCCAGAAGCTCTGGGTGTGGACAATGCACAACCATGCTTAGGGGACAGACGAGAGGGCAGTGCCAAATGCCTCCCACACTGCACTGTCCTCCTGGCGCCACCCAGGCTCACAGCTCCAGAGCCGAATGGCTGGCCTTGCCAAAATACATTCACCCAAAGGGAGACTCTCTCGAGCCCCAAGAAATTTAGACATCAATACTTCCAATCAACTGTACCTCTTACCCAACTCAACCCCTACAGAGGAACGATATGGAAAATCACCACTCTGTGAAGGAAAGAAAAAATCCTCACATCAGAACTCTTCTTTTATAGTTTCTGCAGAAAACACAGGAGTCTGTTTCCCTATTTCCTTCAGAAATGTTATCTTCATCTTTCCAACTATGTCTTCAAGTAGGACTGAGATCTCCACCGGGCATCACGGAGTAGTCCTGCCATGACCCTTACAACCTTCTCGGACATCAATGACTCACGACAGGTTTGGCTAAGGACCTCATCCAGAGAGGCACTGTCTACGGAGAATGCTACACTGGCCACACCTGCCTCCCAGGATGCTGGAAAAGGTCTCATCACAGGTCACACTCAGAAGCATTTTAAAACCACGAAGGGCTGGCTGCTGACCAGTCAGTTTCTCTTACCATAAAGTGGGACCGCCAACTGTCGCCGGAAGAGACTGTGAATTTTCTCAAGCTGTGAATCAAAGGTTTGTTCCCGGTCAAAAGGGGAAAGGAAGTCAGCTATGGGCTAAAGAAGCAAATTTGTAGTAAATGACAAACTACGGTTCTTTCTACTTCAAAACACATTGCAACAGATTTTCAGTTCAAACTAAAAAAGTTTCAATGACTTTCATAAGATATCATGTCAAATTCTGGAAAGAGTACAAAAATAAATGTCATCTCTGTCTCTAAGGGCTTATGACAGGGAAAGGAAAAAAAAAAAAAGAATACTAGAAACATACCCAAGCCAGGTGTAGTGGCACATGCCCGTAATCCCAGCTCTCTGGGAAGCTCAGGCAGGAGGATCTCAAATTAAAGTCCAGCCTGGGCAAGTTATGGATTTACTTAAGGAAACCTTGTCTCAAAATACAAAAAAAGAAACCTATCCAAATGACTACAATGTTGCAGGAAGTAACTATCATAAAGGCAAAGTATCCCATGGATCCCTAGGTGGTTTTAGGGGTGAGCTGTTGTTACAGAGGAGAAAATCTGGAAAGGCTCCCAGAGGAACAGGCAACTGCAGACTCAGTAACTTCCAGTTGAAGGAATCATCTGAGTAAAAGTACAGCGGCCAGAAAACACTGAGGACAGGGCCTGAAGAGGCCATGCAGGGATGTCTGACCCTAGAGAGCTGGGGCTGTCAGAAGCGGAATAGGCCTGAGCCTTAGTCAGGATAAGGTGAAGGCTCCACTGCAGACTGTTCCACAGGGTTGTAAACAAGAAGGCACTGGGGCTACTTGACACATAGGTTAAGATGGGTGTCAAAGGTGTTTTGAATTTTGGATTTTCTTCAGATTTTGGGGTATCTGCATATCTGTAACGAGATGTCTTAGGGAGGGGAGCTGAGTTTAATTCATATTACATACAGAGCCTGAAGGTGATTTTATACAACAGGTTTAGAGAACCTGTGTTTTGTCTGTGACCTGTTATCACGAGGTTGTACCATGACAGCACTCAAAGTTTTGGATTTTGGATCATTTCAGATTTCACATTTTCAGATTAGGGATGCTCAACTTACAATCGTCTACATGTTACAGGGCTCCACTATGAATCAACAATAACCGTGCATATATAAACAGAGAGGGGTCACAGCTATAAAATTCTATAAATCATAGTCTAAAAAATCCAATTAGGATGGGATCAAATATCCCCTCTCAGTAACAACCGAAATATATATATATATATACACACACACACACACATACATACACACACTGATATATACATTTTTATATATACTTAGTGACATGACTATTCTTGTGTATTCACCTGGAACTATGTAGCTAAGCAATAGTATTTTAAGTCAAAAAGAACAAAACAGAAGAACCTACTTTTAATTCTTGCCATTCCACAAAGACTACTAATTTCATTTTATTGTCCATCCACTAGGAAATTGGCAAAAATCATTTTGTTAACTGGAGACTCACACTGGATGTTTGTTTCAAAGAGCACTTCCAAGCCACGTTATAAAGACAGCCGCTAACCCCTCAGAAGCAGGCATGGTCCCAGAGACCTGGCACTCACCCGAGCAGCTTCCACGATGGCACTTTCAAACTCTCGGTAAGCCTCCCAGATGGCCAGGCCTTTGGTCATATGCAAACCAACAGAGGAGAGAGCCCTTTCAAACACAGAGCGAACTTTCTCCAGGCCACCTTTCTGACCAATCCCACCAACTGAGTACTGGCCATACTCTAGCCAAATGTTAGGACCTAAAAATGAGAAATGTTCTATTAGTTCAGGCCATAAAATACCCAAATACCAAAATGAATGCAGAAGACATGGGTTTGCCAAAAAGGAAATAGCATAATCAACAAGCATCACAATTTATCTATACTAATGCTGCACCCTGAAAAGAATTATCTTAATAAACATCCTACCAAATACAGCCATTGGGATTTTACTGCATGAATAGTATATCCCAAGTGGTAGTATGCAGTACAACAATCATGCATAAAGTTTACTTGGTAAAACTCAAGGATGCTGGGAATATAGCTCAGTAGTAAAAAGAATACAGCTTGATTCCCAGCACCAAAAACACTCTAAAGGAGTCCAGTAACAAATTTCAATGGTGACAGTTATGAAAAATTTCAAAGCCTAAAATTTTTCAACTTCAAACTCTGACTCATTTTTACGTCATCTGGTCAAAGAATAAAATTAAAAGCCCTGATTCTATTAATAGAAATCTGTACTTTAAATCTCTATTTTTAATGATGCCCAAACAAAAGAGAAATGACATGGTTACCTTATTCCTTTCACTTTCTTTTTATATGCTCACTCCTGTGCCTTCAAGATCAGGCTGATTAAACTGTGAACACATTAATTCTTACTGTACACATCCTGCCTACTAAGACACTTTTCAGGGATCAGAAAATAATTTCAGGGGCCTACCATTAACTTTTTGGAACAGAAATACTAAAATGATAAAGCAGCCAATTTGGGAACTACTGAGTTTTCTGGGGCTGCTTTTCCACTGGGAACTCACAGATGTAGTCCTTCACGGCTCTCTCGAAGAGCTCGTACACGTGCTCCCGGTCAAGGCCATCCATGGCCATGCTGATCTCATCGTGCAGCCACTCCAGCCAGAGTTCTAGGAGACAACAGCACCTCGTGCATTACCAGCTCCTCCAGCAGAGGGCAGGCTGAGAGCAGGCTTTACCAAAGATACCAGTGCACAAACATTTCACCCATTTTAGTTACACATTGCAGCCCAGTTCACACAGTTGAAATCATAAACCTTCAATCCAGCACACAGGTTTTATGCTTCCAAATAAATGAACTCATTCAAATCATAATAGCCTACACCCGTTGGACATTTTATATTTCGCAAAACACTCATTTTTTTTCCTCATTCAATCTTTATCTCAACCCTGTAAGGTACATGACAGCATTAATGGCAGCAATCCCAAAGGTTCTAAGACCTTCCAGGCATGTATTAAGTGCTGTACAAAGAATAGCTCATTCTATTCTGTCATGCACTGCAAGACATAAACAACTGTTAACCTCATTTTTCTGCTAAGAAAACTGAGTCTTAGACTGTTTCCATAATTTTCTTAAGATCTCACAGTTAACAAGAGGTCCAGCCAGGAAAGAATGAATCTGGGCAATGTGACTTCAGTGGTCTTCACTCAGCAGTTTCTCTACAAGCAGGGTTTTCCAACTCCTGCCCAAAGGATCACTTATAAATAAATATTCAGGAAGATTTAACTACAAAGTTGTTTGGTACAATTACATTTCTGATTAACAAATATATAGAAATAACCTAAATGTGCAATTGTTGTGGAACAAAGAAGGTATGAAACATTTGCTTTAAAAACTATGTAAGTTTAAGTCTATTTACAAGTTGGTGGTTCTGAGAGAACAGGATATGCACATCCCCACTGGAATGGGAAGCGGAGACCAGGGTAAAGTTTAATTACACAGAAAAATTTTTCATAGTATTAGGATAAAGAAATCAGGATTCAAAATGTGAATCCATGTTGTATGATCACACCATGTTTTGAAAAAGCTACAAAGCAATAAACTAAAAATAGATGACTCTGAATGATGGGTTTTCTTCTTTCCACTATGTGACCTGTTGCAAATTTTCTATAAGGAGCATATCCTATTTTCACCATCAAAAAGAAGTGCAAGCTCCTGAATCCTCCATGTTCCTAAAAGTAGCCCTACCGCAGAAGCGTTACCTTCAGTTAAAGGGAAGATCTCGCTCATCTTCTGGCGGGCCATCCTCACTTTGGTGAGCTCCCCTTCCAGCCGGAGCAGCCTAATCAGGTCCACATGACAGTTGTAGTCATAGATGTTGATGGACAGCTAAAAGGAAAAAGAACAGAAATTGAAATTTAAAATTTGATCTTCAAAATATCTTAGCTTTTGTCACCACTGTCTACAACACACAGATGTGCCACAAACAAACATGCTATCTGGAAGAGCTGCTGAGACAGCAACACAGCATCTGCCCTCACAGGGAGGAAGACAAAATGATGCAAGAAGGGGCTTCTATAATAAATGCAAAACTCTTTCCATGCACACAATTCCTGTTGCAAGACACATGAGTTCTCTCTGGAATAAAGGACAGTCTAATGAAACAAAAAAGTTATGAAGTTCATAACTTTGTAGATGAGGATATGCAGGCTTAGGAAGTTCATAACATAGGAAGTTCATTAACAGGCTGGCCTCGAACTCACAGCAATCCTCCTGCCTCAGCCTCCTGAGTGCTAGGATTACAGGTGTGTGCCACCATACCTGGCTATCTAAAATTCATATGGAATGGCACAGGCCTTAGAATTGGCTACTGGTCTTGAAAGAAAGTAAAGTGGGAGGAATCATTCTACCTGACACTAAGACCTACAAAGATCAAGATAGTTTGAAATGGGCAGAGACACGTGGATCAATAGAAGAAAACAGAACATAGTAACAGACCCACACAAATTTGCCCAAATAACTCTTGACAAAGATGCAAAAGTAATTCAATGGAAGAAAAGGTGCCCTTTCAACAAATGATGCTGGATCAACGGGGTATCTATAAGCAAAAGAATAAAAACTAAACCTTGACCTAAACCTCACACCTTACACAAAACAACTCAAGATGTTTAGAGCACACAGAAAATCTTCAGGATCTACAGCTAGGCAGTTCCTAGACTTGACACCAAAAGAATAATTCATAAAATAAAAAACTGATGAACTGGATCTCTTCAAAATTAAAAACTTTTGCTCTGTAAAAGGCCATGCTAAGTAGATGAAAAGACAAAGTACAGAAGGCCAAAAAATATTTGTAAACCAACTAAAGGCTAGTATTTAAAAGATATAACTCCATACTGAACAGTTAAAAACAAAAACCCAATTAAGGGCTGGGGATTTAGCTCAGTGGCTCCGCCACCTGCCCCAAAAGTGCAAGGACACGAGTTCAATCCCTGGTACCAAAAAAAAAACCCAATTAGAAAACAAGCAAAACAATATTTCACCAGAGGACAAACTGATCATACATAAGCACACATGAATAAATGTTTAACATCATTAGCTATCAAGGAAATGTAAATTAAAACCACAATAGGATATCATTACACAGCTATAAAAATAACTACAATAAAAAATAGAGACACCAAACGCTGGTGAAGATGCTTTAAAAAACTAGATCACTGATATCTCATATACTACTTGTAAGAAGGTAAAAGGGCCGGAGATTTAGCTCAGTGGTTTCACCACCTGCTACGCAAGCACAAAGACCTGAGTTCGATCCCTGGTACCAAAAAAAAAAAAAAGATAAAAATAGGTAAAAGTTCAGTAGTTTCTTATAAAACTCAACACAGTATACTACCTCACTCAGTAAGGTCACTCTTGGTCATTTTCCAGGATAGATAAAAAGTGTGTTCACCCACACACCTGTACATGAGTGTTCACATCAGCTTTATTCCTAACAACCGAAACTGCCAACAACCCAGATGCCTCCCAAAGGTGCATGGTTATACTAGCTGTGGTACATCCACATCAGGGAATGCTGCTGAGTCATAAAAGGGAATGAACCAATAATACACACAACTCAGATGAGTCACTAGGGAATCATGCAGAGTGAAATAAGCTTCTCCTGAAAGGCTGCGCACAGTGTGACTGTGTTTACAAAACATTCTTAAAATGACAAGGTGGTTTTGCTTCAGAAAAATGGTCACTGGAATTTTCCACACTACCAGAATTGAGGTGAAAAAAACACAATGATCTCAATGTAGAAAAGGCATCTGCTAAGAACGCCCATTTGCCACAAGGCCCTGGGTTCAATTCCCAGCACTGCAAAAAGGAAAAAAGAGAGAGAGAAAAGAAAAGGTAAATATTATAGGGTATGAATTGTATGTTTTAAAAAATCTTTTTAAAAGTATTTACAAAATCATACAAAACATGATTCCTAACAGAAAAATACCAGAATAAATTCTTTTTAAAAAACACAAAGCCTCCAGTATCACTTTCTATTCAACCCTGTAGTAGGGTTTGAGCTGGAATAGATAAGGAAAAGGACCTGACTACCTGAAGTAGTCAAATTCACAGAAAGAGAAAGGAGAACAGAAGTCACCAGAGGCTTGGGGAGAGAAAGAAGAGGACTACCCCTTTAGAAAGTATTGTGTTGCAGATCTGCAAGAAGAAAAAGTTCTGGAGATCTGTCTCACAACAATATGAGTACACTCAACACTATCAAAGTGTACATTTAAAAATGGTTAAAATAGCCAATGTTATGTTTATCTCAATAAAAAAAAATCGTATTTCTATAAACCAGCAAGCTTTAAAATATAAAAAGGCTTGGGGGCCAGGGATTTAGCTCAGCGGCACTGCGCTTGCCTTGCAAGGGTAAGGTCCTGAGTTCGATCCCCGGTACAAAAAATATATATATACATATAGGCTAGCATATTAAACAAAAACTAAAAAAATGCCTAGGAATAAATCTAATGAAAATGTGAGATTTATATGAAGATACTTTTATACTTTATTGAAAGATATTAAAATATAAAAAGGCTAGCAAAGTAAATAAAAACTAAAAAATGTCTAGGAATACATTGAAAGATATGAGATCTATATGAAAATATTTTTATACTTTATAGTGAGAGATATTAGAGACCTAGATAAATGAAGTTATATACCATGTAACTAGACTTATGACAAGGGTGTCAATTTTCCTCTAAATAATCTGTAAGATCAATGCAATTCCAATCAAAACCCCAACAGACCTTGACAAAGTAATTCTAAATTTATATGGAAAAACCAAAACACATCAAGAAAAAAAATCAAGTAGGAAGATTTGTCTCATCAGATAGCAAGCCTCAGCAGTAAGAAGTTAAACTGTGGCATTGGCAGACGAACTGACCTCTGTCTCTGTTCTGACCCTGAGCTGGGAAACAGACCCAAGTGGGTGGGAAATACACGGCAGAGGTATCACTGCTTGAGTTTGCTAATCCATGACCCATGATGGTGACCCCCAATTTGAAAAACAGGACTCAAGAGAAACTAATACAGAGAGAGCTAATACAGAGCTTTGTACCAAATGACAGGCAGAATAAAGAATAACAGCTAAGAACAAGATCAGTAATAAAAATTTTTTAAAACTCCTTAAGACTTTTGGCAACGCTCTCCTGCTCACTCTAAAAAACTCGACAAACGGGCCGGGGATTTAGCTCAGTGGTTTCGCTGCCTGCTGCGCAAGCGCAAGGACCCAAGTTTGATCCCCGGTACCAAAAAAACCCAACCCACGATCACGTGATGGACTGATTTGTTTCTCCCCAGATCAGGGCACTAGTGACCTGAGCCTCTCTGGCTCTATTTCCTCATTTGTACCAAGTTCTCAAGTGGCTTATGACACAGTGATGTTTCAAAATTGAATATCAAGTGTGTCACACAAAAGCACAGCAGTAAGTGAAGTTAACAAAAACTATGCTTTCTTCATTAAAGAACGTTTGAGGTTCTTCGTGACACTACCAGGTCAACGCACTCAAGTCCAAATGTGCTTTTCCACTGGGAAGAGGGGCGGAAGACTTGTTAGCATCAGGAATGTCTCTGCAAGTGCCCCTCACATGAATGCCATGTATAGGTCAGCAGAAAATTTTAAAAAGGCATAAATGTCACTAAAGTAGGGAAACTGCCTCAAAGGTGGCTGTTGGTCTAAACTTCTTTGGGAGCCAAAATAAGGAAGATAAGAAGTAGAGAAGTGTTCTGAAAGTGCATATATTAAATGCAGGGTGCCATGCATTAAAGAGAGACGTCTCTATATGGTTCAACCAATACTGACAAATGAGTCCATCTGCTGGTCTATTCTAGGCTCAGATCACCATTAATGACAAGATGCTTTAAAGAAAGAGGAGCACTAAGACCACCTGCTAACTGATTTGCAACTCCCTATGACAAAGATACCACACCTTTCTGTTCCCAGAATGGGGCTGAGAAATATCAGAGGGGCCAGTGGGAAAGAAACAGCTAGTGCCAATCAGGGGGAAGGCAAGATGAAAAAGGCCTTTACTTAGCACCCACTATGTGCCCAACTATGTCAGGAGCTTTATGCACACTGTGTCACTTAAGCACCACAACCTCCTTGTGAGGGAAGGTTATTACAACACTCACTTTACCAAATGGGACATGCTAGGCTCAGAGAGCTGAAGTAACTTGCACAAAGCCTGTCCACCACTGCAGGGAAGGCTTGCATTCACACAAAGTCATAAAGCTATACTCTGTCCTGCACCTAAAGCACCATGAGATGCCTTTGAGTTTAACCACACAAACACAGACAATGGAAAAATCTCTACTTTCATTACATGGCTAAATACCACTTTAGGAGCCAGTTTTCATAAAATATACTCAGATGAGAATCAGAACTTGCAAATATAGCAGGGTCAGATTTTTTTACATACCTACCTGGATGTTACTCAACATTATGCTCCACCATAAGGGTACTTACAGCAGGAACAAGAGGCCTGAGACTAAGAAAAAGTGTGAGAGAAATAGAAAAAAATTTGAAAATTCCTGCTCTAGACCCCAGGTCAAAGAGGACAAGGCTGGCGACTCTTCAATTCTGCATCACCTGCCAGGTCCCATCCTGCATGGGCAGTGAGCTGAGGAGGGGCAGACAACTGCAAGGCACCAGAGGCTGGGAGCTCTTTGGTGGGGCCCAGGAAGCAGAGTTCCTTCATCAAGGACTTCATGTCTCTGGTTCCCCTCTCCTGCCCTGTCTTCTAAAACAAGTGATCCTATTCCCCTCACCCAACACACACACACATGCTCGAGAGAGCCCTCAGGAAAAGGTCCAGGGCTAGCAGTCTGAAGAAATTATTTCAATGAGGGCAAGGTCACAATCAATCTGGCATCCGCGTCATAAGTATGTGCTAAAAGAACTGACTGGCTTATTTACGGAAGTATAAATGGTAACCACCTGCCTGGCCTAACTGGTTCATTTGACAATCTGATGTGATGACAAGTGAGACAGACTATACCAATTAATAATATCACTATTTCAAAACTTAAAAAAAATATCAGTGCTAGAGGGTGTGTTATAAGGAAAATGACACCAGCAAGGTTAAGTACCTAGGTTTGTCACAACTTCTCATCACCGAGTAAGTGAACGTACAGCATGGCACTTGGTCCACAGATAACTTAAGAATACAAATCCCACTATGGGTAACATTAAATAAATCATTTCATTTGTTCTGAACCTTATTTGCTTACCCGTAAAAATGAGAATGTGCTCAAACTCTTTTAGGTCTTGTACCTCCGAATGCACTCCACCTTCTCCCTACCCTGTGCACTCCAGCATGGAACATGTTTGGGCTTCCTAGCTCCCTGGCTTCCAAGTGGGTTTACCCAGCAGGATGCTCCAGCGGAAGTGTGGAGGAAGAAAGCAGGAAATTCATGACACAGTATTTATTCCCCAGCCCCTGACCAAAGGTCTCAGCAACCTCAGGTGCCCTCTCTATTCAACTAAACAAGAAACTACTCATTCCCTTTACCTCTTTAAACCTAAGGGTGGACACAAAGTCTTCGTATTAGTAGCCATAGAATACTAAACTTTCACTCTTGGTTCTCCTGCCCACACTTTTATAAACGCACATATTCCTTTATGGATCTTTTCTCTAATTATTCTAATCTGAACTTGCACTTATTTTCTGCTAGGACCCTGGATCTTGCAGTTGTCACCACCTCATAAAGCTACAAATCAGAGACCACAATACTACTGGGACCGGACACCGGGTTGTGATTACTATGACAATTAGATGATGCAGGAAATATTGCTCCCACTATACCGAAAGGAAACTCAGGCTGAGAAAAATTCCCCCAAAAGAACACCGGGAATGAAATACCTAACCTTAAGGGGCTTGGCCTTCAAACGTATATTCAAACAAGGAAATCTCTCTTTCCATTTCTACTATCATCCTGGTCAATACTTTTCCTCCTACACCATATTTTAACGCTGTCGTTATCCCTACAGGAAAATAAACTTCTTATGAATGAAACTTGACTTCGACTGTTTAACGGCGTGGTTAAGATTACGAGTTCTGGAGTTGGTCTAAAGCACGTGTAACACCTGCAGAAGTGTTACCTTGATCAAGAAACTACTCCCGTAAAAACCCAGCCAACACCACTTCCTTCACCGGTCGTGGAGAGGATCCAATGGGAAAACGCTTGCAACTCCTCTAACAGCGAGCACGCTCTAACAGCTCAAGCAATAGGAGATACGGGATTAATAGTGGGTTTGTGGCCTTAGCGGTTTTATTGCCGCTAAAGACCAAGGGGGCGGGCCAAGACCTGGGAGCCTAAAGGAATGACCCTGCTGTCCACCCCCGGGCGCACCTGCTCCTCCAGCCGCTCGATCTCCAGCTGGTTCTTCTCCTCCTCTTCGTCGTACTCCCACTCGTACTCCCCGGGGGAGCTCTCGGCGGAGGAAGCCTCGGCGCACTCCTCCACATCGCTGTCGCTCACACATTCCTCTTGCTGGTCCCACCCTGGCCCTACGGTCTTGTACGTCGCAGTGGCCACAGCCCGGGAAAACACTTTCCTCCTCCTCCTAGCCGCCTTAACGTCATCCTCTTCTCCCTCAGCCTTGGGCCCAGCTTTGGGCTCGGTCTCCGGCTCCGAAGCCGAGGTTGCGGCCGCCGTCGCCATCTTGCGTTTCCAGTGACTCCCGGGTCTTCCCTCGGCCGACGAAGACCCGCTGACATAGAAGTCGTCCAACACGCGCGCCTGATCACAACCCCATTTTCTTGCCATCGAAAAGGAAACTAGGAGCCTTCTGTGACGGAAAAAATCAAGAAATACGTGCAATTATTATTATTTTATATATTTCTAAAACCCTCTGTCAGAGAAAAAACGTCCTTAACATAACGTGTGTGCTGGCACAACCTCGAACAGAAGTTGGGTCTTCCGGATGGGAAGTGGAAGCCATAGAGGAAGTCAAGAAGTAAGCGTGATGCCTGTAGTAAAAGGTTTGACGCCATCTTGAGAAGGTCAGGATGATTCTTGGACTAAACGGCTTGACTTCTAGTTCACCCTAGAGTGTGGTTCGATTTCCCAACAACTGAGACTCAATGTGGAGAAAACTCTCAGTCCTCAGGAAAGGATCGATTGCACCATTCATGAGAAAAATCTATTTCCCAAAGTGATTTCTTGACCTTATATGCCTAGTAGGCATTAAATACACATGTGAATTTTCTGGTTTTGTAAGATCATATTCTGCAATCAATATTAATAAATTACATTTATAATCATTTTTAGAAACTAATTGCCTTGGGTTGTCATAAAAATTTTGACAATTTGCTGTTGTTTTATACAGAAATATAGATACTGTATACTTTTTTTAAATCAGGGAGTAGTATTCATTTCTGAATTAATCTTCCATTTTTTGAGGCAGGAAAATGTATCGCTTTCCTCCCTCATTAGCAAGTTTAATGCGACAGGAAATATGTCTATTTTGCTTTCTGTAGGATCCACAGCGTCTACAGGAGCATCTTTGACACATAAGATAGGAGATACTCAACACATTTGCTCTATGAATGAACTGGCCTTGAATTGGTACAGAAGAGAAGATCAAGGCTTGGCGAGCCAAAGTCCTTCGCCTAGGATCACACGGCCAAGGAGCAGAACCAGTATTCTAACCTAGAATTATCCAAATTCGAATCCCTAACTCACTAAAGATCTTGGACAAACTACTAAACCGCTCTGAGCTTCAGCTTCCTCCGCTGCAAAATAGGGTTAGGAAAGATGGACTGGGGTGGTCCTCTGCACCGTATTCCAGAGGTTGGCTTTCTGAATGTGAACTCGGTTCCGCACTCCAGCAGCCTGAGTTTCCCCATGCACAATGGAGCGTCCAGGAACAAACCCCCCTGCGGCTTCAGACCTTCCAGCTCGGCAATCAGTGCGCGCCTCGGGGGGGTGTGGCCAAGGCGGGGCCAAGGCGGCCACGTGCACTGAGTTTCAGGGCGCAGGCGCGAGGACAAGGGTCCCACAGAGCGACTCCGGGGCACGCCCCTCTCCCGCCTGCGGCTCCGGACCGGCGCAGGCGCGAGCCGGGAAGATGGCGGTGGCTGGAGCGGGTCGCTTGAGGCGGGCGGCCTCTGCCCTACTCCTCCAGAGCCCCCGCCTGCCCGCCCGGGAGCTGTCAGCTCCGGCCCGGCTCTATCACAAGAAGGTATGGGTGGGCGAGGGGGAACGCGGACCCCCGCAAGGGATCCCGGCACCCCGCAGGTCCCTGGGCTGCGAATGCCGACTCGCTCGCTTGTCTGCCTCCACGCACTTTCCCCCGCTACGCAGTGATTCTGTCCGCCGCTGATATACCAGTGACACAGTGGCGAGTTCCAGTGGGCCCGCTGCACTCCGCCACTTCGCGTGTACCAGCTTTCAACTCACCTGCACCCCAGGCGGGAGGGTACTGTTAGGAATTACCATTCCCCGTCGAGACACACAGGCCGTTGCTATTGCTAAGTGACCGTGGGCAAGTCAGGGCCCCTCGATGATGGGAGAGTAAAGGGCATCAACCCCCTACAAGAGATAATATATGGAAGTCATCTACATGGTGCCTGGCACGTTGGCCTAACACCGGAAGGCCATTTATAATGCTGTTTGTGTTTTAGGGGCGCATGGCCTCCAGGAGTTAGGCGTATAACTAACAATAGTATTTTGTTTCTTGGCGCGAGTGGCTTCTAGGGACCCTTGTCTTCACGTGAGACTCACTCCGGAAACAACTGAAGAATTCTGTAAATCAACGAGGCACAGAAAAGTCCCCACTAGATATTTTGGGAGTCCTTGGAACTTGGGAGTCAAAATCTGTGATCAGGTGGAAAGTAGGGGACGACTAGAAGGTCAGGATACTTATTGCTGACTGGTAAACAAACCCTGAGGTTATTAAAGCCTTTGGTTCGCCAGTTGAGTGAATGTTTATTCGGTTCTGACTTCAGCACTTCTGTCAAAGCTTCACTCCTCCCCCATGCCCGGTGTGTTTTGTTGACACTGATGAAGGAACTTGGGTGGGCAGCCTTTCAGCACCAGGGTGCGCTGCTGCATCAGGTTGGTTTAATACGTAGGCAGAAAGGGACTCGTTCCGTAGCATCTTTCTAAGAGTCACCTTGAGACTTCTAAGAAAACGTCCATCTCTGGGCCATAGTTATTTTAGAATTTTTTTTAATAATCTTTCTTCTTTGACAGTGGATTTTATTGGGAAATAAAACACTGCTTAAGCACAAATCTGGTGATGTAGGTGGGTTAGAGCCAGGTAATTATTTGAGGTTGAAAACCCTAAGGAGCTTTGCTCCATCTCAAACAGTGCCTTCCATCTCTGCAGGCAGTTGGAGAGGAGATAGCAAAAAGAATTTGATTCGCAAATGATTCTCGTTGATATGCATATAGGCTTTCCTATTGCACTGCCTGGTTCAGGTTGCTGACCTTGAGGGAGACCTATACCAGTAGAGTGATCATGATTTCTCTTAACCCTGTCATTTCAGGTTGTGGATCATTATGAAAATCCTAGAAATGTAGGGTCTCTTGACAAGACATCTAAAAGTGTTGGAACTGGATTGGTGGGTGCTCCAGCATGTGGTGATGTCATGAAATTACAGGTACCACCTGGTTCATCTTTATTTGTGACAAGAGTAATCCCTTCACTTAAACAGTAGTTCGTAGTTGGCAAAGCACGTATATAGCATCTCATTTGATCTTCGTCTTTATTCGCATGAGATGGACTGAGTCGGTGTCAGAGATGCTTAAAGCAGGCACTCGGTCTTAATTTTCCACTATGCTGACCTATTCTGAAATAGAAAATTGATCCAAATTCACTGTATCATTTTAAATTTCAGCTTCAGCTGAGTGAAATATTTTGTGGATTTTGCTGATCAAAGGAAACTTCTAGTAAGCTAGCACTCCTCAGTGAAACAAGAAATGCAGTGATCTAAAACTGTTCCCTAATTGGAAATGACTTGAAGGTAGTGAATTGTACTTTGAATAAACCATAGCTTTAACCACAGTCTTCATGGTGGGCAGACAGGTTGCCAGAGGTTTTCATACCTATCTTGGAAAACAGACAAGGCAGAAGGGAACCACTGAGTGCAGTTTGATGCCCAAGAAAAACATATTGCCGGGGATTTAGCTCAGTGGTGCCGCCACCTGCCTCACAAGCACAAGGTCCCGAGTTCGATTCCTGGTACAGAAAAAAAAAAAAGAAAACCTATTAACCAGAGACCTTGGTTATAGACCCTCCCAGTGTGTACAGGGACAAAATGCCCCAGCAGCTTTGAGCAGACTTCTTTAAATAGAACTTTATAGCCAAAAAGCATGCTATAATTGCAAGCAAAGTGAAACTAGTATGGAAGATCCTAATCTTCAGCTCATCCTTACCAGCTAGGCCTGTCTAGTAGCTCCTAATCTCATTTTTGATCACTGAGGTCTTTGAAACAAATTCAGTAGTTAATGGCATAATTTCCAATGTAGACAGAAACCCCAGAGGTCCCCATGAGTAGCAGACTCCTGGGTCCTAGAGGTTAGCCCCAAGAATCACAATTTAACTCCTGTCTCTTCTAGATTCAAGTGGATGAAAAGGGGAAAATTGTAGATGCCAGGTTTAAAACATTTGGCTGTGGTTCCGCAATTGCCTCCAGCTCCTTAGCCACGGAATGGGTGAAAGGGAAGACGGTAAGCTGGCTTACAACTGTGATAGAGTTAAATTGCACTCTCTGCAACCTAGCTCTTGGAAGGGCCTAGTAAAGAAAAAAAAGTGGTTGGGGATTTAGCTCAGTAGTTCCGTCGCTTGCCTTGCAAGCACAAGGACCCGAGTTCAATCCCCGGTACCAAAAAAAAAAAAAAAAAAAGTAACTATGATTTCTTCCAAATATTCAAAAAATTTTATTTTAACCTCTTCCTCTCCCACCTTTGATTCCATTCCTCACACTGGGAATTATAGACCATTTTGTTACGTATTGCTTGGGGATTTTTGTTCATCATTTTTATTTGGGAGTTCAGGTGGTATTTTGTTAATTTCGCAGAAAAAAAAGATTCTCATCTGTCCTGACAAAATGAAATCGAGGCTGGGCATGGTGGTGCACACCTGTAATCTCAGCACTCGTAAGTTCAAAACCAGCCTGGGCTACATAGTGAGTTTAAGGCCAGCCTGAACTACATAGCAAGACCCTGTCTAAAAAAAGAAAAAAGAGGAAATTGAAGTCTTTGTCTTTCTCTAAGGTTGCTGATACTCTTACAGTTTCTGAGGTCTTTTAGGTCAGGTTAGGGGATGTTGTATAATGGTTATTTTCCTCTTTGTTTCCTCCCATCCTGTTTTATTAAGGAAGGTGGCTTACAGATATTGGAGAAATAAACTAACGTATTACAAGAGGTATTAAAACACAGCCAGAGTGAGGGCAGAGTAAACAGCAGGGATCCAAATGGCTGATCAGCTGGCCCTGAGGGTGGAGACAAGAAGGCCAGAACATCTTTTCCATGTTTCTCTCAACCATAGCCTCTTCCCCAGCAGCTACAGGGGTAGGAGCTCTCTGAAGATCTGGACTCTAAAGTCCAGTTGCTATAAGACCACTGTGAAAAGCCAACCTGCAGGGCACTCATCCCTGCCACCCCTGGGGAGCCAGCCCAGGGAGCTGAGTCTTGGAAGCGCGTGTTCCAAGTGCTGACCAGCTCTCCCGTACAGCAGTTTACCAGATGACATGCCACCTGCTTCCTGTGGCTCAGGGCCTGCTGCCTGGCAAGCTCTGCAGGCCCCCAAAGTACAGACCTAATCTGCTCTAACCAAGGGTAGATCTGAAGTGATGGGTCAAGAACTATCCTAGTGAATGGGGAAAGGCGACTGGGCGCACTTCCAGGACCTGGCCTCAAGGGGACTCTGAGTCATCATCAGAAGGGGGAAGGGAGGCTTTAACCTTGAAATCCTCCTGAGCTAGCCAGGGAGACAGGCTGTTGGGGAAATCTGCCTTTCCTCAATCCAGTGGGGTCCTGCTCCACATGGGCAGGAACCTGCCTGCCTCATGTCCCAGGGCTCCCACCCTGACCTCAGGCATCCTCTGCACCCTGCACAGGAGGATATTCTCACTTTAGGCAAAGGATGAGTCTAAGCAGAGCTCTCAGCCCAAGACCTGCCAAAGCAGCACAGAAAATTACTGCCTTTAAGCAACGACTGCTGCTGGCTGTGAGCAGATCCCTCAGAAATGTCTCGTGGGTCTGCACCTAGCTGGTGGAGTGTGGGTGTGTGTACTGCACACTTGAGAATCCCAGCAGTGATCTGGCACACCAGTGGGAATCCTGAGAAGGCTGTTGGGCCTCATTTTGTTGTTAGGCAGAAGTCATCCCCCGCCAGCTGTCTCTTGGACCTTTTTTGTTATCTGGCCCTCTCACGATAAAGCATCTACAGAATTGTTCCTTTTTCCTTTGCGCCTCTCAGGTGGAGGAAGCCTTGACCATCAAAAACACAGACATTGCCAAGGAGCTCTGCCTTCCGCCCGTGAAACTGCACTGCTCTAGTGAGTCTGCTCTCCAGAGGGCCAGCTGTCGGGGACGCTGGCAGTCATTTCAGCTGCGTTAGTGACAGTCCTCTCAGGTCATAGAGTCCATCTGTGTAACCTGCAGAGGATTAGCACTCATGGAGCCGGTCAGGTTAGCACCCTGAAGTCTCACAGTGAGCACTACAGGGCATGATTTGAAACCTCAGAAACAGCCTTGAGTCCACAGTAGATGTCATCACTCCCTTCTTCCAGAGGAGGAACCTGGGCTCAGGTGAAAACACCTCAGTCACACAGTTGATAAGTGGGAGAGCCAGAATTTAAACCCCATCTGGGATTCCAGAATTGTGCTGTAGTCAAGTTAGGACCAGCAGAGGCAAAAGCCCAACTTTGGCCATCATGTGTTCTTCATGTGCTCCGTCACTGCCTGTCCAGTTCCATCTGCACCTGCCTAAGTGGAGTGACGCAGCCTGTTGTGCAACATCCCCTCAGCAGTGTCCTGAGAGCCCACAGCCCACGAGGCTTGCACTTGGCCTTCACTGGCGTCATCTCTGTTATTAAATCTAGTGCTCTCCTGTCCTCTCTTAACGCTCAAGGAAATAGGAAATGAGAAACAGTCTCCTTAACAGTAAACATCGGTAGAGGTTTACTAACCAAATTAGTTAACAAATCCCCAGAGCGGCTTCCTGTCAGGGTAAGGACTCAGGAGAAGAGCCGCTACTGGGCTAGGGGTGCACTTATGCTGGCCTCGGGACACCTACTGAGACCCAAGTTCTTTCCACTTGAGCTGTAATTTTAAGTACCTATGAAGAAAGGTCATAGCTTCTAAACATTTTCACAGGGTTGCAGGAAAACGTCAGCCTTTTTGGTAGGCTCCTTAGGTACTATACTGAAATCTTCAATACTCTGCTATTTGCTGCCTTCTGCAGTCATTCCAGCTCCCCCAATTTTTATCTTTCCCCGTGGCTTCGTATTCAACATCAATTCCTAAATAGAAGCTTTCAGACTCGGGATCACAAGAGAGCCATATGGTAGGCCCCATCCCATCAGCCCCATGGGACTTAGGTTCAGCCACCGAGTTTAACCAGCATCTGCCGTGTTCAGCCCAGACTTTCACAGGAGCAGACAAGAACTAATATAAGTACTGTGCCAGGTACTTTCTGGAATCCCCTCACTATCCCAGCAAGAAAAGTATGACTACCCCTGTTTTACCAAAGAGAAAATGGAATCCAAGAGGCTAAGGAACTAGGCCAGAATCCCAGATATTTAATCCCCAGTCTGTGTCCCCAGGGCCACCCGCAGGAGTCATGAGGCCCAGGAAGCAGCTGCCCGACTTTCTGTCTGGCTCCCCACCCCAGCACCTGGCGGAGTCACTCAGGGCCCTCCCTGCACTCATGCCCTCCAGCCCAAAGGTTTTCTTCCCAAGACAATTCCCTCAGCGTGTAGAAACTCAGGCACTCTCTTTCCATCCCTTCTAGTGCTGGCAGAAGATGCAATCAAGGCCGCCCTGGCTGATTACAAACTGAAGCAAGAACCCAAGAAAGGAGATGCAGAGAAGAAATGAGTCCTTCGCGCAGCTCCAGGAGGTCGAGTAACTGTTTGCCCACCGCTGTGCGAACACTTTCAACATCCAGAAGCTCCTCACACTGCTTAAAAGAGGCTGTGAGATATGCACAATATTTGCCATCCACATTGTGGCTTCCAATGCAAGCAAAATATACTGTTTAATTGCTCTGCATCCTGTGGTTTCTTTCAGCTCACTTTCATCGCCTTAACACATTTAATGTATATTTTGAATTATAAGTATGGCTTCACAACTGAAATCAATGAAGTCTAAAGTTTTGATAGCCCACAAAGTGTATAAACATCTTATTCTACCTAAATCTATTTTGGAGAAGGTTACCAGTAGAATGCCTTGGTCTGATTACTTGATAGAACCAATTACTGTACATAAAACAGATCTGCATATATATATTATAATAAAAGAATGTAAGATGACGATTTTCTCTAGTAAGCCTTGTATCTTGGATCCCCTTCCCAAAGTGTTGCCCAAAACCCTTTGGGGTTCCTGAAAACTGGATGGTGAAGACACACAGCTCACCTAGCAAAGTGGACAATAAAGCCCATGAATAGAGATTTTTCCAAACCGTACATGCTTTATGAAATGAGGAGATGGTCATTTTTTGGAGACAGAGTCTTGTTAAGCTGCCCCCAAAGTCCTCCTACTTCAGCCTCCCTCGTAGCAGAGGTAATAGGCACATGCCTCCTCACCCAGCTTTGGTCTTTGCTTTCCATTGCTCTTTACAAAGTAAGCGATAGCTCAAAGTGAGTATTGCAGATTCTTTTTCCAGAGTCACTGGTTTATGAACTCTGAGAAACACTGGCTGAGATGATATAATACACCTGTGGACCAGACTTGTGAAGAGCACTTGGGGAATGAGTGCAAACGCAGATTTCTAGGCCCGGGGCTCTGACTTGGGTCTGGGCAGATAATTCTGATGCCCCCAACTTTGGAGAGCCTCCTGGATTTTGTGTGGTGGCAGATGAGCCAGGGCGTAGGGAAGAATCTTGTCAGTCTCCTGTCCCGTGAAAGTATGGCATTTAAGCGGTTCCCTCTGAACCAGCTGTACGTACGCAGTGAGTTTATGACAGACTGCCCTGGGTCAGGCACAGGTAACATGTTCAGCTGCTGTCCCACCTAGTCCGAGCTGCCCTACCTGAAGTCACAAGTCTCAATCCAGGAAGGGCAGTTTTCAAGTGCAAGTGTGATACTTAAACAGGGAGATGGACCTTTTGCAAATGAGAAGGGAACCAAGAGATGCAGAGAGGGAAGAGAAAGGGAAAGTAAAAAGATGTTTTTGTTTTTGTGGTACTGGGGATTGAACTCAGGACCTTGAGCTTGCGAGGCAGGCGCTGGAACCACTGAGCTAAATCCCCAGCCCTAGTAAAAAGATGTTTTATGTACATGTACCAACTCCCCATGGTGAATGTAATCATGAACTGCAAACATGTATTAATAAAAAATTTTTTAAATAAATCTTTAAAATATGTAGAGGTCACCCCCCCCAAAAAAAGACTACCATATTGAACATCTGAAGTATGACATTCGTTTTTCAATTTTCAAGCTTAGACCAGTCACCTCTTAGATATACCTCCTTTGTTTAAGAAATACATATTTTTAACCGTCTGGGTTCTGGTGGAGAACACAGAACTTCAAAGGCTGTTCCGCCACAGTCTGTAGAAAAGACCACAGCCAGGGCCTCATCAGAATCTCAAATTAGAGCCCTGGGTGGAACCATGTCATTGTCCTGTGTGGCTTGTTATGCTGTGTAATTCACGGGCACTCTGAGCTCGGCCTGTCTCTCCCTTGTCACATGCAGCAACACCACAATTCTCCACCTCTTTTCTTTTCCACTTTTTAAATGAGACATTTCTGTCCCAGTTAACCTCTGAAAATTGAAACTGAATTCTGCAAATCACAAGCAGCCGGTAAACAGCCAAACAATACTAGAGCGCAACTCAGACCACCATGCTGAGGGGCCGCTAACAGAAGTAGGTATTTTCATTAACACATTAAAAACTCCCCTTTCCAGACAAGTCTAGTTTTAACCACACGAAGGCCTTTGAAGGCCTCTTCTAACCTTTACTACCCTGGAGCTGTTTTGTTTCTTTGTTTTTTATTATTTTCCGATCTCCAAGTGGGTCTTGGCATGTTTAAGTCAACTCTTCTGTGGGGGGGGTCTTGACAGATAAAATGACCTGTTGAGTCCGTGCTCAGTGTCAGTTCCCCTTAATTCTCAGGACAGCCCTCTGAGGTGGACATTATCTCAAACAAGCACCCTAGCCTAGGACCCCACCCCCACCCCCCACCCCGACTCTGTAGCCAGCTATCCTGGGTGACCCAAACCCGTGTTTCCGGCCCATTTCCTCCAGACAGAACAGCAGAGCTTCCAGTTCCCTGTACATTGACCCACAGACAGCAAACCAACTCGGCAGGGCCCTGTGCATTCACTGCCAGGCACCGTGGCCCCCACTGCACTCCAGCTGCGATCCAGGAGCCGTATTGCGATGCTCTGGCAGTGTGGTCTGGGCACTGGCATCATCAACGGGCTGGCTGGGGGTGGCTGGCTACCTAGATGGGCAGAGGGCAGGTGGATGGGTGGACGCTGGGGAAACGGGCTCAGAGAGCTGGAGTGACTTGCCCCAGGGCACACCGCTTGGCACAGCAGGATGGAGCTCTGGCTTATGTTCTCTGCCTACCTCCCTGCCCCATCAGAGCACCAGACCAGAGCCTTGGACTTCTCATTTAACCTTTCCTAATTGTTCCTCCTAGACTTGGCCCACTTGGGACTACATCAAAATGCCTAGCATTAGAAGCTCACATTAGCATTGTCTTATAAAATCTCTCTCTCTCCCTCTCTCTCTCTCTCTCTCTCTCTCTCTCTTCCCTTTTCTTTAAAGTCCAAGCAAATGAGGACACCTCCTGACCACCTCAAAGTCCCCTCGATGCAGAGGCAACAGTGCAGGTGCTGTGTCCATCCTCCAGGTCCCACTGATTGTTGGTGGAGCGAGAGGCCCTGCAGGAGACCTGCAGAGGATGGCTGTGGAGCACATTCCCTGCTGATGGCTCTTGGCATCTGTGCTCTCTCTCCCCACCTTTCTAGGTGACATCAGCCAACCCCTCAAAGGTTGCCTCCCCAGAAACAGCCATCTCCATACAGGGAGGCAACAGCTCAGCAGAATACAGTGATCTTAGGCACTGGATCAAATGCTGGCTACCTGAGCCTCAGTTTCTTCATTTGCCAAATGGGAATAATGATGGTAATAGTATTTCTTGGTCCAGTTGAGTTGACACCAGGCACTGTCACCTGGTGCTCTATATAGTTCATTCACTCTTCGCAAAACCCTAAATGCCACAACAATCTCCCTTTACAGATAAAGAAAGTAAAAGGATCAGTGGCAAGCCTGAGATCAAGGTCACAGTTAGGAAATGGGGGAGCAGATTCCAGTCCAAGGTCATCTGATGCAGAGCCAAAGAACACTTTGCTATTGCTGCATCATCCGTACTTCTGTGACCAGTATTGCTGTGAGCATTGGTATTGTTACTGCTGCTATGATAGTAACTACGTTACTATTACCACAAGTATTACTACTGCTGTTGTTTCTAGGTATAAATCTTTAACCTCAAGGTTCCCACCCCAGGGTATCTTCTGCATAGAACCAGCACTCACAGAAGGGCTCCAAAATCATGCAAAGCTGTGACCTGGCTACATCCGTGAAGAGACACTCCAGTGTGACTG